>NC_142222.1:0-300000 GCF_049639895.1 Pseudopodoces humilis
TGGTGCTTGCACCCCTTGATTACTCCTGGCGCCGTTCTTAGGAGAACAAGGGTAACCGAGCCCTGCTGGGAGGGGTTTTGGGGTGCCTGAAACCCAATATTAGTGGGGCTTGAATGCGTTGAACCCCAATATCCGATCCCGGAAGTCCTGGAAGCATCATTTCCGTGCCTGCACCCCGATTCAGGGCCCTAAAGTGAAGGGCATTATTACTTTTCCGGTCTCAAGAGTGGCTTTGGGAAGGGAGTGGCTATGGGTGGAGGGGCGTTGCTTAGAAAAAGGGGCGGGGCCAGGGTCTGTCTCTCTCCTAGCCGGCCTTGGTGGCTGCTTGAAAAGGGGTGTGGCTATGGGTGGAGGGGCGGGGCTTAGAAAAAGGTGTAGGGCCAGGGCTTCTCTATCTCCTAGCCGGGCTCTGGAGCTGCTCCGGGAAAGGCGTGGGTATGAGAGGGTGGGCGTGGCATAGAAAAAGGGGCGGGGCCAGGCCTTGCCTATCTCCTTACCGCCCTCGGGAGCTGCTAATATGGGGATGCATGGCTTTTTGTGTGTGGGCCGGGCTTAGGGGAAGGGGCGGGGCCAGGGCTTGTCGCTCTCCTCACCAATCTCTGGATCTGCTTTTGGAGAGGGGTGGCTTTACGTGGGTGGGCGGGGCTTACAAAAATGGGCGGAGCCAAGTCTTGTCACTGTGCTCACCAGCCCCGGGAGCTGCTTTTGGAGGGCCGCGGCTATGAGTAGGTGGGCGGGGCTTAGAGAAAGGGGCGGGGTCAGGGCATGTCTCTTCCCTCATGGGCCTCAAGAGCTGCTTTTCGAGCGGCGTGGCTATGGGTGGAGGGGCGGGGCTTTGAGAATGGGGCGGAGCCGGGGCATGTCTCCATTTTCACCGGCCAGAGCAGCTGCCTCTGGAGCTTCTCGGGGAGGGGCGTGGCTATCGGTTTAGGGGCGGGGCTTAGAGAAAGGGGCATGGGTAGTGCTTGTCTATTTCCTCACCGACTTCTGGAGGTGCTCTGGGTAGGCGTGACTATAGGTGGGTGGGCGGGGCTTAGAGGATGGTGCGGGGCCAGGGCTTGTCTCCTTCCTCTATTCACCGGCCTCAGCAGGTGCTCTGGGAGGGGCGTGGCTATGTGTAGATGGGCGGGGCTTACAAAAAGGGCGGGCCAGGGTTTGTCTCTCTCTTCACTGGCAACAGGAGCTGCTTTGGGAGGGGCAGGACTTTGAGTGTGTGGGCGGGGCTTAGAGAAAGGGGCGGGGCCAGGGCTTATTTATCCCCTCAGCGGCCTCAGGAACTGCTGCGGGGGGGTTGTGGCTATGGGTGGGTGGTCGGGGATAAGAAAAAATGGTCGCGGCCAGTACTGGTCTATCTCCTCACCTGTCCGAGGATCTGCTTTTGGAGTGGCGTGGCTATGAGTGGGTGGGTGGAGCTTCGAGAAAGGGGCCAGGGCTTGTCTCTCTTCTCGCCGGCCTGAAGAGCTGCTTTGGAGGGGCGTGGCTATCGGTTTAAGGGTGGGGCTTTGAGAAAGGTGCGCGAATAGGGCTTGTCACTCATCAACTTCATGAGATGCTCTGGGGGGGGCAAGGCTATTGGTGGAGGGGGGGCTTACAAAAAGGGGCGGAGCCAGGGCATGTCTCTCTTTTCACCGGCCAGAAGAGCTGCTTTGGGAGGGGCGTGTCCATGAATGGGTGGGCGGGGCATAGAGAAAGGGGTGCGGATAGGGCTTGTCTATCTCCACACCAACTTCCGGAGCTGCTCTGGGTGGGCGTGGCTATAGGTGGGTGGGCGGGGCTAAGAGGAAGGGGCAGGGCCAGGGCTTGTCTACCTCGTCACCGGCCTCAGAAGCTACTCTGGGGGGGGGGGGGGCGAGGCTATGCGTGGAGGGGCGGGGCTCACAAAAAGGGGCAGGGTCCGGGTCTGTCTCTCCCTTCACCCATCTCAAGCGCGGCTTTGGCAGTGGCTTTAAGTGGGTGGAGGGGCGAGGCTTAGAAAAAAGGGAGGGACCAGGGCATGTCTCTCTTTTCACCGGCCTGAAGAGCTGCTTAAGGAGGGGGGTGGCTATGGCTGTAGTGGGTGGGGCTTACAGGAAGGGGCGGGGCCAGGGCTTGTCTCTCTCCTCACCAGCCTGAAGAGCTGCTTTGGGAGGGCTGGGTCTTTAAGTGGGTAGGCGGGGCTTACAAAAAGGGGCGGGCCAGGATATGTCTCTCTCTTCACTGGCAACAGGAACTGCTCTGGGAGGGGCGGGACTTTAAGTGGATGGGCGGGGCTTAGAAAAAGGGGCGGGCCAGGGCTTGTCTATCTCCTCACCAGCCTCAGGAGTTTCCCGGGGAGGGGGTGTGTCATGATCCACAAGGTGGGATTTGTGATGTGGTTCTTTTAGTCGGTCTTAGAGTACAAAAGATTATCAGCAAACCAAGGACTTAAACAACAAAACACACTTTATTGAGTGCTCATCAGCACTAATATGCGATAGAGAGAAAAAAGGAGAAAGCAAAGCATAAGGAAAAGAGAGTAAGGGGATTGGGATTATAGCTACCAACGTCAAAGTCCACTCAGTCGTCCAACGACGCAGTCTTCTGTCCGTTGGGGAGATCTCAAAGGAAGGTAAGTTTGGGGTATAATTTTATAGTCGTTTGCAAAGCAAGGGGCGCAGGGCCAAAACCAGAGGAGATTGATGATCACTGTGGTGAATTCCATTGTGCAGGGGGCAGGTGTAGGGTACAGGGCGATCCATGTCTTGCAAGGCTTTGCTCACCAGCAGGAACGAGGGCAAGGTGTTGTGGAAAACCCATTGCACAGGGTACCACGCACAAAACTCTGCTCACCAGCAGGAATGAGAGCCATGAGTTGTGGAAAACCCGTTATACAGGTTACCAAGCCTCTGCTCACCAGCAGGAACGAGAGCAGTATACCGTGCAACCACCTGCAAACAATCACTTAGCAAACATCCACCTCAGCTAGGCCCAAACCCCCAAACCAAGTCCCTTGTGATATTCAGGGTCTCAGTCTCTGTCCTTACAAAGGGTGGCAGGGCCACTGCATGTCTCTCTTTTCAACAGCCAGAACAGCTGCTTTGGGAGGGGCAAGGCTATGGGTGGAGGGGCGTGGCTTAGAAAAAGGGGCGTGGCCAAGGCTTGTCTCTCACCTTGCAGATGCTGGAGAGCTTTGGGGGTTGCCCCAGCTTCTTCTTCTCCTTGCCCTGGGTCTGTGGCTTCTGGATGAGAGGAGGGGTGTCAGTGGAGGGGCTGGGGGTGCCCAGGTGTGCTGAGGTTTGTCCCCAGTTGTGCCCACGTGTGCCCAGTTGTGCCAAGGTGGTCTGAGGTGTGCCCAGGAGTTCCCAGGTATGTCCACGTGTGCTTGGGTGTGCCCAGGTGAGCCCATGTGGGCCCAGATGTGGTGAGATTTGGCCAAAGGTGCCAAGGTGGTCCCAAGTGTATCCTGGAGCGCCCAGGAGTGCAAGGGTATGTCAAGATGTGCCCAGATGTGCAAATGTGAGCCCAGCTGTGGCCCGCTGTTCCCAGCGGTACCATGGTGGTCCCAGGTGTACCCAGGAGTTCCCAGGTGTGCCCAGGTGTACCTGTCTGCCCACGTGAGCTCATGTATGCCCAGGTGTGCTCAGGTGTGCCCAGGTTGGCCCAGGTGTGCCCATGTGTGACCAGATGCACCCAGATGTGTCCATGTGAGCCCAGATGTACCCAGGAGAGTCCAGGTGTGCCCAAGTGTTCCCAGTGGAGCCCAGATGTGCCCAGATTTGCCCAGGTGTGCCAAGGTGGTCTGAGGTGTGCCCAGGAGTTCCCCGGTATGCCCAGGTGTGCTTGGATGTGCTCAGATGAACCCATGTGGGGCACAGATAGGCTGAGATTTGGCGAGTGGTGCCAAGGTGTGCATGGTATGCCCAGGTGTGCCCGGGAGTGCCCAGTGGAGCCCAGCTGTGCCCAGCTGTGCCCAGGGGGACCACAGTAATTCCAGGTGTGCCCGGGGGTGCTTGGATCTGCCCAGGTGAGCCCATGTATGCCCAGGTGTGCTTAGGTGTGCCCAGGTCGGCCCAGGTGTGACCATGTTGGCCCAGATGTGCCTATGACAGCTCAGGAGTTCCCCAGATGTGCCCAGGTGTGGCCAGGTGTACCCAGATTTTCCCCGGATGTGCCCAGGTGTGCGTTGGTATGCCCAGGCATACCTGGGAGTGCCCAGTGGAGCCCAGCTGTGCCCAGCTGTGCCCAGGGGTACCACAGTTCCAGGTTCCAGGTGTGCTCAGGAGTTCCCAGGTGTGCCTAGGTGTGATTGAGTCTGCCCAGGTGAGCCCATGTACTCCCAGGTGTGCATAGGTTGAAACAGAGGAATTAAGAATTAGAAAGAGATGCTTAACTAAAAGAAGTGCTTGACAAAAACCATACCCTGACAAAATCAGGAAAAGGGTCAGACTGCAAGATAAGATAAAGAGCTGGAATACACAAACAAGATGCCAAGACAAAGGCACCACAGAATAAAGGAGATTCCTCGGACCCTAAGCCATAAAGAACAAATTTAAAGTCCCAAAAGGTGGCCAAAAGACTGAAAGGGGCATGGAGCTAATTGTAATATGAAGTAAGGACAGACGGGGTTAAGAAATTAATATGTATTAGGCGTATCGCGTAAACCTAGTCTGTAAAAGATAAAAAGGGAAAATCAAATCAAAAAGGTGTGCATGGTTTTTGGAGGAGATATCCCCATGCACCTCAGCATGGGGATAAATAAATTCATACATGATCTTATAACTACTATGCGAGTTATAGGGTTCCTTTTATTCCGCATATCAAGGTGTGCCCAGGTTGGCCCAGATGTGCCCAGATATGCCGAGATGTACCCAGGAGAGCCCAGGTGTGCCCAGGTGTTCCCATGTGTGACTAGATGGACCCAGATGTGCCCATGTGAGCCCAGATGTGCCCAGATTTGGCCAGGGGTGCCAAGGTGGTCCTAGGTGTGCCCCAGAGTGCCCAGGTGTGCATGGGTATGCCCAGGCATACCCAGGAGTGCCCAGTGGAGCCCAGCTGAGCCCAGATGTGCCCAGGGGTACCACGGTAGTCCCAGGAGTGCCCAGGAGTTCCCACGTGTGCCCAGGTGTCCTTGAGTTTGCCCAGGTGAGCCCATGTATGCCCAGGGGTGCTTAGGTGTGCACAGGTAAGCTCAGGTATGCCCATGTTGGCCCAGGTGTGCCCAGAAGAGCCCAGAAGCTCCCAGGAGTGCCCAGGTGTGGCCAGGTGTACACAGATTTTCCCCGGATGTGCCCAGATGTACGTTGGCATGCCCAGATGTGCCCAGATGTGCTCAGATGTGCTCATGTGAGCCCAGATGTGCCAAGATATGCCCAGGTGTGCCAAGATGGTCTGAGATGTGCCCATGTGTGCCCAGGTATGCCCAGGTGCACTTGAGTGTGCTCAGTTCAGCCCATGTGGGCCCCAGATGTGCTGAGATTTGCCCAGGGGGGCCAAGGTGGTCCCAGGTGAGCCCTGGAGAACCCAGGTGTGCATGGGTATGCGCAGGCATACCCAGGAGTGCCCAGTGGAGCCCAGTTGTGCCCAGCTGTATTCAGGGATACCACAGTGGTCCCAGGCGTGTCCAGGAGTACCCAGGTGTGTCCAGGTGTGCTTGGCTCTGCCCAAGTGAGCACATGTATGCCAAGGCATGCCTAGCTGTGCCCAGGTTTGCCCAGGTATGCATGGGTATGCCCAGGCGAAACTCAGAAGTGCTCAGTGGAGCCCAGCAGTGCCCAGAGGTGCCCAGGGGTACCACGGTGGTCCCAGGTGTGCCCAGGAGTTCCCACATGTGCCCAGGTGTGATTGAGTCTGCCCAGGTGAGCCCATGTATGTCCAGGTGTGCTTAGGTATGCCCAGGTTGGCCCAGGTGTGCCCATGTTGGCCCAGATGTGCCCAGGAGAGCCCAGGAGTTCCCAGGAGTGCCCAGGTCTGCCCAGGTGCGCCCAGATGTTCCCCGGATGTGCCCAGGTGTGCGTTGGTATGCCCAGGTGTGCCCAGGTGAGCCCAAGTGTGCCCAGATGTGCCCAGATGTGCCCATGGAAGCGCAGATGTGTTCAGATATGCCCAGGTGTGCCCAGGTGGATTGAGGTGTTCCTACGAGTTCTTAGGTATGTCCAGGTGTGCTTGGCTCTGCTGAGGGGAGCCCATGTGGGCCCAGATATGCTGAGATTTGGCCAGGGGTGCCAAGGTGGTCCCAGGAGTGCCCAGATGTGCCCAGATGTTTCCAGATATGCACAGGTGTGCCAAGGTGGTCTGAGATGTGCCCATGAGTTCCCAGGTATGTCCAGGTGTGCTTGGCTTTGCCCAGGTGAGCCCATGTGTGCCCAGATGTTTTGAGATTTGGCAAGCGGTGCCACAGTGGTCCCAGGTGTGCCCAGGAGCTCCTAGGTGTGCCCAGGTGTGATTGAGTCTGCCCAGGTGAGCCCATGTACGCCCAGGTGTGCTTAGGTGCTCCCAGGATGGCCCAGGTGTGCCTATATTGGCCCAGATGTACCCCTATCTGCCCATGTGAGTTCAGATGTGCCCAGATATGCCCAGGTGTGCCAAGGTGGCCAGTCTGAGGTGTTCCCAGGAGTTCCCAGGTATGTCCAGGTGTGCTTGGCTCTACCGAGGGGAGCCCATTTGGCCCCAGATGTGCTGAGATTTGGCCAGGGGTGCCAAGGTGGTCCCAGGTGTGTCCAGGAGCACCCAGGTGTGCATGGGTATGCCCAGGCATAGCCAGGAGTGCCCAGTGGAGCCCAGCTGTGCCCAGCTGTGCCCAGGGGTACCACGGTGGTCGCAGGTGTGCCCTGGAGTTCCCAGGCATACCCAGGTGTGCTTGGGTGTGCTCAGGTGAGCCCATTTGGGTTCAGATGTGCTGAGATTTGCCCAGGGGTGCAAAGGTGCTCTGAGGTGTTCCCAGGTGTAAAAACACAATTCGTTGCTAAATCTTGGGAGGACATTAGGAGAAAATTAGAAAAGATCGAGGGGTGGCAAGATAAAAGCCTCCAGGAGCTCCTAAGGGAAGCTCAAAAGGTATACATGAGGAGAGAAGATGAGAAGCAGAAATTGCAAGCTAAGGTTTTAGTAGCTGCAGTGAAAGAGGTCCAGAAACAAGAGCAGATGCAGGGTAAGTTTAAAACACTACCCGGAAAAGGTCGAGGTTCTCACTGGGCAGCCCCGGCCCCACGGAGAGAACCCCCTGAATGCTACTACTGTAAAAAGGTAGGACATGTTCAGCGGAATTGTAAACAAAGAATAAAAGACGAGAAAATTTTTCAGGAGGATTAGGGGTGTCGGGGGCTCTTTAATTTGGGGACCGGAACATCCAAGGAGCCCTTGATAAAATTAAAAGTGGGCCCCCAACGACAGGAGGTAAGTTTTCTTGTGGATACTGGGGCAGAGAGAAGTACCCTGCAGAAATTGCCGTACGGATGTGTGGCTAGCAGAGAAAAAGTTTTTGTAATCGGTGCAAAGGGAGACCCCTTCGAAGTGCCCATAATAAAGGATGTAGAAATAGAATCTGAAAATAAAATTTGCTTAGGGAATTTGCTATTAGTGGAAGAAGCTGATTACAATTTGTTGGGAAGGGACATGATTGTCGCTTTAGGAATTAATATCATGATTAAAAATTCTGAATTGGTAGTAAAAATATTCAAACTGACTCCTAAGGATGAGGAGGAAATAAACCCTGAAGTATGGCATTCAAAGGGAGAGGTAGGAAAGCTAGATATCAAACCTATCAAAATAGAAATCGAGAACTCTGAGGACCCTATAAGAGTCAAACAATATCCCATCCCGATGGAGGGGAGAAGGGGGTTGAAACAAATAATTGATGACCTCCTAAAAGGGGGTACTTTAGAGCCTTGCATGTCTCAACATAACACCCCCATCCTGGCTGTAAGGAAGACGGATGGCAGCTTCCGATTGGTCCAGGACCTAAGAGCGGTAAATGCTAGGACCCGGACTAGGTTCCTGGTGGTGGCCAACCCCTATACTTTACTAAATACTTTACTAAATATACTTTTACTGACTCTCACCGGAGGATGTGTGGTACAGTGTGATTGATTTGAAAGATGCTTTTTGGACTTGCCCTCTGGATGAAAGGAGTAGAAATTATTTTGCATTTCAGTGGGAGGACCCAGATACAAACCGAAAGCAACAGCTAAGGTGGACGGTCCTCCCCCAGGGGTTCGTGGAGTCTCCGGAACCTTTTTGGGCAAGCTTTAGAACAATTGTTAACCCAATTTGCTCTTGAGGACAGGACAAAGCTTTTGCAGTATGTAGATGACTTGCTAATAGCTGGACCGAATGAGGAGAGTGTGAGGAAAAGCACGATTGCCTTGTTGAACTTTCTAGGAAAGAAGGGTTTGAAAGTCTCAAAATCCAAGCTGCAATTCACAGAGCCCGAAATAAAATACCTCGGACATTGGATATCTCAAGGGAAAAAGAAATTGGACCCAGAGAGGGTAGCAGGCATCCTTGCATTGCCTGCACCAAGAACAAAAAGGCAAATTAGACAAATTTTAGGGCTCTTTCCCAAGAGAAAGGGCAGGCAGTGGATTGAGGGTTTCAGTGAAAAAGTGAAGTTTTTGTATGAAAGATTAAACACTGACAGGCTGAAGTGGACTGAACAGGATGAGTCTAATTTCCAGAAATTGAAAACTGTTCTTATGACTGCCCCCGTACTAACTCTACCAGATACAAATAAAGAATTTCAGTTGTTTGTGGATGTGAGTAGACAAACAGCACAGGGAGTCCTGACTCAAGAATGGGCAGGCAAAAGGAAGCCTATAGGGTTTCTTTCAAAAATCTTAGATCCTGTTAGTCGGGGTTGGCCTACGTGTTTACAGGCAATTGTAGCAGTAGCTCTGTTAGTGGGAGAAGCCAAGAAAATAACTTTTGGAGCTCCCCCTCACCTCCCCACTGGGAAAGACCATTCCTCGTTCTCCTGACCACAGACACAGCTGTCCAAACTGCAAAAAGAGGCTGGACACACTCATCTCGAGTAAAAAAAGTAAAAGATTATGACGCCTCTGAGTAGAAAGTCACCACCCCTCCGGGAGAGCTGAAAATTAAACTTCGGCGTCATCACAAATGACTAGTGACGACCAGATAAGTTGTATCAACCCTGAATGTGATTGTTTTCCGTTTATACATTTTAAGTACGCTTATTGTAAACAGATTTGGGTAACCCAGTGTTGGGGAGAGTACAAGCCTAAGGGATTGTGTACCAAGTGTCTGGAAAAAGAACAGGAGGAGACTAGCCGTCTCTTAGCACTTGCCACCCGGGTGGGGTTTTTAGAACTTGACTCTCCTGAGTGGTACCTGCTTTTTCAAAAGGGGATAAGAGGTAAACTAGACTCCAAGGCAGAAGCTTTAGAAATCGAGTGCTGAAAGACAGTCAAGGTACCGTGCAGGACAGACACAATTAAGTTGTCTCGGTGGGCTGCTTTCAAAAGAAGGTACGCCATAAGGACTACAAGAGCCCCTGAAGAATATCCTTGCTGCCGAGAAGATGGTAATCCCCGCCGTATATTTCTATACGGGCGAAGGGCAAGGCAGAGGGATACACCGGTGGGGAATCCTGACTGTCCTGAGTCTAGCCATGTGCTTGGCCGAGGGATTGATTCCCGAGGTACCTCCGGGGGAGTGTCTCCTGGGGAAGTGTGAGCAGTGCCTGACTGCCACAGATACCAGACGAATAATTGACTGTCCTCCAGAACGAGAAAAGGGGTTTTGTTTGTCTAACGGCACTCAGTATAATCTTTGTGAACTAAAGGGGGAGGTCTGGTGTTACCACTCAGGGGCAGGTTTTAAGGACGGGCAGTCTAAGACTCCTATGAGAAGAAAAACCAAAGCTACCCACTTCAGGTATAAGAGAGCAGTGGGAACGCTTCCTCCAATTCCAATCTATAGCCAATGCAACAAAACCGTCTGGATAGGAGAAAAAAGACAATCCACCTTGTTAGCATATTATAAAGTCAACCCTTTGTGTTACAATAAAGCAAAATTTAAAACGTGTACCATAGGAGGGAAATTGTATTGGGAAGGTAAAAATTTAAAACATGAAGAGAAAGCCTCCTTTAGTAATGAACCGATAATTCTTGATTTGTTAAAAAGTGATGATGACCGAGTATGTTTACAATTCGATCAAGTGTTCTGCTTCTCCAGAGATGAGGAAGGGATGGACCCTGAAAGCAAAATAAAACAACTAACCCTAGAATTAAAGAGGCGAGAAGTAGAAATTCGGAAAAAGAGAGAACAAGAAAGCAGTTGAAGCCTTAAGGAAATTTGAAAATAAAAGCAACCCTTCTCAGGAATACTGTGAGAATTCACTTACAGACTGGAAGAAGGACAAATGTAGTTAAAACTCCACAGTTCTCCCTCATTAGAAATGAATGGAATAACACAAATTTTTAATGTGATAAGTTATTAGGCAGGGGACTGTGATAAATGTAACCTTGGATAAAAATTCGTGAAAGAATAAATAAGTATATGACTGTATTTGTAACAATGTAAAAATTATATAAAATATAGTGTGGCCTAAGGATTTCTCCCCAGACCCAGCAGTAACTACCCATCCAGGCGGTAACGATCCTAGGCGACACTTATCAGCCTGAGAGAAAGAGGAGGACACGGACAATCAGGCTAAACAATGAGAGGATACCCAGCCTGAGATGCCCATCGGCTCCGCACCGCACCTGGACACTCCACCCTGCAAGCCCCAACTGAAGATGCAATCAGGCCAAACAATGAGAGGAGCCCAGCCGAGATATCCATCGACTCCGCACCGGACCTGGACACTTCACCCTGAGAGTCCAACCGGACCTGGACACTTCACCCTGAGAGTCCAACCGAGGATACAATTGGGAAGCACTCAGAACCTTTCACATGCAAAAGGACTCTGCCCAGTCGTCTATTGATTCAGTTCCACGGTTCCAGGAAATTCATTCAACCAACCATCTAGACTCTTTGTTGAACAGTAACTGCTCGGAGTTTTGGCCTCAGGACACAAAATCCCTATAAAAACCCCGGACAGTCTACCCTCCTTTGTGGATTTGGGTAAATCTGTACCTCTGGGTATAGACCCCTGTCCACCCAGCGCTGCGCTGATTTATTTTATTGTGGTTTTTTCTCTTGTTGTTTGTGATTGAAATTGTTTTATAATAAATCGCTTTTTATATTAACCCTATTTTGCCATTGCATTTATAACATTATCAATCCACAAAACAAGCTGGATAATAGCCACAGTAGCCTTAATTATAGGACCCATATTTAGGTAAGGTGCAGCAAATGGGAGAAATATAGCTGTGACCACATGCCCCCCCGAACCTGGGTAAGCTCAACAACATGGTTCTACCTAACAAGGTTTCTAAATCCAGCATACAAAGGTTAGGTTATTTAAGAACTGTTATTCCTTTTTTGCCCTTTTTCTCTCACATTGGGCGGCCAAAATCTGTCTGGGTTCTAGAAGACAGGTGTCTGCTAGGGAGAGCAGGAGCCTCCCTTGAGATGAAAGAATGTAGACCCCCTCCCTCCGAATTATTATAATTTTGAAATCAAGGGGCCTTTAGGCAGAGATCTGGGGATAGGAATAACAGTTCTTTACTAGTATAACCAGGCAAACAAACAACAATAACTACAGCAATAACAAGAAAACAGAACCAGGGATCCCCGTGACAGCTTTCTCGGCTGAGACGGGATGGAGGAGAGGTTTTGTTTTTCACAAACCCCCTCGGGCAGTCAGTCCCGGTGCTCCTGTAGGGCTCCGAGGAACAGTCGGCTGGAAACAGCAGGGACGAGCTGAGACCCTAGGCTGGTGGATGAGGTGGATCAGCAGCTCCGCGGCGGTGCCTGGCACTGCCACACATCCCAGCAGGACAGGGGGTGCAAGGCCACCAACAAAGAGGGGAGAAAAAGCAGCAGCTCCGTCTGGGTGATGGCGAAATTCCCTTCTCTCCACCACAGCAGCTCCGTGACCCAGAAAACGAATGTCTTTCCCCGAAGCCAAAGAAAGCCAGCCAAAAACTGTACCCACCCTCCTTTCCTGCCCCTTCCCCCCCTGGGCCCGGCCACTCTTTGTCCTTTATCAATCACCCACTAAATACCCACAGTTAGGTTGTCTCCGCAGCTAATGGGTAAAAATTCCCCGGGCAGGCCAGAACAACAACAACAACAAAAAAGGACACCTAACCCTCAACAGAGGACTTGGAGAACTGCTGTCTTCATCTGGATAAGATAATCTAAGATTGCAGGGGAGTGGGTTTCTGACTACACTTTTCAGTCTCTGAGTTATATAAGCAAAAGTAGTTTTTGCTTTAATAACATTCTACAGCCATATTTTATACCACTATTTCTAAGTTTTATCAATAACAGAAATAGAAGAACCTCTATTAATACAGCAAAGTTTTCTAACATTATACATATAACATTCATTTTCATATTTGCGAAAAGCCAATAATATAATATGCACTTATAAAAACAGGAAGCAAATAGCCAATCAACTTTGGATTATCACTGCTGATAATCAGCTGGACACCTGCATGGAAGGCTCTAAATCACCTGGAAAACAGACTAGACTGTGCTGGTGAAGAAGCAGCACTGCATCTAACAGGAAGATTGGAGGGAAATTAGGTTACTAATCCAAATGCATTGAGAAGTTTCCCTGAAGGGACCACACTTGAAGGGTAAAAACCCAGTCCTAGGCCCACACAACAGGTTGTCCAGCCAGAAGGGCAATACGGGAGATCAGAGCTCTGACCAATCAGAGTAGTTTGAAGACACTGGCACACATGAAGGTAAGGGACAGCTCACTGGCATTGCCTAACAACATTTCCTGACAGCCTTCATTAAAGGCTTTTAAGAAAACTCAGCACAGAAAGGTTCTTGCATGGATAAAAAAAAAGTTTAGAGACAGGGATAAATGTTTGGTTCCCATTGCAGAGGCATTGATGTTACAAAACACTCGCTTGCGGTGAGAGACTTCTCCATTGTCAAACTGTTCAGGTATAAGCAGTTTGTTATATGGGTAAAGAGAGGGAAAGACCGGTGTCTACTGCCAGCCTCAGCATCCACGTGGTCAGGGAGGGAGCGAGGGTGGAGCGGGGAGAGCAGGAGAAGAGAGGTTAAAGAGGGGGAGGGAGAAATTAAGAGGATTAAGAGAGGGAGAGCGGGGAGAACAAGGGAGGCTTAGGAGAGAGGGGGAAAAGAGAGGTGTTATACTTTGTTTATTTAATTTTGTTAAGAATATGTTAAAACTTGTTAGTATGTTCTTGTTTCCCACTGTTGATTGTAATGGTTTAGCCCCAGTTGTCTATTATATAAACCCCTCCCTGTTTTCCTAAATGTTCCCCGTCAATCGCCTTTACCCTGCCCCATCTCCCCATCCATCACTGTAAACCCCACCTCTCCTTCCAGCTTCTTCCATGTACATCATCCCTTCCTTGACATGTTATTGGTTATTATGTTATGTTCCCGCCTTCTTTGTATCCGCATTGGTCCCTGATATTGTAACCTCCTCCCTTTACCCCGCCCTCTGTGAGATCCCATTGGACCCTGGACTGTGCCCGCCCCTGAGATAAAACCCAGTGCACAGAGGTGCTCTGGGCTCTCTCCGGTGCTGTTTTGTCCCAGCCCAGATCCTTGTGTTCATCCCCTCTCCCGAATAAACTTGTTCCTGGGAAGTACAGAGGAGTGAGTCTCCTCCATCCTTTTACCACTACCCACGATGCCTGATTTGGCAGAGCCCGGCAGGGGTCGGTGCTCTGAAGGTTCTGCAGTGGGATCGCCTTTCCCCTGCAGTTCCCCACTCCTGGTGTCTGCCAGTGCCAGAGTGGCACCGTAGAGTTAGCCCGGAGCTCCGGTGTGGCCAAAGAGCAGCGTCAGAGAAGGGGGGGAAGAGGGAACACAAGGGAGTTCAGAGAGTGGGGAGAATAATAGAACGAAGTTCCCGTTACAATTCAGTATGTCTTTCTATAGTGAATATTCTAATTCCCAGTAACCAATCACTACAAGATACACCCACTAAAGAATTTACATATTACTTCATTACCATACAGTGTTACATTTCAACCTCTGAAAGCTTTACAAATTCTTATCTTGCTGCTTGACCTTTGGATTCTCTATCAGCAGAAGGACATTGTTTCATCAACTGGGATTCTCCTTTAGCTGGCTAGGCTATTGTTCTTTGAACAGCCCTCAGTATCCCATGACTCAAAGCTAGCTCTCATTTCTACTTCGATTCTAGGCTTAATATTTTCAGAATCTTTTCCTGAACAATCATATTCATAAGGTTTTCCTGTTTCATCCTCCCCAACACAGAGGGAGGTCACAAGTAGAAGAAGGTCATTTCATCATATGCCTAAACAATCTACAGAAGGGCATGAAATCAGATGACACAGCTTAGTTATTTCAAATTCCTCAAAACAGCCAACTATAAAGAATTAGGGAAGTCTGCTCACTGGCCAATGAAGTGGAACATGAAATCTAACATAGGAGTGAGTGTAGTAAAAAAAAAAAAAAAAGCAAACCAAAACCTGGCTTCATCTAGTAACTAAAGGTCTTGATGGTCAGGAATGAGGACAGTTTGATGCAAATATCAAGACAGCACCCAGAGGTCAAAATAAGGAACCTGTGTCTCAAGAATTAGCAGAGAAAGAAGACAGCAGGTGACAGAACATGCCATTTGTACTACAATGTAACAGGTTTACCCACACTTAGCCTGCAGGATTCTGCTGAACTACAAAGGTTCAGACAATGGTAATGGTGATGGCCAAAGGTATGGAATGGCTTTTACATGGAGAACAACCAATGGAGCCAGTGCAGAGGAGACTACTGAGGGGGAGTACGCCAGAGATGTAAAATCACACGTGGTGCAAAGTAGAATATGGAACAGTTCAGCATCTCTTCCACTGCATGATCTAGGGGATATTTGATGATACCTTGGAGGTAGAAGTCACAAAAGCTGCCTGAGAGGGAATAAAAAGGTGCTCAAGGCTATTTGCTCTAAATCCCTTTTGTAATGATTTTAACAGAGTACAAGAATACAGTAATGAAGTAACTCAGCAATGGGATACAGCCTTTAAATTCTCTCTGCCAGCAATGGGGTTTGACAACAATAATACAACAATAAATAGTTATACAAGGCAACTCACTGTGCTGAAGTGTCCTTCAGAAGGATGGGAGCCACAATAGAGGCAGATCCTTAGACAGACAAGCGAGAGGCATTTAGGCCTCGTGTTTCCTCATAACCCCAGAACCAGCCCCTAAAGGGGAACACAAAGTTCACAGGCTTGTGAACTTATTAATGCCACATAAAGAACAAAACATCCTAAAAAACTGTATATCATACAAATATAACAGCTAGCTCCTTTATGCTGCTTTTCTATGGAGCAACAACTTTACAGAAGTAGACCTTCTCATACCAATACAATGTTTTATTATTGATGGGCTCTTTAAAAACAGAGTGAACTCCAAGCACCCAGATATTCACAGCAGGCAAATATCTCTCTGAATACAACTGAAAAGACCAGAAGGGCTGCTCCATGTTGCCTGTAGTAGCCATGTTTGTCTCTGGAGTACATCAGCAAATCAGTGCATGGCCTTTTATCAATTTTTTTTTTTTTACTTTCCTTCTTTCCATCCTTCTGCATAGCCTTGTAGCACATAAATCTGTTCAGTAAAGGGCCCATCTGACTCTGAGCAGAAGGCAAAGCAGAGGATCTGTTAGCATGAAAACCCACACCGCAAAGGTATGAACAAGCATCAGTGGCAGTTAAAAATCTGCTAGAAATGCTAATATTACTACTCTCTCTTCTCTGTTTTCCATAAAAAAAAGGGAAAGGAAGTTCTGTGTGAGCCAGAAAAGCTAAAAGAGTCAGGCAATGTGGCCACCTGCTATCCCACCCAGCTCTGTGGGATTTAATGCAGCAAACACAACTGAATCACTGTCAGCTGGATAATACACACCACAAAGCACACAGGTTTTCAGTGCTGTAAGCAGCTGCAACGGGAGGACTGCCTCCAAGAAAAATGCCAAAAATATGAAAATTAAAAAAAAAAAAGAAATGTAACATCTATTTTTACCACACTAATGTTTAAATTTATATACTATATTAATTTATATATAACACACAATATATTATGCATTAAAATATATTATATTAACATGTATACATACATTATTATTGTCATATATTAAATATCAGTCTCTTTGTATAAATTTACATTACTTACATTTATTTACTTTTCTGGGTGTATATATCTGTATCTTTATGCATTTATTATATATTTGTACATTTTTATTTTTTTAGCATTTATTTAAAAGCCCTGCCTCTAACCAAATAAAAACCAAATGGCCCCTTTATCTTAAACAGTATTTGAATATTTTTAATATCTATTTTTTATCATATTTCTATACCATACTGATATATATGACACATAACATGTATTAAAATGCATAATAATATCTATACATATATTATTCATATTATATAACTCAACCTATTTGCATATATTACTTATATATATTTATTTTCTATGTCTCTATATGTATTTTTCTCTATAGCTTTACATATTTATATTTGTATATTTTTATGTTTTATATTATTCATTTAAAAGCCCTGCCTCTAACCAAATAAAAACCAAACAGCCCCTTTATTTTAAACAGTATTTAAATATTTTTAGTATATATCTGTTGCAGCCAGTTTATTTTATTGTTAAATTTAATGGTTTGTTCCTTTTGTCCCCCTATGGTTTTGTAATGGTTCTACCCACTTGTCAGTTTTGTAAACCCCTCCCCTTTTTCCTGAACCTTCCTTGCCCATCACTTTTAGCCTGCCCCTAGTCCCTGTCGGTCAATGTAAACCCAGCCCTCTGTTCCAGCATGTTCCCTGCCATTCATCCCTTACTCGAAGCCCCATTGGTGTTGCAGCTGCCGTCCCTCCCATGTATTCCTCCCATTGGTCCCAGATATTGTAAACCCCTCCTCTGACTCCTCCCAAGCTGTGTTTTCATTGGTTCCTGAGTTTGTACCCTCCTTCCTTTAAATTGTGTTGCACAGAAGTGCTCGGGGCTCAGAGTCCTCTGGGTTCCTGTGTGCCTTTCCAGCCCTCGTCCTGTCACCGTTCCTTTCCCTCAATAAATCCTTTTCCTGGAAAGCTGCTTGGACTCTGGGTCTCCTCCATCTCTTTGCTGAAGCCCACGACGCCGAGATCCGCAGAGCCTTGCGTGGCAGAAAGGCTCTGAAGGTTCGGCCTGGGGAAGACAGCTCCCAGACCGTTCCCCACTCCTGGCGCTGCCAGCGGCCAGTGAGCAGAGCTAGCCCAGGCGTGACAGGCCGCGGCGGGCAGCGTCAGCTGGTGCCCAACGTGGGGCCTCTTCAGCGAGAGGAGACCCCCGGAGGAGTCGTTTTTGGATTATAAAGACTTTTGGGCGGCAGCTACCCCGGTTGCAGCAGGCCAGTTTTTGTCCGGCAGCGCTCCCGGGGGAAGGAGCGACAATCTCTCAGCGCACGAGGGACCGCTCCTGGGGTTTTGGACATCTCCCACGGCCACTGTCTGGACTCGGTAAGTTTTCCCCGGTTGGGGTAAAGGGGGGGGGCGTGTGTGTGAGCCCCTTTGTGTAGTGTGTAAACTCCCCTGGGGGGAGGTGTGTGATTCGGGTCCAGACCCTTATTTTTAGTTCTTTAAGTTCTCATTTGCCGTTGGGGGGTGGTGAGACTGCGGAGCCGGGGGTGTGAGAAATGGGTGCGTGATTGTCCGCTCCGCAGAGGGGGATTTTTCTCCAAGTTGTGGGAATCCTTGAGGGTGGGAAGAAAAAGTTTTCACGTGGGTTGGTGAAGAGGCTTGTACGTTGGCTCTTTCTACATTTTCCCCAAGTGTCCCCCGACAATGTTTGTTCAGTATCATTTTGGAATTTGGTCGGGTCCAAATTAACTGCCTTAATAAACCAGGGGGATAAGACGGCAGCTAAATTAGTCCCGCTTTTTATTTTAATTCGGACCACTTTGATTGAGAAAAGGGGAGTGCAGAGAGAGCCAACACAGCCTTCCCCAGTTTCCCCAGTTTCCCCATCCCCATGTTCCTCTACCCCGATCCCAAGTTGGGGGAGACCTGCGGGGCAACCCGTCTAACACAGGGCTCCGAGCGCGGCAGTAGTCTCCCTGGCTCCCCACGTCTCCCTCAGAACCCCTGCCCTGGCAGCGCTGGCCAAGCTGCCAGAGCCCTTATCCATTCCCCTACTTCCCCAGTTAATGACCCAAAGTTGAAAGCTTCCCAAGTTTACGACCCCTTGTTAAATAAAGTTGATGATCCCCAGTTATTTCCCCAGAACCCAGGTTCCCCTATGTTCCCTTATTCCCAGTGTTCCCCTATGTCCCTTAACCCTTTACCCGATCCTCAAAATGGCCCCCGAGGGACACAAGATGGCGGGGACCGCATGGTCGGACCCCTCCCTTGTGCTCCTTCTTCCCAGAACCCCTTTTTTCCCTCAACGACCAACCCCTTCCTCCTTAGCCCCTGCCTTCCAGCCTACCCTGACTCCTCCCACTTTCCCTTGGGTTGGTCCTCCTCCTCGGGGGTGTATCCCCAAAGTGTAACCTCCCAAAACCCCACCCCTTCCAGCCGCTGCTCCTCCCTCCAACCCTCCTCGTCAGTCGGTCCTCCAGCCCCGCCTCTTCCGGCTTCTGGTTCCCACGCCCCTCCTTCTGGTTCCCACGCCCCTCCTTCCGGTTCCCACGCTTCGGGAACTGGAAATAACAGGCCTGGAGACCAGAACCCGGAACAGGTTGTGATTCCCTTTGCCGCACCGGTCAGTTTTAGAGGAAGGGGAGGGAGGTACCGAGAATGGGAGCCTTTCTCCTTCCAGACGAAGAGGGAGCTCAGAAAGAGTTCGGCAGGAGAAGTGAATATTTTAAGGGCTTATTAAAAGCCACCTTCTCCGCGAACGAGATGGTCCCCCATGATTTGAAAGAGTTATTTGCCTGCCTCCTTTCCCCAGCCGAATATAGGCTGTGGAAACAGAGGTGGAAGAAGTCGTTGGAGGCCATCCTTCCTGAGCTATTGCGCAGCGAGGAGTCCGCGGTTGATGCGGATGAAAACCCCCTCTCAATAGATCACCTGTGCGGTGAGGGGAATTGGGAAAAGCCAGAAGAACAGGCCAGGGTTTTACCCCGGCCTGTCTTGATTAAAATAATGGAGGCCGCTGAGAAGGCATTTAACATCTTGCCAGGGGGGGAACCCCTGACCAATTTCTCTAATATTAAGCAGTCCCCCAATGAGCCATTTACTGTATTTGTTAATCGATTACAGGAACAAATAGAAAGACAAGTGGATAAACCTGAGCTGCAAGAACAGCTTGTTTTAGAAATGGCTAAGGCAAACTGTAATGACATATGTAAACAAGTTATTTTTAGTTTGCCCTTGTATCCACCGCCAACCTTGGACGTCCTCATTGATGCGTGCGAGAAGAAAGTTCCATTAGTGGGGGTGTCCAGGGTGCCACCACCACCACAGGCGGCCAGGAGACCACCGACAGCGGCAGTGACCCAGCACCCGTCGGGCCAGTTTGTCCTTCCACCAGCGAGAACCACTCAGTGCTACCGATGTGGACAACTGGGTCACATGGCGAGGGACTGCCCCGCCGCCCACCCACGCCAGGGGCCTATGGGAAACGGGTCAGGGGAGAGAATGCAGGAGGGAACACCTAATAAAAAACAAAAAAACTGAGAGCGCGGCGCGAACCTGCCCCACGCGATGCTAGAAATGGGGCAGGTATCGCGGAGGAGGGGGGGGGAAATATCGGACATGGCAAATTTACCGGACGTGACACCTTATCACCATCAAAGACATCCTCTTCCGGTCCCAGCACTGGACGGTGGTAGCTGTGGACCCACTGGAGGAGAACCAGCCAGAGAATGGACACGACTGTAAGTTTATCGCCATCGGGGACACAAAATACACACCCCCGGAGATTGAGATTTCTCCGATCACCTTCCCAGGTGGTCCGGAGAACCTCATTCTCCTGGCGCGCTGCATTCACCCACCATACTTTCTACCAAAGGGGCAGATTATTGCCCAAATGATTCCAGTCCCAGAACGGATCCCAGTAGACGACCATGCACCAGGCGTCTACTGGGCAGAGGTGGTGGGTGAAGACAAGCCAATCATAGACTGCAGCGTCAAGCAGGGTGCAGAATTTGTAAACATGAAGGGTCTGCTTGACACGGGAGCGGATGTGACGATCATTCCCGAAAGGAGATGGCCGTCACATTGGGAATTGCAACCCGTGGCAGGTAAAATTCAGGGTATAGGGGGTACCCAATTGGCGCGCATCTTGAAGAGCGTGGTGCAAATTGCAGGGCCGGATGGGCAATTGGCTAATCTACGCCCATTCGTGGCAGACTTTCAGGTTCCCTTGTGGGGGAGGGATCTCATGTCTCAATGGGGGGTTAAAATTGAAATCCCGAAAACCCCTCGGGATTTTTAGTAGCGGCCACTGTGGAGCGCCCCTTCCAGAAGCTGGATTGGACCACAGATGAAGCGGTCTGGATTGATCAGTGGCCGCTCAGAAAAGATAAATTAAGGGCGCTCAACGAGCTCGTGGAGTAGCAATTTGCAAAAGGTAACATTGTAGAAACAACTAGCCCTTGGAATTCTCCGGTTTTTGTCATCCGTAAGCCGGGGAAGGACAAGTGGTGGCTCCTCCACGATCTTCGTGCAATAAATAAAATCATTGTAGACATGGGGCCCCTTCAACCGGGGATGCCTACCCCAACCATGCTCCCCCGAAATTGGAATCTGGCTATAATTGATATTAAAGACTGTTTCTTCCAATTTTCTCTACACCCTGAAGATGCCCCACGGTTTGCCTTCTCGGTGCCCACCCTTAACCGAGAAGCCCCAATGAGGAGGTTCCACTGGCAGGTATTGCCCCAGGGCATGAAGAACTCGCCGACTATCTGCCAGTGGTATGTCTCCTCATTGCTGTCTCCCGTACGCGCCGAAATGGGGGAGGTCATCATCCATCACTACATGGATGATGTCCTAGTGTGCGCCCCCCATGACGATTTACTTACACGCTCGCTTGACCGAGTGGTTAAAGTTTTAACATCCGCAGGTTTTCTACTCCAGGAGGATAAAGTTCAAAGGATGCCACCCTGGAAGTACCTGGGTCTGCGGATTGCTGAGAGGACCATTGTGCCTCAAAAATTGGCCATCAACAGCAATCCGAAGACTTTGGCGGACCTCCACTCTCTGTGCGGGACCTTGAACTGGGTCAGGCCTTGGCTGGGCCTCACTACTGAGGACCTAGCCCCCCTCTTCATACTTTTGAAGGGGCAGAAGGAGCTAAGTTCTCCCAGGACCCTGACCCCAGAAGCGAGGGAAGCACTAGAGAAGGTACAGGATGTGCTAGTCGAAAGACAGGCGCATCGATATGAACCGAGCCTGCCCTTTGAATTTATTGTGTTGGGAAGACTGCCACACCTGTGTGGGCTCATCTTCCAATGGGACCAGGGCTCTAAGGACCCGCTCTTGATCATAGAGTGGGTTTTCCTGAGCCACCAGCGGTCCAAAAGTGTCACCCGGCCACAAGAACTGATGGCTCAGCTCATCAGGAGAGCTCGGGCTAGGCTTCGGGAGATGGCCGGGTGTGATTTCACGTGCGTACGGGTGCCTGTCAGCTTGTCTCGGGACAAAGTGTCTCCAGATAAGCGGACAAAGGAAATGTTCAACCAATTGCTTCAGGAGAACGAGATCCTCCAAATTGCGTTAGATAGTTATAGTGGACAAATTTCGGTCCACGCCCCTGCACATAAATTTTTTAATGCAAAATTTAATGTGATTCCGAAAGAAGTTCGGAGCAGAAGGCCCCTCAAAGCTCTAACTGTTTTTACCGACGCATCTGGAGCATCCCACAAGTCAGTTGTGACTTGGATGGATCCTCAAACTCAGCAGTGGGAAACAGATGTTAAATATGTGGAGGGATCTCCGCAAGTTGCAGAGTTGGATGCAGTCGTTAGAGCCTTTGAGAGGTTTTCTGAACCTTTCAATTTAGTTACAGATTCGGCTTATGTGGCAGGGGTGGTTGCAAGAGCTGAACATGCAGCTCTTAAGGAGGTCTCAAATCTGAAGCCGTTTGAGCTGCTTTCTAAACTACTTTACACTGTTTCCCACAGAAAGCAGCCTTTCTTTGTAATGCATGTGAGGTCACACACGGAACTCCCTGGCCCGGTAGCTGAGGGGAACAGAATAGCAGATGCCCTCGCTACCCCCGTTTCAATGGCTCAGCTCCCTGTCGTGTTCCAGCAAGCCAAGCTGAGTCATCAAATGTTTCACCAAAATGTGCCTGGTCTAGTCCACCAATTCCACCTGCGGCGGGATCAAGCCAGAGCCATTGTGGCCACATGCCCACACTGCCAATCCACCGCAATGCCCTCCCTGGGATCGGGGGTCAACCCTTGAGGTCTGGGGAGCTGTGAGGTGTGGCAGATGGACGTAACACACGTCCCCGAGTTTGGCAGGTTTCGGTTCGTACACCTTTCCATCGACACCTTCTCGAGTGCCGTCTTTGCTTCTGCCCACACAGGAGAGAAAGCCGAGCATGTTTGCAAACACCTAATGCAGGCTTTCTCTGTACTGGGGGTCCCCAAAGAAATAAAAACAGATAATGGCCCAGCATACACCTCCAGGAAACTGGAGGAATTCCTGCAGGAGTGGGGAGTGGAACATAAGAGAGGCATCCCACACTCCCCCACAGGCCAAGCAATCGTTGAGCGAGCCCATCAGTCGCTCAAGCGTGTCCTTTCTCACCAAAGGGAGACTGTGAAGGGCTGCACGCCACAAGAGCGGCTGTGCAAAGCCCTTTACACGATAAACTTCCTCAATTGTTCGGAGCAGGACCCTAACCCTCCAGTGGCCCAGCATTTCAAGACCACCAAGAGTTACCAGTTGCAACAGCGCCCTCCAGTGCTGGTCCGGGACCCTGAGACCCAGAAGATCTTGGGTCCTTTTGATCTGGTGACCTGCGGGCGGGGGTACGCTTGCGTATCCTCGCCCCAGGGACTAAGGTGGATCCCACAAAGATGGGTGAAGCCTTATGTCCCCAGACATCCAAGCAGGCCACCAGATAGGGTCGAGGATGTCGATGACATCGCGTCCGGATGAGCCATCCCCCATCCCGAAGAGGAGGAAGAAACAACCCAAACCCCTATCTTTTTGCTATGTCGACCTACCTTTTTCAGTTAAAGTTATGCTTTTCGTATGTTTGTTTTGTTTCAGAGAGAGCCATCCTGGAGGAAAGATGACAGCCCCAAAAATCACCATGATTATCTTCGGCGTTTTGCTGATGGCGGCCCAGCCAGAAGGGTGGATCGTGCCTCAACCCAAGCAGAATGTATGGGTCATGCTGGCAAAGTCCCTGCAGCGGGATGAACTGTGTCTTTCCACCGGAGCAGCGGGAAACCCAATGACAACATGCCTGGTGGGGATCCCTTTGAAAGCGGAGGAATTTCCCGACTCCCTTACTACTTTAGTTCAAGATGCCAACCAGGGGAAGCCGGCTCAACGTGTCATCCGTTCTGCTCCAGTGTACAAAATTAAGAAGCCTGTCAAGAACCCCCTCCTCCTCTGGAGAGACTGGCAGGCCACGCTGGAGCGGGCGACCATTGAGCCCCAGGAATTTGATCTTTTAGATTCCTCCCCGGCATCGTTTTGCGTTCATTTTCGTTATTACCCCTCTGACCCTGTACCATATCCCAAAGTTGAGCAAGTGAACCAACAATTCCAAGCAGCAAAGTGGTGCCAGCATATTGCTCACGTAAAGATGCCCTCAACCCTCCATCCTACCCCTCTTCGGTTGCCCAAAGGTTTGTTTTTAATTTGTGGAGATCGGGCATGGGCAGGCATCCCCTCTCGCCTTCTCGGAGGGCCGTGCACATTGGGCTGGCTGTCCCTGTTTTCGCCCAACACAACCCAAATTGAGAATTGGAGTCAAAAGAATAATTCGACCATTAAGAAGCACAGCCTGGATGACTTGGATCCAGACTGCGACTCAGAAATTTTCCATTGGAGCAAGCTAAAACGGGTAGCAGTGTCAGTTTTTCTGCCTTGGTTAGCCGCTGCTCGAGCCCTCGGTGAATTAGGCCAGTTTGAGTGCTGGGTAGTAAAACAGGCCAATTTAACGTCAGCTGCGCTAAGCGACCTCCTCGAAGACGAGGAAATAACCAGGCAGGCCACCCTCCAAAATCGGGCGGCCATAGATTTCCTGCTGCTCCTACACAATCATGACTGCAGGGAATTCGAGGGGCTCTGCTGCCTGAACTTAACATCCAAGAGCCCCACCATCCGCCAGATGATTGAACAAATGAAAGGCATGGTCCACCAAATAAAACAAGAGCACGAAGACTGGGCCACCAACATCTTTTCCAACTGGGGACTGTCCGGATGGCTCTCATCTATTTTAAAGACTATTTTATGGGTTGTTTTTGTCATTTTCATCGTTTTAATTGCCTTTGCAATTTTAAAGAGATGTTTAGTTCAATCAGTTTTACACCTCGTGTCTCCCCCTCCCCAAATCAATGTTGTTAATGTACCTTCTCCCCCTTCCTCCTCCCCTCCTCCTTCTCCATCACTCAAGGACTGGTTTACCGAGCCCTCTGCGCCTCCTCCTGACACAACCTCCTCCTTCTAAAAAAGAAAGGGGGAGATGTTGCAGCCAGTTTATTTTATTGTTAAATTTAATGGTTTGTTCCTTTTGTCCCCCTATGGTTTTGTAATGGTTCTACCCACTTGTCAGTTTTGTAAACCCCTCCCCTTTTTCCTGAACCTTCCTTGCCCATCACTTTTAGCCTGCCCCTAGTCCCTGTCGGTCAATGTAAACCCAGCCCTCTGTTCCAGCATGTTCCCTGCCATTCATCCCTTACTCGAAGCCCCATTGGTGTTGCAGCTGCCGTCCCTCCCATGTATTCCTCCCATTGGTCCCAGATATTGTAAACCCCTCCTCTGACTCCTCCCAAGCTGTGTTTTCATTGGTTCCTGAGTTTGTACCCTCCTTCCTTTAAATTGTGTTGCACAGAAGTGCTCGGGGCTCAGAGTCCTCTGGGTTCCTGTGTGCCTTTCCAGCCCTCGTCCTGTCACCGTTCCTTTCCCTCAATAAATCCTTTTCCTGGAAAGCTGCTTGGACTCTGGGTCTCCTCCATCTCTTTGCTGAAGCCCACGACGCCGAGATCCGCAGAGCCTTGCGTGGCAGAAAGGCTCTGAAGGTTCGGCCTGGGGAAGACAGCTCCCAGACCGTTCCCCACTCCTGGCGCTGCCAGCGGCCAGTGAGCAGAGCTAGCCCAGGCGTGATGGGCCGCGGCGGGCAGCGTCATATATCTTTATCATCTTTATACTTACAGTTATATACTAGGTTGATAAGCCTCGCCCCTGCCCACACCTCTCATTCTTCTGGCACAGAGAGCCTCCTCTGGCTGGTTTGGTCCCAGTGCCAGGGAGCCTCTCCTCTGCAGGCAGGAGAAAGGGTCAGGCAGCTCTGCTAACTGTTCCAGCCCAATGCAATTGTGTTTTCCTCCATTTCCCCGGGCCAGGGGGGAGAGAGGAGAGAGAGAGAAGCAGCAGCAGGAGAGAGGATGGGGCGGGCCTAGAGCCACACCGAAGATGGCAGTTGCACCAGTGCCTTTCAGTGCCCGGCCCCGGCGCCACTGAGCACACAGCCTGTGTCTGCACGGCTGGAAAAGCCATGGAAAATTGTGCCAGAGCGGCATTGGGGTGTTTGTCAAGCAGCCGAGCAGTTACAGCACCCAGGGTCCTTGCATTTTCCCGCCTTTTTTGGCAGCCAATCTTTGGAAGATCAACCAAGCAGCGCTCAGGCAGCCATCTTGCATGTGGAGTCACATGATTTCCACCCTTCCTCGCAGCCATCTTTGTTGTGGCTGAAGCTACTTTTGGCTGAGCGGCCATCTATGTTGTGGCACCATTAAGGCCCCCAATCCTCACAGTGCGTCCGTCAAAGTCGGTTGCCTGAACGAAAAACCGGCCGATGCTGAATGACTCCGTGCTCTCCGCACAATTTTCCACCTTTCCCGGCGCGTGGACAAGAGCTGCAGCCGCGCCTGTGGCAGCAGGCATTGGAGCCAACGCCTCTGCCATCTTGAGTGTGGCAAGAAGCCTGACCTGGCTCCTGCAGGGGGCTCACAGCCCAGCTCGAGGCACAGCTGCAGTACCGCTGTGGCCACAAGGCGGCAGCACTGCCACCGAGCTCAGCCCGGGGCTAGGGGGGCGCCTCGGGCACAGGCAGAGAAGGGAGGCAAAAAACGTGTGCAACCCCCTTCCAAAAAAATCCTCTACAAGGAACGCCCCAAAAAACCTCCGACCCAAAATTAACAAGCCCTGCCTCTAACCAAATAAAAACAAAAAAAAACCCTTTATTTAATATCTATTTTTATCATATTCAATATTTATACACATATATAACATAATATATATTAAAATATATTAATATCCACACATTTTTCATATTGAATATTAATCTACTTGTACATATTTATCTTACTTGTTTTTTATGTCTATATATCTCCCTATATTTATATCTTTATTATAGATTTGTATATTTTCATTTCTATATTATTTATTTAAAATTCTATATTATTTATTTTAAAGCCCTGCCTCTAACCAAATAAAAAACAAAAAGCCCCTTCACCTTAAATGGTTACTTAAATATTTTTCATGTCTATTTTTATCAATATTTTAATCGAATTTATATTAATATTTATAATAATTTTTAAATTTTAAATTTAATATTAAATGTTAATATTTATATATTGAACTAGGAATAACACAATGTATCATATATTAAAATATATTTCTATTAACAACTAAACATATATATTAAATATAAACCTATTTGTATATATTTATAAACCCTTATATTTATTTCTTTGTATATATATCTTGATATATTCATATATTTGTATATTGTACATTTTATTTAAAAGCCCTGCCTCTACCCAAATAAAAACAAGCAAGCCTTTATTTTAAACTATGTTTAAATAATTTTTTTAAACTTAGATTTATAGTTTTTATTTATGTTATATTTTGTATATATTCTTGTATTAATTCTATGTAATTATAGGTTTAAGCATATTACAAGAACATACATAATATTACTTATCTTTTATATGCATATATTTATTTACATTATTTATATTATATATTTTCTTTTTATATGTCCTATTTTTACATTTATATATATTATGTATTTATATATTTCCTCTTCCTATTTTTCTGCTTTTTAAAATTTGCATTTCCTTCTATTTTAAACTCTCTAAATTCATTCACCTAACACATCAGAATGACAAAAATATAAAGCCTTAGTCAACACTAGTACACACTAATCTCTATGGAACTTACAAATTTCATCAGTACATTCTAATATGTCATTTATGCATAGATGTATTTTATACATTCACATTTTACATGTAAAAACAAAATCCATTTCTGTTACTGAGACATAGCAAAATCATAACAATGGAGTGGACAGAGAGATGGTTTCTTTCCAAAGGACTTTAGAGATAAATTCTTATTCCTTGCCAATACCTACCATAAAACCCAGAAAAACTCAATAGGTTTTTGGATTCTGCACCCAGCCCTCCCAGGGAATTTCCTGGCACCTTGGGGTCCCTCTGGGGAAGGGCACCCAGCACAACCCCTCCCCATTCCCCGCTCACCTTGCTCCTCCAGCGCAGCGTGTGCCTCCCTCTCCCAGGGACCTTGGTGTGCCCCAAGGGACACAGGAGCCCCCCAGTCTCCTCCCCGTCCCCCTCAGCCTTTGCTCCTCACCCCCAAAGAAGGCACAGAACAACTCAAACTGCCCTGGACAGCAGCACCTTGCTTTATTTGAACCCTTTCCAGGTCTAGACCTGCCCTAAAAAGGAGCTCTGCTGCAACAAGAAGGGCAGGTCCCAGAAATTCCTCCACAGAACCCCCAGTCACAGGCCAGAGGCAGAAAGAGGGAGTGACAGCAGAGAGGACACAGGAAGAAAAGAAAGAACAGGCTGAAAGATTAAGCAAAAAAAAAAAAAAAAAAAAAGGGGCAGCACAACAGAGGGGGATTAAAACAGAACAAGGACAGAGAACGAGACATAAGGATCCAGTGGGAACCAGTGCAACTGGGAGCACAATATGGCAACCAAGAATAAAAGAAGGAACATGAGTAAGGCAAAAAAACCTGAAAAGAAAAACACCAAAAACAAGGGGAAAAGGAAAACAAACAGACTGGGATGGGCAGCACAAAAGAGACAAATTATAAAAGAACAGGGACAGAGAACAGGACATAAGAATCTAGTGGGACACAGTGCCGTGGGGAGCACCACAGACAATAAGAAAAGAACATGAGTAAGGCAACAAAAAACCCAACACCAAAAGAAAAAAAACCTGGGAAGAAACCCCAAAACAACACCAGGAATCAGCAGCAGTCAAAAACTGTGACTGGCATTCTCGGGGGTACACCATCATTTGGGATGGGGAGCTCTGACACAAATTTAATCCGTCTGAATCTGAAAGAAAGCTAAGACAAAAGTCAAAGTGCTGCAGGATAACTTCATAGCTCCAGATATCTTGTGTCAATCTAGGAATACCATCCAGATCCCAACTACATCCTACATTCCAAATTTCAAATTACAGGTACCCAGGATTTGTCCTTTTACACCTACACCCAGCCTAGGCAGCAGGGCAAAGCAGCTCCAGGCCAAATACACCCAGATACCCAAGACAATAGACAGGAGGACACAACAGGGAGAGAAAACTCTCAGCCAGAAGAATGACCATAAGGACCGAGAAAATGCAGAAAGAGATGACCCAGGTGAGAATGATGGCAAGCTGACGAGACTCACAGAACCCTGAAGGAAGAAGATGCTAACAGAATGACTTAGTCTAAGAACCACCAAGATGGATGCCTGAGAATCTTACAGTCACAATCCCCCACCTACCTATCCTTGCATTCCTACAAGTCCTTATCCACTGTAATGAAACACTGCAGCATATAGCTGTCGATATAGCTCAGAACAAGACCTTAAAAGACATCCAAATCAGATGCTTCTAAAGAGAGATGCGATTCCAAGGCCTCTCTGAGCTCCTGAGCCAAAGATTTGACTATGTCGGCGCTAGGCTAAGGAACGCAGAGATCAGAGATGCCAAGAGTGACACCAAGGTTCCCTGTAAGCCCCTGGAAGGGATAAGGCAAGACACAGACAACACGAAAGGCACAAAAGACACAGAAGACAAGATAGACAGGTGACATGACACACCCTGGGACTGCTCTGCCCTGTACCTCAGCATTGTGGGCCAAAGTTAGGCTTTCCCTTGATGTGGCCTAAGGGGCCACAGCTTGGACCAGTCCATCTCCAAAGCTAACTCAAAAATCCCTGGGCCACGAGTCCTGATGCAGCACCCCACTTTCATCCCCTCTGTGGGTCGCAGCCCTTGACTTGATTCTCAGATGCCCAAGGGTGAGAATCCACATGGGACGCCAAGGAAGGGTGCCTCACATTCTGGTGAGTTTGTGCCATCACCAGGACTCTGTCTTTTGGTTGGCTACAAGAGAGAAAACAGAACATCAGCGCTGGATCTTTGCAGCACATCAGCCAAAACCTGACAATTCTGCTACTCACGGTCTCCTGGGAACGGCCATATCTTGGGGCCACATGCTCCGGCCACGCCGGGAGCCAGATGCCATCATCACGGGACATGCCTGTGTTAGGAGGAGACAAGGTGATGTAGCACTGCTGAAACTTGAGTGGACCCTTGCTCCTCCTCCTGACATCCCCAACTCACGGCAATCTCTCAGCCATTCCTAAAGGCTGCCCGGATGGCACTATCACACAGAAAAGGCCAAGGCTTCATCACACAGTCCCGTAACACTTCTGCAGGGCTCACAGAAGCAACGAACCAGGTCTGCTGGCTGGTTGGCGAGGGGGTCCCAGCAAAATGTGACTGGACCACCTAAAGCACACAAAGAAGAAGGGATGCTTGGAGTTGCACCCGAAACCAAGACCCCAGCAATAACAACTGCCTCTATCCACCAGTCACTGCTCACCTCGCCCACTTTGCCTTGACTGCTGATAGCTGGCTTTACTTCCTAAAAATAAAGACAAAGAACAGAGCTTAACACAGTGACCAGTTCCCCTGCAAAGACAAACTGTGACTGACCTTCTCAGGGGACTCCCCTTATTTGGGATGGGGCACTCTGCCACAGGTTTAATCCATCCACATCTGAAAGAAAGTTAGGAAAAAAGTCAAAGTGCTGCAGGATAACTTCATAGCTCTAGACATCTTGTGTCAATCTAGGAATACCATCCAGACCCCAACTACACCCTACTCTACAAATTTCAAATTACAGGTGCCCGGGATTTGACCTTTTATACCTACACCCAGCCTAGGCAGCAGGGCAAAGCAGCTCCAGGCCAAATACACCCAGACACTCGTGACACACAAGACAAGAGACAAGGGGACACAACAGGGAGAGAAAACTCTCAGCCAGAAGAATGACCACAAGGACCAAGACAATGCAGAACAAGATCACTGGCTATTCTCAGACAATCCTGAAGGAAAAATACTAACAGAAAAACTTCTTCCAAGAAAAGCAGAGATGGATGCCTGAGAATCCTGTGGTCAGAATCCTCTACCTGTCTTCAAATTGGTTGAAGTGCTTATCCACTGTAATGAAACATTGGGGTACAGAGCTCAGAACAAGACCTAAAAAGACACCCAACTCACGCTTCTAAAGAGAGATGTGATTCTGATGCATGTCTGAGCTCCCGAATCAAAGGTTTGATGGTGTCGGTGATGGGCCAAGGAACGGGGAGATGCTGAGAATGACACCAGGGTTTCCAGTAAGCCTCTAGAAGGGCTAAGGCAGAAGACACAGAAGGCACAATAGGCAAGTGATACAACACACCCTGGGACTGCTCTGCCTTGCACACCTCAGCATTGTGAGCTAAAGCAAGGCTTTCCCTTGATGTGGCCTAAGGGGCCACTTCTTGAACCTTCCCATCTCCAAAGCTGACTAAAAAACCATAACCATTGTGAGTCCCAACCCACCACCCTGCTTTGATTCCCTCTGTGGTTGTAGCCCTCAACTTATCTTTCAAATGTCTGAGGATGTGAAGCCCTGCAAAGGGCCAATCAGGTGCCAAAGAAAGCTGCCTCACAGGGCTATTGTCTCAGACTCAGCTATAATAAAGAAAACCAAACATAAATGCATGAGCTTAGCAGCACATCGACCAAAACCTGACAATGTTCATACTCACCGTCTCCTAAGAACACCCAGCTCCTGAGGCTGCACACTTCATCTGCACTTGGAAGGTGATGTGTTCCAGCTGCATCAAGAATTACCAAGCCAGCTAATGCAGCACAGTTTCTGCAAATCTCAGCAGAGATTCTGCAGAGACATATGCTTGGAGGTAGATGCCATCATCACCAAGTACACGTAGGTTAAACAGACAGGAAGTGATGTAGCATCGCTGAAACTTGAGCATGCCCTCACTGCTCCTCCCGATATCCCCGACCCACCGCAACCCCTCAGCCATTCCTAAAGGCTACCTGGATGGCACCTTCACATGGAGAAGGTCAAGGCTTCATCACAGACTCCTATAATTCTTCCTGGAGCTCACAAGAGAAGTGAACCGGGTCTGTTGGCAGGTTGGTGAGGGGGCCTCAGCATAATATTGCTGGGCTGCCTAAAACACACAAACGAGAACAGATGCTTACATTTGCCCCACAATGTGGCACCCAAGCAATAATAACACACTACCTCCACCTGTCACTGCTCGCCTTGCCTGCAGATATCCAGTTTTACTTCCTAAATATAAGGACAAAAAAGTGCTGTAACATAGCCACCATTTATGACTCCCCTAAAAAGCCAAACAAGGTCTGACCTGACCAGGGAGAAGGGGCAAAACAAAATGGAAAGGTGTGTAGCGACTCAGGGTCCGAAAGTGTTGCTGAGACAGTTTCCATCCAAAACCACTTGAATGCAACCTCCTTCTGCAAGAGTCTTGGTCATATTGGACTTTAAATGCTGCAGGCCATCTGTAAAACATAAAAAAACCCCAAAGGCTGCTGATAGTTCCATCACTGCTACAACTCTGGTAGCATTTGGTTTTGTCCTAGAATATGTACTCATCTCAAGTACTGGTACTCATCCCATCACGGTCCCCCCAGCTGTGCCGATTGCTTTTCATCATGAAAATGAAATGAAAAGCTGAATGACAAGGGAAATGTAGAGAAGAAAGTCAGCCCGTAGCTCAGACTTGGGGTGCCAACCCATCTCATTGCCTTAGTCCACTGGCCTCCTGTGTTCATATTGGGTTTACTGGGTTCCCATCCCTCTGAAAAAAGATTTGTTAAAGTCACTCAGATGCAGGGAAAGCTTAACCTTTCCAAAGTTCTCATTTCTCAAAGCAAACTGCCTAGAATCTCACAACAGCATGCATTAAGACAAATGACTAAAATACTGCAAGACACCTCTGTACTGCTCCCGCTGACTCTGCCTGACTCTGCACAGACTGGTCACAGATGCTCCATCTGAGGTGTGGGTTGGGTGGCTAAGCAAAACAAAACATTATCTGTAAAGTCTTCTTTCTACTCCACCTACCCCCCAATCTATTACACAGGGCAGAGCAGTTCCAGGCTAAACACAAACAACATATTATGCTACAAACATTATGACAACGATGATAAAAAGAGATCCACGCAAGAAGAATAATGGCAAGGACCAAGATGATGCAAAAAGAGATGGCCGATAAAATGGCTACAGTGGATGGAGTAGGTTCTAAGGAGCTGAAGAAAAGACTTCAACCATGACCTGTTAAAAAAACTGTTGGTCACAATGATCAAGATCTACATTTAGAATGCTCCTGATAGCTATACAATCTTACAAGCCCTGGGATGTTACAATGCAAGGCTGGAAAGGACAGATGGTGATAGAGCCAGGAATGAGGCCTCAGAAGATGTTGTCTTGGTTTTGGAAGACAGGTGTCTGCTAGGGAGGGCAGGAGCCTCCCTCAGAATGAAAATGTAGACCCCTCCCTCCGAATTACGATAATCCTGAAATCAAGGGGCTCTCAGGCAGAGATCTGGGAATAAGAATAACAGTTCTTTACTAATATTTATAACAAGGCAAACAAACAACAATAACTACAGCGTTAGCAAGAAAACAGAACCAGGGACCCCGTGACAGCTTTCTCGGCCGAGTCGGGAAGGGATGGAGGAGAGGCTTTGCTTCACAAACCCACTCGGGCGGGCAGTCCCGGTGCTCCTGCAGGGCTCTGAGGAACACTCAGCTGGATCAGCAGGGATGAGCTGAGATCCCGGGCTGGTGGCTGAGGTGGATCAGCAGCTCCGCGGCGGTGCCTGGCACTGCCACACGTCCCGGCAGGACAGGGGGGTGCGAAGCCACCAACAAAGAGGGAAGAAGGAGAAGAAGCAGCAGCTCCGTCTGGGTGATGGCGAATTCCCTTCTCTCCACAGCAACAGCTTTGCACCCAAAGTGTCCTTCTCCGAAGCTGAAGAAGCCGCCAAACTGTCCCCACCCTCCCCTTTTCCTGCCCCCTTCCCCCCCTGGGCCCAGCCGAACTCCTTGAGTTTTCTCAAGCACCCACCAAGTACCCACAGTTAGGTTTTCCCCGCAACTAATGGGTAAAAATTCCACAGGCAAGCCAGATCTAAAAAAAAGAACACCTAACCCCCAACAGATGTCCAACTCAATGCTTCTGAGAAGAGACTCAGAGACGAGGCAGTTATATACCACAATATTTCATTACAGTGGATAAGGACTCTGCCCCTCGTGAGAGGAGATCTAAGAGCTGCACCCTTCCTAAAAGAGAATCCTAAAATGGAAGAGACTGAACTAAAAAAAAAAACATTATGTTTGTATTAAGTACCATCACCATTTAATTTGCCTGGTGTGGTCCGAGATTTAAGTGTTTGTTTTCAATTTTGTTTTTTCTGTTTGCTTAATGTGTTTTGTTATTGAGTTTTTGGTGTCCCACAAAGCAAAGTGGGTGCTCTGTGGAGGAGGTGAGATTTTAAGGTGTATGTTTGGAAACATTTTAAGCTCCTAATTAAAATTTGAAAAAAAATAAAAAATAAAAAAGGAGCAGATGTTGCTGTGGCAACGGAAAGCCTGGAGCACCGCGACTTCTCTAGAGAGGCAGCCCTGAAAAGGGCTGGGCCAAAGCGCATGTGAGCAGCTTCGGGCAGTCGAGTGATTTCAGCTCAGCGGCGGCGGGCAGGCGACACGGGAAGCAGGGACGAGAAAGCTGGTCCAGCGTTCCGCTAAGCACAAACCTTTATTCAGGCAGAGCTTTGGCAAAGGGTGCCAGCAACAGCTAATCTGCCGAACAGGGAAAAACCCGGGATATTTATAGGAGAGGAGAGGGGCGGGGGGAGCCCGAGATACATGTATCGGGGTGGGACAGCAGGGGGGAACATCAATGGGGCACAAGATAACATATCTAACTCAAAGAGCCCTGGGAGCGATACATTGTGTCTCTCTTACAGAGAAGTATCTTGTCTCCAGGGGAGAGCCAGGATCTCCGGCTCAGTGGGCTCCTCCACACCCACAAGATGTGGCAGTGTGCCTCAGGGGAGACAAAGAGTTAACATTGTCCCATCCCAAACCCCTTGTGAAGGGTGGCCCAGGTGTTCTGATTTGGTTTGAGTCCCTGGGGGTTCTCCCTTGGTGTGCTTCTACTGGTCCCTGACCCTGAACTCCACCCTCAAAGGTGTAAACCCTTGGAGGTTCTGTCCCTCAAAAACCCCTGCTGTGCCTCTGTTCAGAGCTCTCTGTTCTGGACCTGAGTTTGTTCCCATGCTGAATAAATGGTTTCATGAACAGGAGCCCATCTCGGTTGGTGTTTCATGCTGGTCCCCAGAATCCTGCTGCTTCTCTGGGCAAGATCCTGGAGTTGCAGACTACAGCAGCACACCAGGCAACACCACACAAACTGGACAGGACAGACTAGAACTGCTCTGCACACCCTTCACCAGCAATCAAAAGCAGAGCTGTTCCCTTTAGGTGTCCTAAGTGGCCCCTTAAAGGACATCCCATTCCCCTCTGCCAATTTTTAAACCTGTCCCAGGAATTTCCAACCTGGTATCCTACTATCATCCGATCTCTAGGCCGTGGACCCTGACTTATCTTTTGGATAATCAGCAACATGAACCCATGTTGGACCTGAAATGAGTCTGCCTTGGAAGGCACCGTGATCGCCAGTTAGCCTCTTAGTCAGCTACAAGAAAGAAAACCAAAATCAATAGATGAGTTTAGTAGCACATGGGCTAAATCCCAACAAGTTGGCTACCTGCCATCTCCTAAGTGTGCCTGAGTCCTCAAGTCTCCAGCTTCATCCTCAGTCTAAGGTTATGGCTGCTATTAGGATTCACAATTGGGTTAGAGAGAGGCAAAGTTACACAGCATTTCTGTGAGTGCTGTGGATGCACTTGTGTGCTGTGAGACAAGTAAATGCATCTGCTGTGGCTGCAAAAAGCCTTAGGGGACCCTTAAATGGACACCATTTACCACTGTGCTGCCTTCAAAGACCCCCCACAGTAACTCCTAATTGGGTACCCTGCTCACAGCTCTCAATTTACTCCTCTGAAACCTCAATCTCAAACATTACCTTTGACACAGGGCAGATCCCTTTTGTGACATGATGAACCTGCTGGAAGATCTTAAGCGTCACACTCAAGACAACCTAGAATTTCAGGAAGTTGCACTCCCACAAAAAAACAAACAAACAAACAAAAAACCCAAACAAACAAAACCAGAAGTTACAAAAGCACCTTACCCCCTCCCCTGAACACACAACCCAAAATCATGAACTTAAGTACTCACTGGGTTCAATGCTATTTTCTTCATAGCCTCTTCAAAGTCTTTGTTGTTTCAGATGCCCAAAAGCATATACTAAAATTAACCTAGGATAAGCCAAAAGAGCCTCTTCACTAAAATGAGAGAAGAGCTCTTACCCCAGCTAATCCTGAAGAGGCAATGAAGCCCCTTAGCAAAGGCTGAGGTTAATATACCCCTGATTGGGCCTGCCTCTCAATCCCACCGTGCCTGGGAAAAGGGAGGAGACAAATCCCACAAGGTATAAGAGCCCTCAGGTGAGCTACAGCTGCTTGGCTCCTCTGACTTAATTTCAAGGTGGGTAAAGGACTTGATTTAGAAGAAAACTATAACTAAGCTCTCAATGCAAACTTCTTCAGGGAAAGGGTAATACTTTTTTGCTACAATTGCTTTGAGCAAAAGGGCAGAAAACTGGTAAGAAATAAAACTTTGTTTTGGTAGCATAGCTAGCTAGGTAAGTTGAGTGATTTGTTGTTACCTTACACAATTGTTCCTTAATGACTACTAAGTAGTACTGCACATGTGACTGAGTGGAGAAGAATAGTAATGATGTGAATGGTGTAGTGGGACCTCTTATCTATATTATAAATATAATATAATATCTATTTGATAAATAAAAATAAGAAAAATAATAATAGACTCCTGGGAGGTGTTGCTGTTATATATGTGTCAGGCTCACTTTCATCTGAGATATTTGGTCCTGGGTCACAAATAGAAGTACCCTGAAATGCAGTTTTAAACCCTTAAAATGCTGAAAAAGGCAGAGCTTCCTTTAAGTGAATCCCTTAAAATGAGGAAATGGGGCAGCTGCCTCCACTTAAATTGATACAATGTTAAATAAATGGCTTCCTCCCTATAATTTAATCCCTTAAAATACTGGGAAAAGAGGGGTTTTCCTCATTTTAAATCCCAGTGATTGAAAAAGGGAGATTTTCCCCTCAATTCAAATCCTCAAAAATGAGGGACAACTGGGCTTTGCTCTCAATTTAAGCCTTAGGACAATGAAAAGGGGGGAGTTACTCAACTCAAACCCATTAAAACGTATGGTAAAGGTTTTCCCCTTCCATTTAAATTGGAAAAGCAGATTCCCTGTCATTTAGTGCCCCTAACAGCATAGAAAAGGTAGGTCTTCCTTGCACTGAGACCAATAAAATTGCAGGAAAAATGGATTTCATCACAATTTGAACACACACAATTTTGGAAAAGGAAGATATTCCCCTCAATTTAGCCCCCTTTTCTCCTAATAAGCCCTCCCTGAAACAGAGAAATTAAGAATTAGGAATTAAACATAAAGAAATACTTGACTAAAAGAAGGGGGTTGACAAAAACCATACCCTGCTCCACAAGAGCAGGGAAAAAGTGAGACTGCAAGATAAGATAAAGAGCTAGAATACACAAACAGGATGCAAAGACACCACAGGATAAGGGGATTCCTTGGACCCGTAATCCGGAACAAACGGTATCAAAGTCCAAAAGGTGGTCAAAGGACTGAAAGAGGCGTGCACAAAAAGACAAAGTGAAGAGTTCAGCTAAGCAGAAAATTGCTGACCTCATCCCAAAGACCCCCAAGACAGCCACTGAACTGACCAGAAAAACCAATGCGCAGCTGCAAAGGGGTGTGGAGCTAATTTTAATATGAAGTGAGGACAGGCGGGGTTAGGAAATTAATATCTTAGGTGTATTTTGCAACCCTAGTTTGTAAAGGATAAAAAGAGAAAGCCAAATCTCAAAAGGGTGCATGCTTTTCAGAGGACATATCCCCATGCACCTCAGCGCTGAATAAATTCATACCTACTCTGATAACTACTCCGTGAGTTATAGAGTTCTTTTTCTATCCGCATATCATCCCTTTTCAAGGAACGCTGTAAAGACCCCCTGTAAAGGGACTGACAAGATAAAAGAACAAAGTTGAAAGCTCTCCCCTGGGACTGTGCATGCTGCCCTGCCTGCTCAGGTGCTTCCCATTGGATTGAGGGTTTTCCCTTGGCATTTTCTTAAAGTGATGCTCCATGCCCAGCTGCTTCCCAGCCCCTGTTGCATGCTCCAAACATAGTTCCTGGAGGAATACTGGAGAAGACCCCATTGGACCCTCTGGAATAGCAGCTCCCTCTGCAGGTAGGCACTGGTTGTTCCTTGGAAAAGAGCTAGTCATGCCTGGAGGTGCTGCTCCTTGCAGAGAGGGGAAGAAAGACCCTGCTGGTGGTTCCATCCCCTGCCCAGCCCTTTGCCTGCCCCGGAAACACTGGGGTGCCAGGCTTCCCCCACCTAAAACTCTGGCTGTCCTTGAAATGCCAAATATCTCTGACAAACTGACATCAGGAACCTTGGGGAGGTGAGTTTTCTTTCCCATGGAAAAGGGCAACTGTTCGTGCCTGGAGGCCCATGGCCAGGAGTGGGCTTCTGCCTCCGAAAATTATGAATGGAGCAGGATTCCTGCTGGATGCAAGCCACCCCCACCTATAACTCAGGCTCACGCAGTAAAGGTAATTCAGTAAAGGAAATGCCACAATTGTGCAAATTATGGGAGAAAACATCACCTTTTTAAACCCATCATGAGGAATGGGGACGGGGGATTCTGGAAGTGTTTGATGCTGTTCACAGGGATATTTTAAACCAGAAGCTTATGAAAGGTCCCCCCATATTTTCTCTGATTTTAGGGTGAAGTATGAGGAACTTGTTTTAGTTAACTTCTATCAGGAAAGTCCTAAATATTAATTTGCTAGCCGACATAGCTTAGGATGCTGAGAGATGCAGTTGGCTAAGCGCCCTGCCCTGGCTTCCTCCTTGCATGGCTGTTGGGACATTCACTGAAGCAGCAGAGAGGCAAAGCTTAGGCCTGGTGCTAGAAAGCCAGATGGGCACTATACAAAGCTGAGTTCTCTTTCAGCAGTTTAGCCACTGGTGCTATAGACAGATCACCTCAGAAAATGCCTGTTTCTGTCCTGTCTATAAAGAGAAGAAAGTCTTAGCTTTCTTAAGGAACTTACTGATACCTTCTGCTCACAGTAAGAAGCATCTAGGAAATTGATTTGATTTGATTTTTATCAAATAATAGAGTTTGGTTCTATACTAAGAGTTGAAGCAAGGTCATTGTTGAGCATGCTGCTGCTCTCCACATCTCCATGTTCATTTTTCTGATAATGAATAATAGTTGGAATAAAATATTTTTGATGAAGCAAAACACAAATGTTTTCCTCTGCCTCTTTTTGTGAACGTTCTTGTAAGCCTAGATATAGATCACCTTCCTTTGTTGCTCATTTTCTGGCATGTAAGGGAGGAAAAAATCCAGTACTTGGTATGGGCAATCTTCAAAATCGAGACTGAGGTCTGCCTTCTGATTTTAGAGAGATAACAGTAAATATCAAGTAAGTGCGGGAATTGAAAGGGTAATTTTGCATTCATGATAATATTATAGCTGAGACTGGAATTTGCCCTGTTAACTTTTAAATTACCAGCATAGCATGTGTGTATTTACCTCAACTGGAAGCTTCAGATCATTCCTTCATTAAACTTAATGCAAGGTCTGGGTTATATCTGCAGTAGAAGTCGTTCCCAGCCCTTTAGAAACCATACTGTGATGACTACCCTTGGCAAATGCCTGACTCTATTGCCAATTGCTAAGTACAGCCAGCAATATAATGAACATTAACTATGCTACCTGTGTGTCACACAGGCTAAAATGCCACAGCAGCAGCCAAGAGCTAAAACTCTTCTGTTGAAGGAAGGAAGCTCTCTGTTTGGTGCAGTATCAATTTTGTATAGGTTTGTGACAGACTGCAAGTGTGTTTTAACACTTGGGATCTTGCCCCTAAAAGGAGACACAATGGAATCAGTTTGCTGTAGAGCAAGAAAGAGAGGGACAGATTGAAGAAAGCCAGGAAGAATAACAAGTTGGAAAAACAGAGCATTCAGGAAAAAGTGAATCCCAGTCAGAAAAGAGACAAACAGTCGTACCGGTCAGGCTGCTATCCGAACTGTGGGAATTTTATGTGGTACACTGGAATGTTTTGGAGGATTTAGGAAGGGTCCTTGAGGAACTCATCAACCAGCATTATCAGACTGGAAAGCCATTACCAAGCCCTGGCCTGATAAATGGTCCAATAGCCCTGATGAATTCCATAACATTTTGCAAAGTGAGATAGTGGAGTACCTAGCAGAAGATTACACCAGAGGAATGAGCAAAAAACAGGCTGCTACTGGTCATTTGACATTCCTGAAAAGCTCCAGATGCTCAGTGAAGATGTTTCTTAGAATGAAGGTTGTAATTAGTTGACTGAGGAACATTTTAGCTGGTGTTTTGTATGTCCTTTGGCAACTCCACAGGGAAAGCACTCCAGCCATGAAAGCATGCAGCAGTACCCCAGCTGGACAATGCCAGGGTGCTGTTGCCTTCCCATAGTATTAAGCAATCCTACACCTTTCAAATGCAAAACCCAAAGGTGAATTAATACAGTGGCAGGTTTTCATCCTCCTAATAAAAGATTTGCTTTTGAGACACTCAGCCTGAATCACTCTCACAGTGGATCAGATCCCTGTATGTCTTGAGGTTGCTTCTGTTTTGCCCCCCTCTGCCCTGGTCTCAGAATTTCAAGTAGTGTCATCTCTTACCAGATGGGGTAAACTGAGTGCTGTAGAAAATAATAAGCCGTGCTGTAAGATGCTGTGCTTGATAAAGCAGGTGCTAAGGAGGAGACATGAATAAGGAACTGGTTTGGGTGAAGTGACTGTAGATTTTTTTTCCACTTCTTCTGTAATAGAGCACTTTGAAACAGGTGCTGACAAAAAAACGTCCTATTGCTGAGGCCTTCCCCTTGGCTGGCAGCCTTGTGTAAGCTGGAGCTAGCCCAGAGTATCAGGTTGCTTTACGCCATGAAAAGCTAGAACTCTGATCTGGAAAGAATTGGAACTGCCCGTGGAATGCTGTCAGACACATGATCGGCTAATGATTGCTAAGGAGAGGGTGACCAGGTCTCAGACACCCGAGATCAGTATTGAGAAAACAAAGTTTGCAGCCATGGCAGCAACTGTTGTCTCTTAAATGTTGCCCTTTACAGGGCTTGGCATCCTTAGGTGAGATGTTAATGGAGACTGTTAGTCCTTCTTGTGGTGAGTGAATAGGGCCAAAGGAACTGAATCCCTTGCACAAATCAGGGAATGGCTGCTCCTATTGCTGCCTATGGGTGTGTGCAATTGCACATACATCTGCAGACACATGCCTTGTGTGTACACTCTGTTACCTTCTGCCATTGTGAGTTCAATGTTACAATCATTCCTGGTACAAACAGGAACAGCACAGAAAAGTTGCCTGTCAGTTATAAGAAACAACCGAGGCTTCTTAGCTGTCAGCCTGCTTGGAGTGATTGTTATCTTCAGCTGTTTTCAATAAGCTTTGCAAAATTAGAACTAATGACTGAGATAAGTCACTAAGAACATAACTCATGTTTTATATTGAGGTTTATCCTTCCTTAGTTGCTAAAAAATTGTGGTTTCACATGCAGTCAGGCTGTGAAACTTCATCTGATCAGTGATTGTACCCATGCACTCAACTGATCCCATTTCAGAATGGCCTTCTGATATTTAAACTATCCAAAAATCTTTCTGTGTCTAAGACACCTCTTTAAATCCTTGTTGCATAAGTTCCACTGGATTGCTTTGCTTTTAGATTAGTACATTTCAGTAGACTGTGTTTGCTCAAGGTCTGAAATGAGAATGTTTTAACACAAGTCTAGAAGGACCTTATTATCAGGTGAGGACTTCCCAGCTCATGCTTTGGGTCTGAATGCACATGGGTGCACCTACCTATGTTAAATGTGCATGTGTCTTTGTATGGAGAAGTGTACAGAAGCAAACAGAGCTTGTTTTAATGAAATTACATATTTCTGCTGTTCTAGGACAGTTTTTCTTTTTTTTCTAGCACTCCAGATTGATTCTAAAAAGTGGTAACCACAAGTGCTTAGGGAACTATTGAAACACCATGAACAGAAATACACCCATTGAGCTTGGTCTTTGTGTTACGACTCAGACCTGAAAAGAGGTCCTCAATTACCTGTACTTCAAAAGAAATCTTATTTCCCAATACAGTTTTACTGGAGAAGAAAAATCATCAGATATTGAGACAGAGAGCCTAGTGTGATTTGGGCATCAAAATATTCTAAATCTCTCAGTTTAAGCTCTGAGAATCTGAGCATCATTTTCCATCTTTGAATCACTGGTTTGGGCGTTACCTGTGCTGTTTACATCCAATAACTGTTTTGGGAGTCTTTTGGAGAGTGACATATTCCCAAGCTCTATCCTTCTGCAAGAAATCAAAAGGAGATTTCAAAAGAAACAGAAAGGTTGGTGTAGTGTTTGACAGGACAGAAATACAGACAGAAAGTTGAACTTAATTTTTTTGGTGAGATTAGGAAGTAAGTTAACTGTTGGTTAACCTATCTTAATCCTAACCTGTACTGTAAATTGTTATAAATGCATGAATGGGAGGCAGTTTTAAAAAAACTTGTGATTACTCTGTGGTTGCTGAGTCTGTAAACAGCAAAACAACTTGATTTGCTTGGATCTACTAGACCTAGCTGAGAATAGGTTGGAAATTTTCTTTCAAAACAACTTTTGTCAGAAACTGAAATTTCCTTTCAAAACACATTTTGTCAGAAAACTGAAACTTCTACTAGATAATTATTCTGCAAAAAATTTTTTTCTTTAGTAATTAAAAATATTGGAAAAATTGAAATATTTACTAACCAGGAAGAGTATTTTCCAAAGAATTACACTGTTAGTACTATTAGCTAATAGCTATGAGCTGTCAACTTTAATAACCAGGCACACGTATGTATTATTTTTAGATAAGGTTACATATGTTAAGAAATTGCCTGTGAGCTAATGGTAATTGAATTCTTAGCGTTGCTTTAGGGTTTTACACATACTGACTGGGGAAGAACTCCAACTTTCCCTACACATTTTAGATTTACAGGCTTAGCTACTTGCTGCTTCAAGAGAACTACAACTGACGATTGTTAAATGGTACCCAAGAAGTTGTAGCTACCTGACATAAAGTGCTGACATATATAGGCTACCTGATGATACAAATTTGCTTAAAATAGTTCTCAGATTCCCTTTTTCTGTGAGGCTTTTTTGTCTTGTGCTGCAGTAAAGAATTTGTCTGAAGGTGCTCTGCATCGTGGCTCTGGATAGTTTGACAGAAATATGTGTCTCATCCCCCAGGCACACAGACTGGATCTGCTGGATGACTTGGCAGCTCAGTACTAATGCCCATCGAATTACAGCCTACTATGGGAAACGTTTAAATGTGAACACGCTGGTTATAAGTTTCTGTCCATGAAAGCGCAGAAACTTGGCGGTTTGTCTAAGGGTGTATGTGCATTTCTGTCTCTATGCCCTCAAAGACCGTTCTCTTTGCCTCCGTGTTCCCTACGAAAAAGACAATCTGTGCATACTTTTTCACATCGTCATAGTCCAAGCAACCCGGGAAGGATCTGTTACTAGCCCCTCCTCCCCTCGCTCTGTCTCTCACCTGTTCCTTCCCGACCCGCATCTCCCACTTCTTCCTTCCCCCACACTGGCGCTGCCTCTCGCTTCGTGCCGTCTCTCGCCCGCAGCCCATCGCGCCCGGCCCTCTCGGGCCCTAAAAGTCCCTGGGCAGCTGCGAATGATCCCGTGGCTCCGCCCCTTCTCCCTGCTTGTTCCACCATTGCCTTCCCGAAATTCTCCCCCTCTGAAGGAGTGTACGCTGAGCGGGGCAGACCGGGCAGCCGCACCACCCGCGCCGCTTCTGCGCTGCGGCTGCCCCGGGGGCCCGGCGCACGCCCCGCCGAACTCCTGCGCCCCAGGAGAACGGGCCGGGCTTAGGGCCGGGCCTAGCGGCCGCCGGGAACCACAGAGAGTTCTCAAAGAGAAGGAGAGGCGGCGGAGAGGGGAGAGACGATCGGACGTCTGCCGCTAGCCGCTCCCGAGCCGCCTGCGTCCCGGCCCGCCCAGCCTGCGGTCCGCGGACACCATGGCCGGCGAGATCGAGGATCTGAACAGTCGGGACGCGCAGACTGTCTGCGACGGCCTGGGACGCTACGAGGACACGCTGCGGGGCGCTGTCCGCGAGATCCATGTGGACATCCAGCTGTTCAAGCAGGGAGTAGGCCGGCAGGTGGAGGAGGTGCTGCGCCTCGCCAGCCCCTTGGCACACGCTGTCTCCGAGCTGCAGCAGGAGAACCGGCGCCTGCGGGTACAGCTGGAGCGCCTGTCTCGGCAGGTGGAGGCCCTGGGCCGGTCGGCGGGGCTGTCGCAGGAGTGGGTGAACGAAGCGGCGGAGAGCCCTCAGGTCGTTGGGCCCGGCTCGCCAAGGCAAGGTTCAGCCGACGGCACATTCTCCAGTCATGCCAAGCTAGCGGTCACTGGCCGGAGCCAAGTAAGCGGCCAGGGAGACGGCAGGAGGGAGGGCCAAGGGCATGTATGAACGAATGCTTCACGGGTGTTGCCAGGCTGCGTTGCCACGGGGTAATGTTTAGGGACACGGGGTTCCTCTTTTGAGGCGCGGGGTCAGTGGTATTTTGGGACGTGCTCTGGGAAATGGTTTTGGCTGTTATACTACCTGGAGATCTACCTGATTATGGCTCTGTTTGGTCAGACTGGGATCTTGGTTAGAGTGGTAGCAACCTGTTACTTTCCTGCAGTTATAAATAAGAGGAAATGGGCAGTCTTGGCTATTGATGTACGTATGTACACAAATATTTTTGTATCCTTTCTTGGACTCGAGTCTGGAGGATCCGTGTGCCAGCAATGCTGTTTGCCAGCTGGCAAGCTCACTAAGGGGAATAGCTTAGCATATAGTGGGCAATAAAGTTTTCCTAAGATAACATCCTGGAGTGAGACAGTTTTGCTGTCCAGCCACTGTCCCTCACTGCTGAAGCTTGTCCTTGAGAGGTCAACATAAGCTGTCGTGGTCTCTGTGACCTAAACTTGCACAAACGTATTCATTCCTCATGGTGATAAAACTTTGTGCAGTGTGATGGAGCATTGTATCTTGGTGCATAAAAAACCCAGTTAGTGGAAAGCCTACCTGGTACTGAGATGTTTTGTGTAATCCTTTTTCTGTGTCTGTCTCTGCAAGAAGAGTTGAGAGCTCCTGTGCAGTCCTTGATGTGAGGAGAGCACAACCAGACAGTACACTGTGATTCAGTCACATAAAACTGGGGTACCAGAGACTTGGCTTTCACAGATGACAGCCTGTTTCACATCCTCTTGGTTAAGCAAGTCTTAAGGGAGTTTTAAAACTGTTGAAGCTTAAAAAACTGGTCTGTGGTGTATCCAGGCTTGAGGTTAAAAAAGAAAAGCTTGGATATTAAATTTGCTAGAACTGGTGAGAATGAGCAGAGTCTGTATTGCATTCCAGCCCTCTTCATTCCTACTGACCTGCGAATGGGGGCATTGGGCTTCCTACCTCTGAGTAAATGAAAAGGTAAAACTGCTGTTTGATACATTGTAGCAACTGCTGCCTTTTCCCCCACATAAGGAAGGTAAGCAGCATCCATACAACTTCCAGACTGGTTCTTTTCTCTTCTGCAGGGCTATCCACACTTGCTTGTATTGCAAGGAGTAGAAGTAAGATGAGTGATACGAAAGGCACAAGAGATTGTGGTCCCTCACTTCATTTCACTCACTCCATCACCACTGTCTACGTTGTGGTGTGTACTTCAGGCTGTGAAGAGTCTTGCATCAATATTATGTCAATATCCAGCTTTAGGTATCAGTCCACATTAAAGCACAGTATGAGCTTTTGTTTGGATGGGAATCTTCCTACTTTGCTTTGAGGGTTCAGGGAAGATCACTTAAGCGCTGATCTTTCTTCAGCGCCCTCCCAACAATTTAGGTTGGAGAAGTTCCCAAGTTAGCAGAGCTGACCGAAAGGGAATTTCAGTACTGAGAACTATGGGAGATGCAGCTGCAGCTGTACACACCAAATCTGTGCAGTGAAAACATGAATTTGTGGGTCAGGTTCTTATGTGGCTGCACACAAATGGCAAAAGAGCAAGCCTTGGTTGCTGTGCCAGTCACCCAGATACTCTGTAATGAACACTTCCTGTGTTCATTACATTCCAAATATTCCTTCAGTTGATGCCATTTCTGGTTATATGACCGAAGCATTTGAAACAGAATACCATAAATGGTACTGTGTATGTTTTCAGATACACAAGTACCTATGATAAAACTGGTGACACTTCTAGTCTTAGTAAATTCTTATAGAAGTGTGAGATCTAAGAAGCAAATAATACTGACCCAGAAATAGTAGCAAATCAAGATGTGCTCTTTTGCTCCTGAAAACATTTATTGGTTCAGTTCTTTTATAGAGCGATCAATACAGAATTAATTGGATACTGAAGATTCTGAGCATCTTTGGTGTCTGAACCATTATTTTCTAATATTGCTAGATTATTGTCCTGGTAATTTCATTGGGGGAAAAAAATGAATCCAGGGAGTTCTAAGCATAGTTCAGAAGTAAGGACACAAATCTCCTTTTAATTCTAATCTGGGAAATTTCTGCTATGCTGTTTCTGTATACCATTTATGCTATTTCTGTATACCATTTAGACTGGTATACAGCAGTCTAAATGCTGGTTTAGGTGAAATTTTAAATGGCTGTTAGCCGTTCTGATTTGGCAGTATTTCTGTTATTTTGATACCAGACTTCAGATCAGGCCAGATCTTGAGAACTACTTTCACAATGGTGGAAAATAGGGGATATTTGAAAAATTAGTTTCAAAGATCTGGATCCTGGAGACGTACCTTGCGCTACTGAGCATTTACAAAGGAAGAGTTTTGATCTTTTTTTTGTTGATCTGATTTTACATTTTGACAGGAGCTTTATAAATTATTATATTTCCTTAGTTTTTGTGATTGAGCATGATGACTTTGTTAAGAGGGAGGACTAAAAGTACTTTAAGAGGGTTCTGTTTTAAAACTGTCAGAAGAGTTTCTGTATAATTTGGACAAATAGCTGCAGAGAATCTGCCTGCTATTTGATAATTTGGCTATTTGCCAGTGGTCAAAGCTGTAGAGATAGATAGCTGGCTATGACCACCTTTGAAAGTCTAAACAAGTATTACCCATTGGGATCTCTCCCTGGTGATGTGATGGCACCCAGCAGTTAGTCAGCCTGTGAGTAACTGTGAAAGACATGACTTGGGTGTGCATAATGACTTATATATTTCCAGCAAAGATTTTCAGCAAAGGGCTGAGAGAGCTGGGGTTGCTCAGCCTGGAGAAGAGAAGGCTTCAGGGGGACCTCATTGCCCCATTGCGGGGCTTACAAAAAGGAGGGTGATTTGTTTTTGTACTGGCAGATAGCAACAGGGCAAAGGGCAATGGTTTTAAACTGAAAGAGGGTGGTTTTAGATTAGATGTTAGGAAGTAGTCAGAGGGTGATGAAGCACAGGTTGTCCAGGGAAGTTGTGGATGCCCCATCCCTGTCAGTGTTTGAGGTCAGGTTGGATGGGCTCCCAAGCAACCTGACCTAATGCATGGAATCCCTGTGCATGGCAAGGGGTTGAAACAAGATGATCTTCACTATCCTTTCCGACCCAAACTATTCTATGGTTCTATAACGACAGGGAGATTACACAATCCACATGAATCACCTAGCATTACATACTCTATTTCTAAACTATCTCAACTCCTATGTTTGATAAAGAAAGTCTGTTGGTTTAACTTCTTTATTACTCTGTTATTATTATTGTTATTCTTTATTACTCTGTTATACTCCCTGCAAGTATCATTTTGGAATGGTGACATTTCAAGGTTGCTTTATCTAGATTATTTTTGTTGTTGTTTCTTTTAAATCACTTTGACATAGCCACAGGCACCTGCTGAAGCTGCTAAGAGAAAATCATTCCCTCCTGTCCATTTATATCCAGGCTTACTTAAGAAATTGTTCTATGAGAAGTACTCCTATTGCTTTTCTTCAGTGTGTTTCTAGTATGTTCATGGTGTTGATGGCTTTTCTCCAATTTGCAGGGTCAGTAACAGACAGAGAATAATTTTATTGTCTGATTAAGGGCTAAATGTGGTGCACTTCTTGCTGGTGTCTAGCAGGGTTGTTTGCATTTCCTCAAAATTTCATCATTCCCAGTATGTGATGTATCAATGATCTCTCTATATGCAAGGAACAGTGTAGAATCTTGCCTTTGTGGCAGTCAGTGATGATATTACTGTTCATCAAAGTGAAGCATCAATTTCACCTGTCCTATGTAAGAAGAAGGGGATGTACTTCTCCTAGATAAACAGCATTTCTAGAGACAGGGATGTGTATTGTGACCCTTGTGGTAGTTGGTGGTTTTATGAAAGACACTGAATGACTGAAATCTCTCATTTGAAAGAGAGTAATATAATTTGTGTCTGTAATTCTTCTAGAATTTGACCTTTTTGCAGACAAAATCTTGAAGACATAGCAGACATGCACCTTAGAGGTTATAAGAGCAAGGAAATATCAGTTTTGGGTTTTTTTTCTAATCTTGTGATCTGGAGCTTACTTTTTCTGAATGTGTTGAATTTTCACTACTGGCTTGTGATAATTGCAGCTTCTGGTTATAGATCTCCAAAGTGTAACTTCTTTGCAACAAAGGAGGAATTCCAGCAGCCCTACAACTATGGAAAGTATTATCATCCTCCATTATGTGGAGATCTCTGAGCTACACAGAGATCAGTTCTACAAGCAAGCTTGGATAAGGCATCCAAAATATTAGTGTTAACTTTCTTTTCTTCCATTTCACCGGTTCTTGATTATGTTGTTGTCATATGAGTTGTACAAATGATTACTTATTATTAAGTACAGATATATGTAGTTATCCCTTTGCATTTCATAATTTATGTAACCAGCACTGACAGAGTAGCATTGCTAAACACACGGGTTTGTCACAAGCTTGGCATCTCCAAAGTGGATTTCGAAAGTACTTCAGCCTGATACTAGTAAATGCACATCAGAATCTGATCCCGAATCCTCCCACTGTTCTATCAGCATGTGGGCCTTCTTCCCCACCCTCCAGCCTGGTGTCAGTTTTCTTCTTGGCACTGTTAGCCAAACTGTAGCAGTCAGGTTTGCATGAAATAAGGTAATGCAGCACTTGTCATTGCATTCAAAAGCCAGTTCAGTGTGTAGAATGCTACGTGACCTTTGCAATGACCATGTCATTTGACAGTTTTACTCGCCCACACCTCCCCAGCTTATAAAAGCAGATTGATGTTTACAGCCTACACAGGTATTCCTTACATTCAGGTCATAATAGCTGACATGAATGGTTAAACAGTTCTAACTGTATATCATGGGTACATTATAGGGAGCTTCATTAGCTATGGTTTACATTTCAGTTCTGGATATGGGCAAAAATTGTTGACTGGGATCTCAATTGCACTAAACGCAGCAATAGAAGTTCTGAACCCTTGATTCTGCATGTTTTCTATAATTAGTATTTGTTGTAATTTTCTCAATCCTGGCAGTTACTGATAATCGAGCTTATTCATGCACAGTACCTTTTTCTTGAAAAATACTAAAGTTTCAAAACAGATTTTTTTTTTTTTTTTTCAGATATCAAAACATCTGAACACAACTATGCAGTCAATGAAACCTTTTGTGGACAGTGTATTGGAGAATTTCTCTCTACTACTTGTAGCTGTTGCTTCTTGGAATCTTAACTGCAGTACTCATGTATCCGTGAAGCAGTTTCTTCTTCCTTTAGATACATAGCCAAAAATCACATAGTTCCTCATGGTTTAACACGCCCCTTTACACCCCAAAAACCCCAGCCCAACCAGCCAAAAAACCCAATCAAACAAACAAAAAAACCCAAAAAAACAAGACCACAACCTCCTACTAAACCCATGAAAAAAATCCTGGGTGATTTTTCTGGAATTACAGTGACAGATATTATGAGGAGAATTTATGCTTTTCCCAGAAGAAAAGCTATCCTTACAGAAGTTACAGATTATAATATGTAATGTCCTAGGATTGGATTTACTTTGTAATGCTTGTACAGCATGTTTTCATAGTGTAATTTCTTTCTGCAGCAAAGAGAAAAAAAATGCAGAGCATTATTCTGTGCAATTTCAATCAATTTCTCCACTGTTACACAAAGTCTTCTGTTTATCACCATCACAGTAATGGTGATACCTTTATCTAACAAAAGATAATACCTCCTAGGTGCTTGGGGTCCTTTAAAGACAAGCGTGTGAAGGTTGGTTTAAGTTATGCATTGCCAATGCTTCATTTGCAGGCTCAGGTCCTGGGGTTAGGTAATTGTTCCCTTCTTATTTTGTGGTCACTTGCATAAGGAAGACCTGTTCTTGGCAGGTGTTTCTAGATATTCTTCTCAGTTTTGCTGCTCTTTGAAATTTAATCGTCATGTCTGCTGTCTGTTCTGACAGAGCGTAGACCTGGAAGACCACCAGAAACCTGAGTTTAGAAGAGTTTTTAGTTCTTCCATCATTGAAAATGGGCATCGATCTTCATCATCAGGTAGGAACAAGGCATGAAATGAAGTAGCACTGCTTGAAAAATACCTGATCTTGGCAGTCATAGAGCAGGTCTCACATTTTGGAAGGGTTAGAATCTGCTATAGTTTCAGGATAGATATTGTCCTGTGGCACCAACACTTTATTTCATAATTAGGAGTTTAACTTTTAAACTTTGGCTTTACTGTTAAGCATGAACTAAGGTGTTTTGTAAGTTAGAGGCTATTACTGCTGCATTAACTTGAGACACAAGCAATAAGGCCTGCTATGCTGGGTGCCATTGTAGCCTTGCATCCCAAAACATCTTGCTAGTCACCCGTCTGCTTCCATCATCCTTCAGTGTAGGACAGACTTACCATCTCCACTTTAGAGAAAGTCATACAGTGTTTCATAAAACCATGAAAAGAACAAAAGTGCTGCTTCCTTAACCAGGGCAGGAGATTGGGAGCGAGAGCTGTGCAGAGGAAGAGAAGCTTACCAAATCCAAATGCTAGTATATTAATGATCTGATGACATTGTTCCTGACATTGACGTAGTGTAAGTGCGATGACTGCAAGGATCACTTGCACTAGGGTTGTTTCTGCCACATTTATGGTACAATGTTTCAGAGGGGAATAAGTCCAATGACTTGCAAAATAAAGTTGTTGCATGGACACTGGTTTGTAACTTTGTTACAAATCTGCAAACAAATTCACTTCCTCTCCCCCATTTTTTTATTCAGGTCAGGCAAAAGTTGCCCATGAACTGACTTGTTTTCAGATGTCAGAATCGTCTCCCCCTGAAGCCCATGCCCCTGCAGTCACCTTACAGATGCCCCATCTTCCCGTTACTGCAGTAACCAGGACATCTGAGAAGTTTTCAGGAGAGAACATCTGTCCAACAGGAGCAACTAATACATCTTTTTGCCTGCCGGGACAGGGCAAGAGCACAAATGCAATGGGAGTAAAATCTTCCAACCAGCCAGGTAAAAGAGAGAAAAATAATTTGCTGGAGCTGCACCCTGTTTCTTTTCTTCAACTGGTGCTATGAGTATTGTCCTGTCACCTAGTGGTAAATATTAAATCTTGCTTCTATGGCTATATATCCCATTGTGGGACACTCCAGTTTGGAATAATGTGGGTCCTAGCTGGAGGTTTTGGATGTAATCTGCAGAGAATTTTTGTGCCCAATGTAGTTGTGTTTTTAGTGAAGCATATTTTACAGCAGTTACTGAGTTCAATAAGTTACTAAATCTCTTAAACATGCCCAGCTCTTTTAATGAAATTTGTAGACATTTTTAGTGCTTTGAGACTGGAGGCTCTGTGAGAAGTTAGGCAGATATTTGGCTAAGTTAGATATTTGGCTAACATGTTCCAATAGTCATTTGGAGGAAAGAAGGAATGACTGACAGCAGTCTGACACATACACACATTAAAGATTGCAGAATCTTAGTTATATTGAAACTGAGTTTAAAACGAAAAAAAAAAAATCACTGAAGCTATTCATCCTTGGCTATGATACTTATGAATTGGACTACATATATTGGTCAGAAATTACAGAAGGAGACCAGATGGAATTGGTAGTAAAAGATTATTTTCAGATTATTCTTTCAATTTTTGTCTTATTAAATCTGAGAATGCAGCAAACACTTCCTTTGCCTTTTTTTTTTTTTATTTTTTTGTGCTGCTACAGTGAAGAACTGGAATTCAATTACAACGAGAACAACAGATTCATCTGCCACTGGAGGTGAGTGCTCCTGCCTGCATGCCCTTATGCAACAAAAATTGAGAGAGATTTCATGCTTTTTGGGGGTTCAGGTCTGAGCATGTAGTTTTGGTCTGTGGGTGCACAGTAATACCAGTATTGCTAACAAGTCTGTATGCAGACTCATACAATCGTGAACACTTGTTTTACTCCATCAGCCTTTCTATCAGTTCAAAGTGAGGTGTACTTACCGTTATTTGCATGGTGATGTATGTGTGTACTATTAGGCAATCTCTGCAGTGGAAATCATAGGTGCCAGAGAAGTGTGTCAGGCAGACAGCTTGAGCAGTGAAGATTTCAGCTGATCAAGTGAAAACTGTGACTGTATACAAGGTAATGGCAGTGGAAAAGTGGTGTGCCCATCCATGTATATTGAAGCAAATGAGTTTGAGCAAGATAGGAGTCTCCTTTGTAATATGAATGTGGCAAAGGATAAGATGTTTTAAGGATTTCTGATCTCAGTTGAAATAGATGAGTTGAGCTCTCTCCAAAAGTACCTCTGATTGCTGTCACCAAGATCTTACTGTCTGCACAATGTACTGGCATTTCACAGTGGTCCTAAGTGTTTATTTAGCAAAATATGTAGCCCTTCCAGAATAAGGATCACACTCCTCCTCATCTGAGAGCATCTGAGATTTGCATAAATATCTGGCAATTGTTAGTGGTCACAAATTTGTCACACCTGTAGGCTGGCATCTACCAGTGTGTTTTACATGAGAAGTGTACTTGATCTGGATCACTTCTACAAGAACGGGAGAATTCTGCATTTTCAGAGAGTGACTTAGATAGTGATCAGGTTGGATTTCTATTAAGATGCCAGCCCTTTGTGTAAAAGGAGTGTTCAAGAAATTAGTTGCTGAACAGGTTTTGGCTTTAGTACATTAAAACTGGGCAAGACGCTCCACTGTTTTGCAGCTATAGAGCATTGCTGGAGTCCAGAGCTGAGCCCTAAGGGGCAAAGCATAAAAAGTAGAACCTCAGGGGTGGATGGAGGAAGATGCAAAGTTGGTTTTAAGCCACCTTGGCAACTTTGAGTCTGTTCTACTTTACAAATGAAAACGTCTTCCTTGTAGAAATTAGATAATTTAAATTATGCACTCAATTACGTTAAACTCCCCAGGGCTTGTCTGCTAGAATGACTTTTGCAAGCACCACTTTTTCCTTTAACAGAAATGTCAGTGGCAGTGTGCCTTCCTCTGAGGTGTACACAAGGGCCTGAAGTGATCTGATCTGAGTGCGGTTTTATCAAAAACATCCTCTGTTTTATTACACTATCCTCACTGCAGTGCAACAGTTTTACAGAAAAATTCAACTGCTGGGGAAAATTCTTCCCCAGCTTGATAGCTCATATAGGCCTGCAGCTTTACCGTGTGGTGACTAAAAATCAATGCGTACCTATACATCAGGAAAGCACATGAGGAAAGTTTCTGCACTAACGCATCTTTTCTGTTTTTATATAGAGAATGCTACTTCTGTCACCAAGTCTGTCTCAGCTGTGAACTACGGGCTGTGTAGTGGAGCCAAAACTGGTGAAAGGTATGCATTTTTCATGACATTTTGTTAGGCCATTGTTGTCAATATAGTCTCAACAGACAGGTGCTCTGCTGACTTGGAAAAAAGGTGAGTCCCAGATGCTGTATTTTAAGCATTGGATGTATAATTGTCAATTAATCTACTTGCCCCATAATCTCTTACATTAACATAGGTAGTTCATTTAATATATGTAATATGTCCATCAACATGTAAATGGGCATATTCCTCTTAACCACACGTCTACTTTCAAGGAATAACCAATCAATGGCTACTGGAATAATCACACTTTCTGTACTAAAACCATCCTAGTGATATACTGTACATAGTCATTTTCATTCAACGCGGCCGTGTATATACATACCCTGAATGTTCTCAGGTGAAACATACCAGGTTATTTATTGATTGTACTTATGGGAAATCAGCAACCTGCTGTATATATCATGCTAAATGTCTAGTTTGAGGACCAATCATTCCCCCTAAACCCCCTGCATGACTTGCTCTTTTGTGCCTCTGATTCCTATATCAGGGCCATATCCTGGTTAATCCTCACATCTTTCTTTTCACCAGACATCTAGTAGGTTGTACATCAACATCACACCTGCGATTACAGCTTTGGATAACCTTAGCACATTGGGCTCTTTTTTGGGGAAGGCTTCTTCAGGCTGACCCACCAGTGCACCAAAGAACAAGAGTCACTGGTGCTATATTTTAAGCCCATTAAAGGCTGTGAGCTTTTAGATGAGAAAGGACAACCTTTTATAGAGTAGTTTCAAGTTGACCTAATGGTGGATTTCCACATTGTTTTAGTCTTAATCAGTAAGACTTCCAGTGCCTGATAGTGGTGGATTTTTGTTAGGAGGAAGAAGCTGTTGGGTCCTTTGAAAACAGTTTTAAAAATACTCATATGTATTGAAATTAGTACTTCGGGCTTATTTTTGGAAACCAACATATGACTGCCATCAAACATCCTTAGTTTGGCTAGCCTAGAGTTTAATTTGTAGATAAATGCCTTGCTCAGGACTACTACAAGTTCTTTATTTACTCAGTTGCAGTTGCTTAGTAGAGGATTACACTGTATCACAATTATACCTGGCATATACAGACATCCTTAGCATGCAAAATACTCATCAAGAAAAAAATGGGAGAGAAGAAAGTTTAAATCTCTTAAATTAGGCTTGTATCTGCCTTGAAAACAATCTCAAATTACGTATTACGTTTCTTCCAAGCTAGTTCCAACATCAGCGCTTCAGTATTTGAGTCATGATATGCTGAGAACCCTAGAGAACTTGGGGTCATACCTGACCTCCATCTGTACCAGAAATTAATGTGTGACACTGATGTCATTGTTCTTTGCCTGTTTTCCCCATCTCTGTGATAGGGAATATCTCCAAATGTAGTGTTTGGCTTACTTCATTAATGTTCATGAAGTAGTATATGGCTCAAACAAACACAAACTAGAATATAATCCTATATTTCTCAATCAAATTAACAGCTTGCAGTCAGTAAAGCAACACTGACAGAAGCTCAGAATTCTGTGCACTGTATGCGAACATTTCAGAAGTATTTCCTGAATTACTCTTCAAGTTTCATTTTAAAAATGTCACAGCCTCCAGGAACCCTGAAGTTGGAAATCAAAGGGATTTAGTGCTCCAGTGTGGCCATAATGTTTTTTTGGTCTTCTTTTTTCTTGAAGGTTTTCAATTGTTTTTCTGCCCAGTGCTACGAAGTGCTTGTGGCTTGTCCAGCTGTGTCTTATTTGTAACAGTACCTTAGGGGCTTCTATACTTAAATGCTGTTGTGTGTCAATAATAATTTTACTTGTACTAAATTGCTTTTGACTCATGCTGGTCCTCTTGAAATGGATCTTTTGGAAGGTTTAGAGACAACAATTGAACCTTTATGCTAGCTCTTGTCACTGCAGAGAGTTACTCTTTTGTTTACCACATACTTTTCATGTCACATTTCTCCAGTGCTGATGACAGTTACTGTGATGCGACCCCCAGCTCTCACTCCCCTCCTCCTACTGTACATCACCAAGTTGAACGGAGGCGAGAATTGGTGCGGTCTCAGACGCTCCCACGGACTACAGGAACACAGGCCAGGAAAGCACTTTTCGAGAAACTTGAACGTGATGGAAAGTATGTCATAGTCCTTGTCTCCAGAATGGTTTGTTAATGGGAAACTAATTTGTCAATTATTACAAGCAGAGTAGAGCTGGATGGGAGAACTCTCTCTGTGTAGGATTTGGAACTAAGGGACGATATGAGGTCACTTGGAGTTTCACTGACTTTACAGACCAAGCCTTGGAAATTCACAGTTACAGATTCCTCTGACTTTGGAGTTGTTCAGCTGAAGCAGCAGGTGCCTTTTACAGGAAAGATTTCTGTGAAAGTTGCCTTCTCCATCATTATAGGAGGCTGCAAATATAGAGACTTTCTGTTGCCATTCATTGAGGATCAAAAGTATGGATGCTTCCTCATGGTAATATGATTTAAATAAAAGAGGACTTGGAATTCTGGGTTTAGTTTAATAAAAATAAGTTTTTCTTGCAGGACCAACAAGCCAAGGTTTCAGCAATATGTTTCTCAAATATCACCTGGACAGGGGCTGACCTGGGCAAAGTTGCATAGATGTTCCTGATAAGTAGGTTTAAGTTTTTCTAGAATGTAATTTAATCTAGTCTCTGTTAATTTTCCAGAGGAAAAGGAGAATCCAGAGCTAAGCTGAAGAGGTCGCTGAGTTTTGGGGTTGCCAGCGCTAGCAGCATTAAACAAATTCTGTTAGACTGGTGCCGCTCAAAAACCATAGGATACAAGGTGAAGATATGATAGCACTTTCATATATCTCTTTTTTTTCAGGACAATTTGCCAAATTCCATGCTCAAAAGGTGAATGTAAAATATGCTAGAGAATGAGTTAACTTCCTCAAGGTCACCAATTTTTGTGTGGCAGCACTTCAAGACAGTCAGTGATAGCATGAATGAGATTCTATATGTCTATTAAAGTAATGCATTAGTGTTTTCCTGAAAGTCTACCTTTTTGTGATTACGTATATAAATTTCAGTACACACTCAGACATTTTGTTTTTCTTACTTGCAGGCTGTAATTTTTGCATTCACATTATACATGACAAGTTCTGAATACATAGAGACTATCTTGCTACACACAGGCCAAAGTACTCTCTTAGTATTTAACAAATTAATTTGTAGTAAATGGTTGAGTTTGCATCACACTGTGAGCAAATTTTTATGAGGCAGCCTCAGTATAACTAAAAGAATACAGCAGTTGAGATTTTATTCATTTTACCTGGCCTTAAACTGCAGTTGTCAAAGAAATATATAATTTTTTTTCTAGGGATTTTTTTTGTGTGTGTGTGTAGTATGTTTTTCAATGTTAATAATGTGCATAATTGTTGCTAAACTGTACATTATATTATAAATAAGCAGAACTAATTAAAATTACGGTTAATTGCTTACCAGAAAAGCTGGGGCTTGAATTTTATATGATGGGGAAGCAGCATGAGACAAGAGCAAAAATATGTTTCTTTTTGCTGTGGCATTTGAAGGTAACAACAAGAATTTTTTATAAGAATCAGGTTGTGCAGTAGGTATGACTTTTCCTATATTTCTACCTATCTGTGTATAAACAGGTATTGAATTGGGCAAAGCAGGCAAACATAGTCTTTATCTAGTGTTATTCACAACCACAAAATGAACTGTTCTTTAATTTTAAATCCTCCATTGGGTGATTATGGTTATATGTAAGCAGTATCCTTAGTTTCCACAGATACTGAGCTGCTGCATTGGGCTTGCTCACTGATGTTGATGAGATTCTTTACAGTATTTTCAGTAGGCTTTGGATCAGGGACCTTGACTATGTGTTGGCTTTGCATCTGGGTATTTCAGGCAAAAAGCTTTTATTGCTGAGTGTACCATTTTTTTCCCAGAATGTCAACAATGAAATGGATATACAAAGATGGGAAGAAAAAAATAAAGCCTGTGTTCTTGCTGGTGGGAAAGAAGGATAGAAAACTTCATTGAAGAAAAGTAGCTGTTCTTATTTGTTCGCCTATGCTGCATTAATGTGTACTTTTTTCCTCATGACAGCACATTGATCTCCAGAACTTTTCCTCAAGCTGGAATGATGGGATGGCATTCTGCGCTCTTGTGCATTCTTTCTTTCCGGAAGCTTTTGATTATAATAAGCTTGACCCAGCTAATCGCAAGCAGAACTTTGAGCTGGCCTTCACAACAGCTGAGTGAGTACATTAGCTCTCTGTGAAGTGCTACCTGTTCAAGTCTAATGCACTTGAGCAGCAGTGAAGAGTTTAATTATTATTCTTTTTGACTCTGTATTGATGCCTTGAGAGGCTAGCTAGAAGAGAGGCTAGACAGTTTTAAAGGAATAAAGTTGGTATTTATTAAAAAGGCCTTCAAAGAATACACCTTGGGCAGTACAAGAGCCTGGCTGAGGCTACACCCAAGATGGATGATGGATCACACATTTTCACACTTTTGTAAATTTTGGTCCATTTACATGTTGGGGTTAATTGTCCAATTATAGCTTCAGGTTATGAAGTCCCATCCTCCCAGATTGCTCTCCTCAACTTGCTGTTGTTTACACTTTTTGGGCCTGAAGCTGCAATGGTGTCCTTGGTTCTTGGGCTGGAAAATAATTGTTTTGTCTGACTGAACTGTGAGGAGAACTTGCTAATACTTTATATGAAGTTCAGAGTTATATACTAATGTAGTACAGAATCTGGATAATATGAAAGCTAAGTCTTAAGGCATGAGTATTACTAGCTTGCATGTATCATGCCAAAAAAGATAGTAAAGCTCTGTAGAGAGAAAGCATAGAACACCTGGGAGACATGACCTCTGACTGTACATTACTTTGCTTGAAAAAGAACGATGGTTGAATTCAGTGTAAGTAGAGATCAAGGCTGAGAGCTTCTCAGTATCTCAACCTGGTAACTGCATTTCTGAAAACAGGCAGAGCTAATACCCCCAGTCACACGATCCAGATTATTTTTATGCCTGTATAGCAGGCAATTAAATGCTAACTCGTTTGTTAAAGTCATTATGAATGGGAACTTGCCAGTCAGAAATAGTAACCTTTCTGAGCTGGTATCAACATGATTCTTATGGTAAGACCTCTCCATGTGGTATGCAGCTTGGTTGGGTACACTTTTTCCAAATGGTAACAGGCAGTAAGAATACATGGCTAATGTGGTAACTCAAAGAATTGGATTTGCCATTCACCATTCAGAAAAAACCTTTCCATTTTCTTCCCATAATGTTGTTTCTCCTTACTACAGCCTCTAGCAAAGGAATTAATTTGGGATGTAAAAGTGGTTTTGTAAGTACGCATATATGTATATATAAAAAAATTTCGTTGCTTGTCAGTGAGTTGAAGGAGATTCTATGATACTTTTAGATGATTGATCGCTAGAAAACTATCTACAACTCTCATAGGAAAGCTACAGTGTTCTACCTCAGTTTATGTGAACAGTGAGCTTAGGGGAGAACAAAAGACACCACAAACACAACACTAAGAAACACTATGTAAGATCTATCTGCAGAAATTACTATTCATAGCTATGACTGCCTTTAAACTGATTTATTCAAGTGCCAGTAAAGCCTATTTTCTCCGTTATTGCTGTTCACCCTAGTACTAGCTGTACTGATAAAATTGATTCCTGCCCTTGTGATTTTTCATCTTAAGCCTCTGCAGATCTGTTCCTTTCCGCTGGTCCAGATCACTCACATCTTGAAGATATTGGGGGGCGGGGGGATGGAGTGGAGAAGAAACAATTCACAGCCACGTGGGCCTTCATCAGCACGTCTCATCTCTTTCTGAGTTTTTCCATTATTTTGGAGCTCCCTCTATATTAACAAAAAGCTGAGACATGGGCAGAGTAGTGCGAGATTGGGCTACATGCTACAGATACAAGCAAAGTGAATGATAGTGAAAAAAGACCCGCCCCTCCAGAGCTTTAGATCAGATCTCAGTATAAAGCAAGAGAGAGAAAGAATAGGAATATTCCATGGTCATAAAAATAACAATGTCCAGCCTGACCCTGCTCAATTCATTCTGAAACGAAATGCATCCGATAAACCTCAGGATTTCTTAAATGTTCCAGTGATGCTCAAATCAGAGCATCAAATGTATCTTGGAAGCAGTTACATAATTCTTGATTTGCTGTATCTGTTTTATTGTTAATACAGGAAAATGGCTCACTGTGACCGTCTGATAGAAGTGGAAGACATGATGGTGATGGGTCACAAGCCAGATCCCATGTGCGTCTTCACCTATGTGCAGTCTCTGTACAGTCATCTACGATGTTTTGAATAAAACCATTGACACCTCTCCAGCCAGAAGGGTCAAGTACAGCATGCTAACAGGAAGAGTGACATTTTGCAAATGGAACACAGTATTATTTCTTGCTTTTTACTGTCTCTTTGCTTACATTCAGCTGTGTGGCTGGCTGACTAAAGTATTGCTGAGCAGTGACCTGAAGTGTAGGTCACATCACCATGTCAGTAATACAGAAAGAGGTTTGAAAAAGACAAAAAGACATTGGCAAAGACAAATATTATCATTTTGATGCTAGTAGTAAATTGGATTTTTAGGATTTTTATATTTAATGATCACAGGAAGAAAATATGCTTCTCCTGTCTCTGTAAGGCTGGGGAAAATTTTATGCAGTGATTCTGCTATGAAGGTGTTCCATCTTCAAATGCAGGTAAAACTCCAGAAGATAGCACCTTCAGTTTCACTTCTCTGGTGAGCAGAGTTTAAAAGAAATAACAGATGGACAAGGAAAATTCTGTTTAGAAACCTAGAGTACTCAACCACTAGGGCAATAATGCCTCTCCTCCAACCCTACTCCTCCACTCCAGCATACACACACAGAAATCAAACAGGCATTGTTTTGTTCTTTTAAAGTATAAAGAGAGCATAACTTTTTGTCTGACGAGTATGGTGACAGATTACTTTTACAAAATGGCATTTGTCTGGAATGGTCAAATCTCATGGTATTTGCTGAAAGGCTCGCTAAAGCCTCTACTGGCAGTCCTGGATTAATTTTTGGTAAGAATAGCAACAGCTGGGACTGTTCTTTTTCTGAGATTGTGTGCTTGCATAGTTTAGGATTGCAGGGAAGGTAGGAGCTAGCAAGGTACAAAATCCTTTAAACAGATGTAATAGAAACAAGCCTGTAACATGCTTTTACGTGGACTTAAGAGGAGAGCAGCTCTTCAGTGTAGACAGGACTGAACTCTTTACAACTTGTTCAGCATAGATGCTGATTTGGAGGTAAATGAACAATACACAAAAAATATATATGAAAAATGTGTGAGTTTCAAAATAGCTTCAAAAGCCTTTCACTAGTTTCAGTTTTCAGTTAAATTAGCATTAAAACCACAGTACAGTTAAATTATTCCAGATATTCTGGACTAAAAAAAGCCTTCTAAAATGATTTCTTCCCTAAGAACAGGCTCATAGAAAGTAAAAACTGAAAGCCACAAGTCCTCTGCTCGTGCTAGAGAATGTTTTTTAACCTGTCCTTGTGCTTTTTGTAGATATTTAGAAAGATTAACTTGGTTCTGTATTGATGACCATTTATAATAAAACACATCAAGCATTCTTCAGATTTATTGCATCTTTTTAGAATGATGTGACAGATAACCAAGTAAAATCAGTGGAAACAACACAGAGCTTTTACTTAAAAGATTTTTGTTCTAGTCATAATTCTGTGTGTTCTGAATTTCAGTTAAAAAATACATAAGTTCAATTGCATTTGAAATATGAATTTAGTTGTCTCCCTTTCTAGTCAAGTTCACTTAAGAAACCATGAATGAAGAAGCAACTGCTTTGTTAGCATGTAAGTGCCATTGACTTCAGTTTTTTACTTTGTTTTTAATGACTATAAATCTGAGGAGTAAGTGTGCACCTGTAGCTCTACCAAATGTATTGTAAGGGTAAACACATTGTACTTATATTTTGGAGGAGTTTGGATTAAGCATGATGAGAAATCTGTCCAAAACTGGCATACAGAATACACCTATTTACATTCTTACAGTGGAATACTTTTTATTGAGTAGCAGAGCCAAGTTCCATCATAACTACCACAAGAGGGTCAATACTGGCTTAATAAATCACATTCCTTCACAGTCCAAGGTCACAGATGATTTTACTGTGTGATGTGAGTGCTGAAGAGACAGGTAAGGGCTTGGCCAATTCAGACTTAATAGCATATAATTATATAAAGGAAGTTTTAGACGGTAAAATTATTGCAAATTCACCAGGGCATAATCTAGCTTGTTTTTGCAGCTCTTCACAAGGTATCTGTACAGGTTTTCTAAAGTCTTCCCATTTCGGAGAGGTGATGGTAAAGATACCTGCCACCTGTTTGCAGGGAAGTGAAAGACTGCAAGCTGAGTTGATCTATTGATGGTTTGTGTGTAAGGGTTAGTGCTATGACATACTTCTAGAAAAACTGACAGCTTTGTGTATTAAGGGGTCTGCTCTATATGAATAACTTCACCTATTTGATTGTATGATTAAATTAAAATTAAAGTATATAACGTATGCCCCCAACTGATTTTTCAGTATTTTTATTTAAAAAAAAAAAAAGCAGAGCATGTGTGTATATATGACAGTGTGTTTAGCATGAATGATAAAGGAACAGTCTAGTAAGTCGGTATAGTATATATTTTACACAAATGGACTGTTTCTTAACTTTTCTAATGTTTCTGTATTATGTCTAAAAGTATATCTATGGTTGCTTATTGACAACTTGATCCTACTTCTAAAGTCTAAATCAGTTTGTTCTGTGCAACATTTTCAAGATTATGTCAGCAGAGACATCATCTACTGTTTAAGACTATGCTTCCCACAGCGGGAAATTGTTCTCTTTTGAAGTGTAATACGTGGATGAATGTCTTTCATCACTTCTCCCTTTGTGTGATATTTTCAATAAAGTGTTTAATCTAAACATATGCTCAAACCCATGCAAACTCTTTTATATGTATTTTAAATATATGTAATTACATATAAAACTATCCCAAAGGTTCATCACTGTATCATTAATTTAAACCTGGCCTGGCTTACAGAGGTAGTTTTAAAGTGTCCAAAATAAAAGATGGGATTGCTTTGTGTAAGATGCATTTGAAAGCCATTTTTAGTTATGCTAAAATATATCTATGTCTACATAAAGCCTCAGAGGAGTTAACATAGAACCACAGAATATTCTGAACTGGAAGGGACCCACATTGAGTCTAACTCTTAAGTTGATGGCCCATATGGGGCTCAAACTCACAACCTTGGTGCAGTTATAGCACCATGCTCAAACATACTGAGCCAATAGTTTGAACTGGAGGGGTCTGATCACTGTGGTGGAGATCTAGTCCAATTCCCCCCTGCTATAAGCAGGGATGTCCAACCCAAATCATTCAATGATTCTGATTTCAGCTCTATCAGATTGCTCAGAGCCAAGCCAAAAACTGACCTGAAATTTTTCCAGGGATGGGCACCTCTCTGGGCCACCTGTGCCAGTATTTTGCCACCCTCATTGTAAAAAATTTCTTCCTTTTATCTGGTCCAAATCAACCTTTTTAGTTTGAACCCTTAACCCTTGTCCTGTCGCTACAGGCCCTACAGAAAAGTTTGTCCCCATCTTTCTTAGAAGCCTCCTTTAAGTACTGAAAGGCTGCAGGAAGCTCTCCCCTCAGCCTTCTGCAGGCTGAACAGCCCCAGCCCTCTCAGCCTTTCTTCAAAGATTATTTTGGACACTAGTGGAACACCAGAGATCAGACCTATTATGTTAGTCTGCTTTTCAATTTCAGCAACATTGAAAGAAAGCAGTTGATGATGCTGCTGTATGAGCTCGACCTAGAGAATTCTCCTACTTCAATACAGTGGCAGCAGCTTTGCTGATTGATTCTCTGATGAATAAGACTATCTATGGTATTTTTCATGAACCCAATAAGGAACATGGCAACATACTTAATTTAGACCTAGTCTCGTTACTTCTGGTTGGTTAGACTCCTCCACAGAAAACGTAAGATTTTTCCAGACTAAGAACGTGGCCATTTCACAAATAGTGGACCCATTTTCTACATCCAGACAAAATTCACAAGTTTAGGGTTAGGAACCGCTTCTTTGTAAAACCCTTTTTAAAGGCATTACGATGGAATGCGGTAAGCGAGCTCGTGTTAGCTTACCCCTGCTGCTGTGCAGAAGAGGACTTTTTCATCCACCCGTACCTGGGCGCTTACAGGTGCCGTGAAAAGGTGATGCCGATGTTCGCGCTCCTCCTCCGCTCTCCGCTCGTTAGCTCGGCGAGGGGAAGGGGCGGGGCCGGCGCGGGGCCGGCGCGGGGAGGGGCGGGGCCGGCGCGGGGAGGGGCGGGGCCGGCGCGGGGAGGGGCGGGGCCGGCGCGGGGAGGGGCGGGGCCGGCGCGGGGGAGGGGCGGGGCCGGCGCGGGGAGGGGCGGGGCCGGCGCGGGGAGGGGCGGGGCGGGGGCGGGGAGGGGCGGGGCCGGCGCGGGGGGCGCGCGGTGGGGCCGTCCGGTGAGCGCAGCCCCGACGGCCGTGGAGCCGTTTCGTACCCAGTAAGTCGGCAGAGAAAACCATCTGAGGTAAAACTAAAGCTTTCCCTTGTAGTACAGTTCATATTGCAGGATCAGACGTAAATTTCATATTAACAGTTTAAAAGGAAATTGTCTTTTACTGTAGCTGGCATTGATGAACGGATTTGCGGTTCGTAGCTTTAATTTGTGGCAGTGTCGCTACAATCTGGGGCGGGACAGCGTGAGATGCTGGGTTTTCAGATCAAAACGGCATGAAGTCTCACAGTAACGTCGTGGAGAACCATCACTGGGGAGTTCCTCAGCTTTCAAGGTGACTGAGCATGTTTTCAGAAACATGACATTCTCTCTGCTCTACTTCTTTTTGACCAGTTACTTCTTTATCATTTTGTGATCTTTTTGAACATTGTCGGGTTTCACTCTGAGAAACTCTGCTCTGACCTAAAATACAGCAGAGCTATATGGAGGGGACACAACTGTACTATCTTACGTCATGCTCTTCATCTCCTTCATCTTCTCTGTCTGGCTCCCAGTATCTTTTCTCCCAGAAAAGAATATTGTTGACACAAAGATGGAACATACAACTAAGGATATTTTATGACTGACATTTTAGACAGCTAGATGCTTAATGCCATCTCTTATTTGCTTTCACAATCTTTATGCATTTCTATAACAAATCAATTCAGAATTATTGTCCGCAGCTCTGGGAACTATAAAAAAATAATATAGAGTGAACAGGTGTTTTTTTTCCAGATAAATCTTAACAGGAAGTACGTGAAGTGAAGCACCACTGGCTTGTGTGTGCTGTGTCTCTTCCTCCTGTGCTAGGCTGCTAGCAGTGGTAGCTACTGTAGTTCCTCCCACAGCAGCCAGTTTGTTTGCCTTCCGTGCAGCTCGAGACACCTCCTGCAATATTTAGTCAAACGTTTAAAAAGAAACTGCTGCTGCTGAGGAGATTGAGGCTGAAAGACCCTTCCTAGGGAAGGGGAACTGAGGACGTGGAACTTTGCCAGGCTTTCAACTTCAGAGCAGTTCAATCAAGGAGCAAGATCAGTTGAGAGGTGTGAGGGAGAAGGAAGTTAAGGGTAGCTGTGCTGAATGGAGTGTGGGCACAGCTTTGTGTTGCTGAGGAGCAGCTGTGTGCATTTGGGCTCAGGAGGTGTCTCAGGAACACTGGATGAGCATACTGCAAGAATAGGAAAATTTATAATCAAACTACTTTGCACAAATTCAGGGCATTGGTTTCACTCTCCATTAAATAAGTGTCCTCAGTACGCTTTGTTCTTTGTTCTACTTTAGTCCATTCTGGACTTTCCCATTTCCTCATTTGCCTGCTGAATTTTCTTCTTCAGATTTTCAGGTCCCATTTAGGTTTGGTGTTTGTTTTTTGTTAGGTTTTTTGTTGTGTGGTTGTGGGTATTTTGGTTGATTTAGGTTGGGTTTTCTTTGGTTGTGGATTTTTTTTTTGTTTGTTTGTTTTTTTTCCTAATTGTCATTTTAAAAAAAAAATCACCTAATCAAACATTGGAACAGGCTGCCCTAGGAAGTGTGGGATTCTCATCCCTGGATGTGTTCAAAAGGCATGTGGATTTGGCACTTGAGGATATGGTTTAGTGGTGAACACAGCTGTGCTACATTAACAGTTGGACTCAATGTTCTTAAAGGTCTTTTTCAAACTTAATAATTCTATGATTACATTTCTTTTTACAGTCTAGATTTTATCCATCTCTCCAGCCAAATTCTTGAAAGGTGTTTACTTCTCCAACCTCTGTGAGGCTATTTATCTTTTATATTTTTTTGCTTTTCTCTTGTTTTCTGTGATTGCTTGTTTAGTAATTCCATCCTCCTCCACAGGTCTCCTTTCCCTTCTCCTTCGTATTGCGTAGACCATCTTTTCCTGTCAGTTCCAATTCTCTTTTCACAAATTCCACGCACAAATTCTTCTGTTTCTTCATTCTCCCACTCCAAACACAACATGTTCTTCCCTACACATCAGCAAAGACTTGGGAAACTTTGAACAAGAAATCTATTCTTTTGATATCGGTGTCATTTTGCAGGTAAAAAGAAAAAAATACTTCTCATCCTTATAGAACCTGTCTTCTCCCCTTCTTGCTTTGGCAGTGAAGTAATATGTTACGTTACGTTACGTTACGTTACGTTATATCTCATATCATGTTAATAATTTCTGTTTTCAGGTTCCATATTCCAAGAACTGACCTGCATTATATCTAGAAACTTTCCAAATAGCAATGGCCAGACTGTTGCAAGATCCATCTAAATTTCATCCCTCAGAATGGTACATTGCAAACAATATGCAGCGTGCTAGTACAGAGTCCCAGAAATCCAGGTCAGAATGCATGATAGCTGAGAGTTGGAGGCTGGTGGATGAAATAGAAAAGACAACTCAAAAAACCCAAAGTGACGTCAACAAGAAATTAGGTAATCCCATGTCTTCAGCAAGGGTCAAGATGTGTTATCTGTGCTATATGTTCAAGAAGGACTTAGCAAACTAGTTGATAATGAACAGGAGTACATGTCAGTGCCATGCTTGTTGATGTCATGGAAAAATCAAAAATATTTTATAAAATATTTTGAGGCATACTCTTTATTTTTATAACAAAACACACAGAAGTCTATTTTAACCAAACCCCCTGACACAGGGTTGCTAAACTGTTTCCACACAGACCACAGCACTACAGAATTCCACTGTAGAATATGTCTATTCTTAGCCATACCTAAGATCTGAGCTACAGTCCACTTGCTCATAAAATGGGCCCATATTAATACATGTTTGTTATTTTGATTTTACAGAGCAGAGACGGGAAGAAATAAAATTCTGGAAGCAAGAATTAGATAACAAGCTGGAACAAATTGTTCATGAGACAGAGATACTGTTGACTTTCAAGAACAGGCTGGAGAGAGCTTTGGAGGGCTGCAAAGAGCCACTTGTAATTGCCCAAAAGTGTCTCTTGTACAGGTGAACATTCAAGGAGAGAAAAAAAATCTAGATAGTGAACCTTTAACAAATAAGAAAACTGTTTTCTGCAAACTAAACTGCAAACTAAAGGCCCATCTCTCTTTGCACTGCAGTCTGATTTAGGTGTTAAAACACTGGGGAAAGCAGAATTTCATTATCTTCTGTCAGATGCAGGCTTTTGAACAATGTGGCTGATGACTTTTCCTTTTTTCATGTAGGCAGAGGCGAGTTGGGATTGACTTGGTGCATGATGAGGTGGAACAGGAACTGGTGAAGGAAGCTGAAGTCCTCCAGGGGATTATTGCTTTACTTGGACGTACCTTGGAACAAACAAATGAGCAAATCAGGTGCAGAGGCAAAGAGCATAATAGAACACTAATTAGATGAAAATTAATACAGCCATAATACTGAGAAGTTGTAGGGTCAGGCCAAGCACAGGTCCTAAGTTATTTTCAATGGTAAACAGTAGCAGGAGGTCAGTCCTAATTCATACCACTCAATCAGTAATTGTGAGAGGTTCTGCATGTAGAATACAAAGTACTTGCACTTGATCCTTGGTCTTCTCATGATCCAGTCCTGTGCCTTTAATTTTAGCAAGAATTGTACCAATTTATAGAAAGGTAGCTTCATACTGTACATTATGTGACTTGACAACTAAGACTTCATAGATGAAAATTTCTGTAACAGCATTTGAATTTTCCGAAGCATGTATGCATGCATATTAAGGACACTTGTGAGTGCCTACACTTTGTCTTAGAATTTGGTTGTTTCTTTTCCTAGACAAAACCGTTCAGCAAAATACAACCTGGAAATGGATCTGAAGGACAAATTCACAGCTTTGACGATTGATGATTACTGTGCTAGCTTGACAAATGACACTCCTCATATTATATATGCTGAGAATGCAATGAAACTAGAAGCCAAGTAAGTAGTTCTTTAGTTCAACAAACATATAATTATACAGATAATATGGGCTGTCCCAGTAATAGCAAGATTCATTTTGTGTAAAACAGGCTTTATCTTTTTGCCATCTAGTTGTTTCTTTCTGTCTATCACTTTTGTATCTGTGTAATATGTCTGTGAAATAAGCCACAATAATTATGATCCCAGTGAACTGTAGTTTTTTAAAAGTTTTTGAAGTTCACAGTTAGCTAAGGAAGAAGTTCACATACTGCTTAAACATAGAATAGGTTTACTTAACTTCTTTCCTCTCCCAGGGTGTCCCAGTGGGGAGAATCCTGGAGAGTGAGTTTCTGACTCAGACATTAACCTGTCAAATGTGCCCAAATGGGTTAGTTAGTGTGAAAGGTTTAAATGGAAAAATAGCTACCACAGAAAAATGGGCTGAAAAGGGGAACTATATTGAGAAAGCAATGTGTGTGAGAGCCTCAGAAAGTTACTGTTGCTATGCAACAGCTGGCAAACTTGCTATGCCAAGAGGCTGCCAGCCCTTGCAGCCAGCACATTGGCATGCATCAACAACAGGTTATGTAACTCAGAAAGCACCCAGGGTGGTGTTGCCTGCTGTGCAAATGACAACTACAACTTTATATATCCACTCAATGAAGCAAAGAAAGAACCCTCTGAGGAACTTTCCAAGCATCTGCCTGCAAGCCACAGCTGCATGAGGATGACCCTCTAATTCTGGGGATACAGTTGGGGCTGGGCTTCTAAACTATTGTTCCAGGCAGGTACTGTTATACTGTTGTATAGGTGAACTGTGTGAGAGAATGACTGTGTAAATAGCTACTTGCTATTAATAATAACAACTTTATTAATGAAAGATGTTCTAAGAAATATTGGTTATTATGTGTGTTTCCCACCACAATAGTTCAATCCTTAGCCAGGGGAGAAGAAAATTATAGCAAAGTTGCTCTATGACTCGAGCAAATTTGTTTTCATCTGACTCTCATCTACTTAATTACAAAATGATAGTGACAGACACGATTGTGACATTCTTTTATATCAATAGAACCCCCAGGACATGTTACACTTAATGAGATGTGCAGTTAAAGTATTGCTTTTTTCTTGATTTTGTGGCATAATTACAGATTTATGAAGTCATAAAGGGATTGATTCTCTCTGTTGGTGACCTTTTATCTTGAATCTGTTTCAGTTTTGTTAGCCCTGAGGACTGGATAGATTTCTCAAACATAAACGTTGAAAAGGCTGACAAGCAGCGAAACAATTCTTTGGCACTGAAGGCACTTATTGATGGCATACTCTCACAGACAGCAAATGACATGCGCAAGCAATATGAGATGGTTAATACTGCTTTTAGAAATAGGATAAAGGAAGTCAAGGATGCCAAGCACAAGCTAGAGACACTTCTTGCAATGGTAAGTCATAGGGGACAGTCAGTAAAAAAGTGGAAACACTAGGCTTGGGTCTACCGGTTTTCCCAATCCAGTGGGTTGCATTTATCTGCCACATTTTCCTTTTTGTTCCCTTCTCCCTCCTCCGTAAAAGTCATCTTAGATTTTTTTTTTCTCAGCTCTGTGTGCACCACCACAGAGTTGAATTTCTGGAGTCACTCATTCAATCTAAATGTTGCTGTAGCCATCATTAAAGTCAGAATTTTCCTTGTGATTTTTAGTTGCATGGGGCTCCTATAGCTTTTTCAGGATTTTTATATAAGAGCCTGATAATTGATAAAAGGATGGTCAATGTGCTCAAAATTTGACACATGAAAACTGAGTATTAATGTTAAAAATTAATTGCTGAGCATTAATTTTTGGGTTCACCCAGAACACTGTCATCTGCTTTCCAATGAAAGAATCATACTCCTGGCAATATTTGCAAAATATTATTTGATGAAATAACAACATAGGGAGTGTTACTGTGATTGTTACAACTACTAAAGATGATGATGATTTCACACACTGCAAGAGGCATTGTGCAGAATTTCACATTCACAAATTTTGATTTGTTAAGGTAATGGATGAGACTGCCTCGCAGGAGAAGAACATTGCAGCCTTAAAGAAGGCAATTGCTGATAAGGAAGGACCTGTAAAAGTGGCTCAAACCCGCTTGGAAGCGAGAAACCATCGTCCCAATGTGGAACTATGCTATGACACAGTGCACAGCAGCCTGATGAGTGAAGTTCAAGAGATTACCAAAAATATTCAAAGGCAAGTGGAAATGATGCAAGAGGAAAATCTGTAGTATAGATTACTGGGTTAATTTAATCTGCCAGCATGACAATGGGTCCCAGCTATTCTCCCTGAAAAGCTGGAAATTGCTTTTCTCTCAAGGGCAGGACACTTTAAGGGAAGGTAATGGATAGACTTTAAGGGAAGACAATGGCTATTGTCTCTATGAATCCTTTTCCATCTTTTTTTTCTTGCTCAGAATTCCTAGTCCTTATGAGAAAAAAAAAAAAAACTATCCATGTTTTCAACTAATGCCTGCCTCTATTTTCCTTAATAGATTAAAGGATGCATTGGCACAGGCTGAGATAGAGCTGAAAGGCCTGAGCCGCCGACAGCTTTCCTTGGAGGAAGAGATCAAGGTCAAGGAGAATACATTGTACATTGATGAAGTGCTGTGCATGCAAATGAGAGAGTCTCTTTGCATAAACAATTACTGAAGTCATCATACTGGGAGACTGTGCTCCAAAGAACCAGCTCCTGCTGAAATTTTATTGGCAAACTTCCAAATTTATTGGCTTGGCTCAATGCTGTCTAGTTGTGCAAGGGAATTAAAACAGACCTAGTACAGCTATTTGTTTCATATGTATAGTACATTCATTTGTTTCTATGCTCTAAAACATTTGCCATCTTCTACTTGGCAATAAAATTCCAGAATAGTGAGAAATGCCCCTTCTTCCATGTTTTTCTCATGTGTAACCAATGATATCTTTTACCATTGAAAGGTGTTGAAAGGCAACTGTGTGGAAGCTAGAGCAGGAGTGTCCTCATAAATCACTCAATAGAAAGCTGGGCAAGTGGGAGGGATGTCACTGTTGGACACAAAATGATTCACATGGATGCAGCTCAAAGTGTGGTGAAAAAAGTTTATTTGTTCTTTCAGTATTTATAGGTTTTCGACAACAGCCAGGGATTGGATAGTCAGGTTACCACCTTCCCAACCACACTGGCTGTGAGAGATGTCCATCAAAAGGCACATCTTTAATGGAATGTATAAACACCTATGTTTATAGTTACTTCCCTGGGAAAGTGGCTAGAAATTATGAAAACAATATCAAAAGGCCTGATTCTCAGGGTGACAGAAGGATGTCTCTCAGAACGGGCCATGCTATGCTTTGTTTTTATCTTAGCATCTGCTGCTAAGAACTAGACAGTATGGCCAACTTAACAGGACCTAACTTATCTAAGTGATAAACTAGATAGCCTATCTGTCTGCATCTGAATCGAGATCAAGTCAAGGCCAAATTTGGGAAAATCACTTCCTCACCCCATGTCTCAATTTCCCTATTTATAAAATGGAAACAATGACATGGGTTTTTTGAGATGGTAAACATCTCAAAGATATGTTTGAAGCTCTACAGACAGAAGTGCTGAAAAAAGAGGAGGGTCTTATTTTTATCAGAGATGCCAGTAAAGATGGAAAAGGGATCACTGTTTCCTTTGCTTCTGGCAAGGAAAAACAAAGCAAGGGCCAGAATAAATAATGCTGGAGACAAAGGAGTCCACTTCCCAAGTCCAACATTTTAATGCATGGAGTTTAAAATTGTCCCTTGCCTCTCTCTTGCTGGAATGATAACTCCCTTTCAGAGGCATTGCTGTCAAAATTCAAATCCCTTACAAAAGCCCTTCAAAGGATCCATTAATGTAGATGTCACTGGGTGTTCTCCTCTTCCTGTAGTTTACACCATTGGGTAGGTGATGACAAAATAATTAAGTTCTGAGTCAATCAGGTACTTGAATTTCCTGTAAATATCGGCCAACAGCCTCTCCTCCTCAGTGCTGTCCTCTTGGGCTGTATAAATTCTGACCTGTATGCACAAACAGCAGTCATGTCTCTTATATAGAGGGAGCTCAACCCATTACAGCACTGCCATGGCAGGTTGGATGGCAGGGGTGCTGCAACTTCCCTGAAGAAGTATTTGAAAAAACAGCCCAGAGGCACAGGCACATCCCTAGCCTGACTAGTGATTGTCAGCTCAGGCTCAGCGGCAGCTCTCAGGTGATGCAGAGAGGGACTAGAGCACTGTGTGGCATTCCACAGAAAACAGGCCTTTATTAAGAGCAGGGCCCTCTGTGAAGGGAGCCAAGAACAGCAGCTCTCCCCAACAGGGGAAAAACTGGAATTTATATAGGGAAGGAGAGGGGTGGGGAGAAACTAGTAACAGAGTAACTTGGTAAAGTGACAGGGGCAAAACCAATGGGATACAATAAATCAACATATAACTTGCAAAGGTCTCTGGGTAAAACATTTCCTCGCTATGAGCAGAAGTATCTTTTTCATAGATTAGCTCTCCAGGGGAGTACCACAACTCCTTTGCTGGCTGACTCCCCATACAGCTCGTGGCAACAAGAAGCATCTGTGACTAATACGGAATCTAGAGAATCAAAATTCCTTGAATTTGAATAGAATCTTAAGGCTTTACTCTCTTCCCACTCCCAACTGACTGAAAACATCACCTCCTGCCAAAGAAGTTTTGGGTGGTGTTGGGAGGAATGGGTTAAATAGCGGAAGACTAGCAAGAAGGATTGTAAATCACTCAGGTGATCTTGCAGATGGGAATAGGATAACCCAGTATGAACACCAGCCAGTGACCCTCTGGCATGGACCAGATTTAACAGTGCCTGCATCCCCACTTGTGTGTGTCTGACTGGGGGTTGCTTTGGGGATGCCTCGGTGAGCAAAGGAAGGGAAATAAATTTACTCTTTGTCTTTTAGCTGTGGTTTTGTGTTTGTCCTGGCTGTCTGCCTGTGCTCACTCAGGCAGGAAGAGCAAGGTTCTTTTTACCCCCAGAACTGATGCATCCCTGGGTTCTGCACACATCTGTGAGGACCTACTGGATTCAGATTGTATCGCACAAAGTAGCATGTCAGCATGGTTTACACCAGCCACAGTTGTGGCCTGGCCCCAGTTCAGCACAGGACCCCTGAAGGGTGTGATGTATTTATATCTTTTTGCAGTTTAGTGGGATTCAGTCCACCTTCTCTGGTTTAATCATAGACATAAGCACTGAGCCTGAGAGGTGACTGAGAAACCATAGAAGTGGGAGAGGGCTTGAACTAGAAGTGACAGAGGGAATGCCAGTCTAGGAAGGGCTTCTGGAATTTTCAGGACTTCATAAAAAACTTCTATAGTATCTGTATGTTGCTAAGAAGGTTGGAAAACCTCATTCCTGTGAGTGGTACTAAGGCATAACATAGGGAAGATAGTTATATTAACATTTCTGTAAGTGACCTTTGCCTGTGCATGGGGACCTTTGGGTATAGGAGCAAGAATGGGAATGGGAGTTTTGAAGCACAAAGTCTTACCTTTATGGTAGTCAAAATGCATTTCCTTTCTGCACGGTTTTGTAGCAGCCTCTCCATAAAGCTGACGCTTAGAAATGCCCAGACTTTCAGAAATAACAACCTCTTGCATGATAAGATAAGATGTAGTAGCTCATTGTCCAGCAACTCACGGTCATTGTTCAATTCAAGTGTTAATTTCTTGAAAAAAAATGAACACTTGGTACTACTAAACAGACGTTGCATGCAGAAACTAGAATTCAACAAATAGTTTTCCAAGTTAACCAACAAAAATGAGTGTCAGCAGATCAATTTTGTACCTTGACATTAGTGGAGAATCTCTTTTGCATTGACAACAGTGTATGTGTTAACACTCTCCTGCTAAGATGGGGTGATCCCTTGTACATTTATTAGAAAATGCTGTACCCACAGTCATACCATGATCTTATCTGACATAATGAAAATTATCCCAGAGACAAGAGTAGAGCCAATGATGGTTTCTAGAAAGCTTTACAGATCTCTGGTGTTTATTGGAAACTCTACAGTGAAACAGGACTTAAAGCAGTCAGCAACCATCAGGTGTAAGGCCATGTGTTTCCCTCTGGTGTGCAAAGACCTGATACTCACTTATGTGGGTCAGGTGTTGCAAACCTTTGGTGACACATCTCTTGTGACACGGAAGTGCTTTAACGCAGGCAAATTTAATTTAATTTAATTTTGACACAGTTAATTTAGATGTGCTGTAGGACATTTGTGCATTGCCAAAATAGAGTAGCCTGATAGCATTATGGTGGATTATAAGTAGACAAGGATTGCTTAATGAACTAACACTATGGGTGAAACACTGAAATTACTCACTTGTGAAAACTGCCCTCTGAACGTAAAACTGATGCGCTCAGGAACTTCTGTTGCTGACTGCTGTCATGTAGAAGGCCTACATGATTACTTTGTATAGCTTTGCGATATTTCAGTAGGGTTGTCCCTATTGTTTCCCTTACCTGCAGACCATGCCAGTAAGCTGGGAGAAGGTTGGTGAGGGTAGGTCTCATTGTCCAGTCTGGGTCACTAAAATAGCAGCTCCGTAGGCTGATGCTCCTAACTGGGATCTCCACGAGTAGGATCCTAGCTAGGTGATCATGCTTCATTACTCTTTCAAAGAAGAAGTTCACATTCAGTTTTGGGGCTCTCTTGGCCAAGTTTGCCCATGACATTCCTGACACCACTTGCCCATGAGGGTCATGGATATGACACTTGATATTCAAGGTGCACAGTGAGTGAGAGCTGTGCTCCCGCAGGATGTCCAGCAGTTCATCAGACATGCAGTTATAATTGAAAGTCAGGGTGGTTAGCCTGTGGAACTTAGACATAGTTTGGTGGAACAAAGCACTGCGGTAGACAGAAAGGTGGAGACTGAAGAAATCCTCAATATTGATTTCAGATATAAAGCTTCTATTAGTCAAGCTGCTCAGAGAATTCAGAAGCTCACAGCCTTCTTCCAAAGTTATTCTTGCTCCTTTTAAGTTAAGATAATCAAGTTGATTGCTCATTCTTTTCAGGAAGGCAGCTAAGTTCTTGATAAACTGAGCCCTAACTACATTTTTCCAGATCAAGCAGTCTAACTCTAGGTACTTGATGCTCAGGGATACTAGGTGACTATTACACTTACCCAGGTGTGAAAGAAGACCTCTCATAATCACTTGAAATTTTTTGATAAAGGGGGTATTGTAAGGATTTGATAACTTGATCTCAAGGTGCTTCAAATACTTGCCAAATTTCTTGGTATACCACAGTGCACTTTGAAACTCCAGTGTGCATGCCCTTGATGGTTGGCCATAGAACGTGATGGTTCTGCATCTCCAGAGAGATCCAGAGTGCATGGCACAACTCCATTTTTTACAGACCAAGGCAGCCCGAGATCTGTCTCTGTCATCTAACCAATGGAAGACATGCCTCAGACAGACATCGGGTAGATAGGCCCAGGACCTTTGCTCAGGTCCACCGTCATCTTCCATTGAGAGGACTTCTCTTCCAGGTCTTGAGTCAAACCAACATGCAGAAAGCTGTGTGTAGATTTCTTGCCAATCCCAGCATAATAGGCTTCTAAACAAATGGATGCAAGTTTGCTTCTTCACAATCAAAACCAACAGCCCTTTGCCTCTGTACTCCAGCTGTCAAACAAACTCTTGAGTTTAAACTGTAGTCTTACCTAAATAAAAACCAAAACAAAACAACAACAACAAAAAAAAAACAAACTGAAGAGTGAAGAATGATTACAGTACAAGCACAGGACACATCTTTTAACTTTTTTGTCTTCAGTCTAGCTTAACAGTGAAATGGTATCAGCTGTTGCTACAGCAGCCACACCCTCTTCAAAACCTTTGGTTAGCATCAGCTGCAATTAATTGATCATGGTTTGTGATCTGATGCCTGTTTAAAAGTACTCAGTTCTTTGAGCACTATACATTTGAACAGGACCGTCAGTGCAAACTTAGCTCTAATGACTTTTCATAGCCTTCTAGGGTACCATTCCATGACAAGTAGTACCCTACCCTATATTAAGGCTGGATAAAAAAGTTGAAATGGATGGAAACAAGAAGCACACCAGAAGAAGAAAACATGCAGATCCATGAGAGTCGGTTTACAATTCTACAAAGACTCAGATATTTCTGTTTCAATTTTATAAACAGGCATGAAAGGACAGGCTGATAGCACTGTTAAGCTTCAGTCTGCTGTTTGTCTTTTGGCCTACAGTTCTTATGCCACACAGAGTCTCTCTGCCTGTATACATACTCTTCAATTAGCAGCATTTCTATTCTTAGGGATTCCTCTGCCCACTCTTGCCACTCAAAGTGCCAATCCCAGCTACAAAGATAACCCTTAGAAACTGAGTGTGTGGTCTGATTACCACCTGACTCTCTCTCTTGTATGCTTTACCCTCAAGAAGAGCTCTTTGTTTTGCAGAACTATTAGTCATTTAGGAGGTCTCTAGATCAGTATTCAAAAATCGAAGCCAAGTCTTAAAACACGGTGGGTGAAGCTGCAGTTTGCTAGCAAGAAGAACATGAAACTTTTACTATTGAGATTGAGGGTAGGGAGGACACAGGAAGAGGTCTAACACTTCAGCTACCTGGATGCCCTGAAGTCAATGGACAGAGGAAAGCAGGACAGAATATAGGGCTGCAACACAAAGAAACACATCTGTTCATAAAGGATGTTTATTACATTACACTCATCATTATTAATGTGTGAATACAAAGGGCTGCAAACACCATCAAGAGGAACTTTTTTAAAACCAGAGTTCTTATGAATTTGTAAAAAGTATGTTTGTTTATAAGCCAGTGGTGAGATTCAAGAGGTATCCTGCAGTGTTACTGGGTTGGCTTCCCCATCATTGTAAGCCACGTATTAGCTAAAGAGGCGTTATAGCTATCAGCTCTGAATTTAACTTGGTGTGGGGAAAATAAATCTTCGGGAAAAAAAAACCCAGTTCCTGCTACAGTTCCTTCTAGAGCATTGTTTTTTCAGGTATCAGTCATTTAAAGATAAATGAATGCTTTTCATGTCTTGTTTGACACTTGGGTAAGAAAAAAAAAATCAAAATAAAATCCCCCACCACTGAACACATACATCCTTTGCCCTTGGCCCTCTTTGCTGCCCGATTTGCTTCAAAGGGCATTCCCGGATGGTTTACGGTCCCACACGGACAGTTACACTAGCTGTTTTCTCCAGCAAGAGCTGCAGAAGCCCGTGGAGTAAAAGCAAACAAACAAAAACCTTCTAAGACTTTGACCGATAATTACCAGAAGTAACAGGAGCTGCGGCTTGGATACCCAAGCGGGCAACACAGCCTGAGTCCTTTTACTATTCCAGCTGACGGGGATCTCTGGGCCGAGGTCCGCAAAGGCGCCAGAGCCGCGGGCGGAGGGGCAGCGCAGCCCCTGCAGTTGTACCGCTGGCCCGGGACATTCCCCTCAGCACCGGCACGCGCCGCCCTCCTCACTCGCGGCTGCTCCGCGCGCGCCGAGCCGAGTAACGGCAGCGGCCCGCGCGCGGGGCCCAACCAATTGTGGCGGTCGGGCGGCGGCGGCGCCGCCAATCCGGGGGCGCGGAGAGGGCGGTGCGGCGTTCAAACGCGGTGGCGGCGCACGAAGCAGCTGCTGTGGGGAGGCGGCGGCTCGGTCCCGGTCGGGTCTCGGTCTCGTTCGGTGCTCTCGGTGAGTACTGCCCCGAGCGGCTTCCAGAGCGGCCCGCTTTTCCCGAGCGCGTCTCCTCCGGCCTTGGCCGCACTTTTTGCGCTTGTTTCTACCGTCCTGGTGGGCGCAGTAACGGCACTGGCTGGGCCTGCCCGGTGCCCCCGTGTCCCGTTAGCCCGATGTGGCGGCACTGCGGATCTGCCGCGGCTGTCAGTGCACGGCCAGTGCCAGCAGAACGAGGTCCCTACGGCGGGAGTGGCTCCGGACGAGGCCTGGGGCTGAGCGTGTCCAGGGGCCCGGCCGGGGGCTGCCCCAGACCGCCGTGGCCTCTGGAAGAAATAGAGCACCGCGCTGTCCTGTGCAATACCCGTTTGGGCAGCAGCGGATCTCTCGGGTCATTTCACCTGACTCATATTTGCTAGCGAGTGAAAATCAAAAATTGAAGGTATAGATGTGCATATGTTTAAATCACCATATAGATAACTAGAATTTTAGCCCTTCCCACCAAAGTCTTCTGCTAGGAATAATTCTGTCTATTTCAGGATTTATATATCCGCAGTGATAAGTGTGACTGACATAGAAGTATTCAGCTAGCAAGCACGGCAGGAGACAATAGCAGCTGCGTAGACTTGTCTGGCAGTGGAAGGTTGTTTTCACTAAAGAAGGCAAAAATTTGGGATAGCAGACTTTGATCTGAGACACAAACAAAAAAAATGTACTCATAAAGCATTCTAACTCTCGAACTAGAGCCTTGCAGCGGAATTGCCTTCTTTATGGACTTGCACAAACCTAAAGAGCTATAGAAATCAGCCCTGTTCTCTTTCAAAACCCCAAGTAAAAATCTGCTCAGCTCTGTTTTTCTTGCTTCAGGCAAACGTAACCAAATATATCGTGTAACAGTTTCCACTTCTCTTTTTTTTCCTCTGCTTTGTACCTTGTTCTGTCTAAGCTTTGCTCTCATTTTGTTTTAGAAATAAAGTTGACCAAGAACTGGAACCAGATGGCATCTGTGCTCCGGAATGTCAAAGCAACAGTGGTGTGGCAGAAACACCAGCTCCTAGCTGACCTTAGTGAGAATGAGAGCCCTATGCCTGACAAATTCAAGAGAAGGGCCTTTCTGAGTCCTCTCAATACCATTCGCATGTCTTTAAGAAAACGGGCACCATTAAAGCGAGTAGAGCTGCATTTTCATAAAACCCCAACTAGGGGAAGTCCAGAACGAAGACAGAGGTGCCAAACTCTTCAGACAATTAAAAGAACAGCAAAATATGCTTTTGGAACAGTGTCCCAGGTATTTTGCCTTTGCACTGGAACATAGATAGAGTTTAGTTTTTGCTTCAATTCCAGTACTAAGATTTGTGAATTCTGTACTCTGTGCTGTATTCCAGAGAGTCCATTCCCACACACTTGCACAACTTTTAAAATCTTTAATATTTTTTCTTAAAGTATAGACGGGCAAATTATGGATCTGGCAGAATGGAGGAAGGTGAAAGCATTTTATTTTATTTTATTATGAAATAAGAGCTTTTCCCCTACTGTATTTAATCATATATGGCAGGGCAGCCTTCACACGAAGGAAGTTGGGTAGAGATTGCCATTGCTTGCAAAAATTTCTTACAGAGAAATATGCAGCATATTGAATTTTTTTCTTTTATTTATTCTCCTGTACCCATACTATTTACTACCATGTTTTTCATTATAGTTAATCTAAATTTAGACTGACAAAACCTGCTACAAGATAGCAGATTTAAGCTTGCATTTCCCTTTCTTGGGAGACATAAGGTTTTTAAATACATAAGGTCTGTGTTGGGGAGCCTGACATTTTCCAGCATAATAGCAGCAGGAGCTTTGTTCCAATGCCTGCTCTGAGGTCCTTCATCAGTACCAAGGGAAGCAAGCAACTTCTACAATGCAAATGAGTACAGAGGTTAAGATGCATTTATGTTAGTTGAAACCTGATATGAGAATGGAAGCTAGGAATTCAGCCCAAATATTCCTAGTCTTTCTGGTTCCAAACTTGAGGTTACTTGAGTTAATTTAGCCTTACATGTCTAATGCTTCTTTCAGAAAATACAGAAGTCTTGCCAAAGCCCAGTATGCTCAGTGGTGACCTTTCCAGCTGAATCCATCAGCAGAAGCTGTGCGACCAGTTCTACCACAAAAAGAAGTGCTACACCTCAAACACCTTGCTATAAGAGCATTACTCCAGCAACCAGTTCTAAAGGCACTCCAAGTTCTGGCAAAAGGGCCTTGCTTGGACCAACAAGGGCACCAGAACATAGAGAATGGAGGGATTTCTCATCCTGGCTTGGTAAAAATGCTGTCTCTCTCCGGAGATCCAGAAGAGCAGCAGCACTAAAGAGCCCTTATTCATCACCTGCTCCTTCCAGCAGAAAGATGTAAGTCACATTCTTTTCTAAACCTCTTTTTTTTATTTATTTTTTTTTTTCTTTTCTGATTAGGTTATCTGGTAAAGTGAAAGGCAAAGTATGAAGTTTTCTGTCCTATTCCCCTGAAGGTGTGTAGGTATGTGCTGCTTGAATAGTTAAAATAGTTCCAGCTCCCTGTATAGACAGGGACTGAGCTGTGCATAAAGCTGAAACATAGAAAGTATTTTTTTCCTAGAGACATACCTAGGTTCTTAGCTGGTGCTTTTTGGGCGAAGGAAAATATGCTGTATGTATCTTACTCCAGGTTAATGGTAACTTTTCCAAAGCTGCTATTTGTATTCCAAAGATAACAGGAATAGCTCTGCTTATGCTGAGTTCTTTAAAGAGAGATTCCTGCCTCAAACAACAAACACAAATTAGATCAAGGGTTGTGAGCTAGGGAAATACTTCATAATATGCACATAGGTATTTCTTTTGGTCAAAGTCACAAGAAAGGTTAAAGGTAGAAGTTGAATCCAAGCCTCGTGAATCTGAATCCTGTGGCTGAGTTGGAAGAGAGCTGTTTGGGGGATGAATGGAGATGTGAAGCAGTTGGCCAATGGAATTAAGAGCATAATTGACACTGCCCTAAACTCCTCTAGATGAAGTCTAGAGGTAACAAGAGTGGTACTGCAGGGATGGAGGACTAAATAGTGTCACCTAGTCAGCCCTGTCCTGTTTGATCTTCAGCAACCACCATTCTATTTGCAGAGAGTTTGATTGCGAATTGGAACTGGTCTCATCAGGGATTTGCCAGTTGAAGCGTATCTCCCAAGCATTTGATGATGCCATTGTGAAAGAGGAGAGGTAAATACTGCTAAGCGTGCTTCAACTCTTGGTACAGGTTACCTGCCACCTGAATATAGCCAATTGCAGGGCTAAGTAGTCCCTGTAACTCAGGATGAGGAATAGTTGCAGAACTTTTTCAGGTGTAATGTAGTATATCCATTTTTTTCTTCAAGATACTACGGAAGATTAAACCTGCCATTGGATTTGCAGCTTCTAAAATCTGTCAAATGCTCTCCTTGTCTTTAGTTTCCTTGCTGTGGAAGTCCGATTTTTAGTAGAAAGAGCCTACTTTTGACCTTGTGTGAGAACAGTACCTCCCTGACTCTTGTCTAAAAGAGGTGCCGATCCAGGCTGGGGAAGGAGGGGGGAAAATTACAGTGTGCTGACACAGTTACTGATGTCTGCACATCTATTAAAAAAATCCTTTTATTAGGTAGTGTTTTGTTAACGAACAATCCATGGTACTCAGATGAAGAAGCCTCATAAAACACCTTGGTTAATCCACAAGGGCGTAGGCTGCTGTATTTGTGAAGGTTATGTCATTCTGAATTAGCCATATTAAGAAAATAAAAATTAAATCAGAAATCTTGTCACAGGATTATTCCCTAAACTTCTGAATCTCTTAGAACACTTGATGTCAAGCATTCAGAACTAAATGTCAAGCACCTCAAATTCTCTAGAGGGAGTTTAGCATCAAGTGCTTTACCTACAAAGAGGTAAGAGCTTAACATCCCAGATAATTGCAAAAATTTGTACCAATGGGACAATATCTAGATAACTACAAGTCAAAGCTTGTATCAAGTTAATTTTATCATATCCACTGAAAGTTCACTAAATCTCACTCCAAATATTCTATCCGCTAGTGATATGACAGTTCCTCTCATTTGTAATTGAAGATAGTAGCAACCAGGTAAAGTAGTTGTTCACTTACCTTGTCTGTGCCTGCATGCATCTGTGGGGAGAAAACCTGCTGTTAAGAGAGAGAGAGGCTTATTATCTCATGCTGCTTTAAGGCAGTATGGTGTAGAACCACAGGGTTCCTCCTTCATATTTGCCCTGGCTGTCTCTGTTACAGCAGGTCCTTGTGTAGTTGTAAAACTTCACTTCTAAATTGTGGATTAGGGAGTCCTTGTTGGGTTCACAATGAACTTCCTATGCAAACATCAGCTTTTCTCACCCCAGACCAAAAAATGACTAATGTTTTTGTCACTCCAGTTCTCATTGGCTACTAATGATCACAAAGCATGAGAGAACCAACCATTATCCTGAGCTGTCTGATTTTACAGCCCTTCTTTTCCATCCCTCGTATTTTCATAGTAGTTGAGTTCATGCTATCACAATTAACAGTAGCTCATAACTGTATTGGTGGCATTTTTAAACACAGCAATTGTACCCAAATGGATGTGACATAAATATCTTCACCCATTATGTTGGAAGTAATCTTTTTATTAAAGGGAAATGTACATCCTGAATACTGTGTTCTATTTTAGCAACGAAGAGAGATGCAAGGCACTTTGCTGTAACTTTTCAAGAAAAATGAGAGCAGCTTCAAATGCTGGACTGATGTTTTCAGCAGTGATCTGTACTGCTTCCCCAACTTGGTCCAGTACTCCTGCATGTGTTGATGCATACAATGTGCTCTGTTACTGCCTAGTTGCCTACTGGAATAATTGTGAAATGAACTTTGTTGAAGGTGCCTTTAGTCTTGCATGAGACTGTCTGTACTGGTATCCAATTGCCATGAATTTTAATGTTAGTGCTCTCTTTTCATTTTTTTCATGATGAAGCAAACCTTGATTTCAAATGGTTGTTTCTAGTTCCACGTATTGTTCTAATGTTTGGATTTTAATGAATTAGATTATATCACAGGAAATGCTCCTGTTGCTAGTTAAAATATTGCAGTATTTAATTCATGTACTGCCATTTTTGTTCACTGAAGATAACAAAATATTTTCCTGCTAGTGTTTAGAACAGTTACACAGTGAGTGTACCAGATCTCTTCCTTTCCCCCATCTGTTTTCCAGCAATTTGTGTGACAATCAGTTAATTAACTCTACTTCATGCTGCTAATGGTAGTCCTGTTGTTTTTCTGCAGGAAACAAGCAATATCAAACTACTGCTATCTAATGGCACAAAACTCAGTCTGTACATCAATCCCTGAAACCATCTCATGCTATCAGAAGGCAAGCAAAGAAGCTCCATCAAGTGCTTGGTACCTAGACAGAGATGGCTGTAACTATTTTTTCATGTTTCCAAATTTGAGCACGTATGAAGGAGATGTCTGTATAGCACCTGAAAGGCTGCGCTCTATATACACTTAATGAGCTGTTACACTTTTTTTTTTTTAATGAAGCAGCTCAGGACTTCCCTTGCTTTCTCTTTTCAAGTAAAGAGTGAATCAAAATGGTACCAACCACAGTGCATCATCTCCCGCTGAGATGAGGGAACCACCCTGAAAGTGACTTTCATGAGACAGTAAGAACCTAGAAACTGATGCTGAACTGGCCAGAAAGAATGGCCAAAGCAAGGGCTTATGATAGATTTATGAAGGGTAATTCTAGGTAAGAGCAGTGTTTAAACTGGTATCCAGCAGCCATGAGATTTAGCACAAATACTTTCCATGTTAAAAAGATTGGCCTATTATTTTGAAAGCCTAACTTGTTATTTTGGGTTTTTTTGTTGCTATTGGCAAACTAGAAGTTATTCATCATGTTAGCTGGAAGTTAATAAAACACTAGTGGCTTCTTTGAGTAAGCAAAACTGTCATTCCAAAGCAACAGGCTTCTGTGGAGTCACTCATGCCTCAAGAACGGAGCCATATTAGGACTCTTACTTCATGGATTTAAGGGTTAGCCTAACTAATCCTATCTTAGGTAGTTTGGTTCCAGACAAATCAGAGCAACTTTGTTATTTCTTATTGCTGCTTTAGCTAGCATCTTGGGAGTTGAATTAAACATTGCTTTTGTGCTGTATCTGTCTTTTAGTTATACATGAAAATTTATTACTACAGTTTGTTATTACAATTACAAATGTACAAAAAATAATACAAAACAAATACAAGTTGTTACTACTCTTGAAACTACTGTTATTAATTAGTATCATGGTTAAAGTATTTTGATTATGTATACTTAGCATTTGATACCTGTATGTTGCTTCTAATTACTCTAAAAAAAATATAACATTCATTTGACAAGCCTTTTTTGGTAGGTCATTCAGTATAATGAAGTTAAGTCTTTAAAACAAAGTAAAGATTTCTCAAGTAGAATTCAACACCAGGGCTGTTTTCCATAGTAAGCTTTATGCAGGCTTCTCCAATTATGTTCACTCTAAAATGAACCTTCAAATGCAAGACTGATTTGGGAATCTGCTCTACTTGATAAATTTAGGATGTGTATGTGACCTAGTAGTTCCAGTGTTACTAAAATTTTAATGGTATCGGATATAAATATGAAAAGCATTAAATTATGATGTATATATAAATATTGATTTTAAACTTGCTCACAATTTTTCTTTTTTTTTTCTTGTAAAATTAAACCATTTTAAAACATTGAAACAGTTACTGAGGCCTGGAAACATGAATGTTGCAGTGTGTTTCTTGTTAATGGTATGTTCTATTATTACCTAAGTTGATGGTTTGGTCCAAATGAGACCCTCCCACCCCATGTTGTCAATCTACCCTGAGTCTCCTGTCAATCTGTCTTAAGCCCACCACATGCTTGGAATTCCACTTCAGAAATCCCCTAAACTTCAACGCTTGATTAGTCCATGTGACCCAACTTTCCCCCCCTACCTCCCTCATTGGATGATGATTTTGTGAACCCTGCCCTTTACCCTCCCCAGGATATCTCTGATTAGCTGATGCTTTGTACCCTCCCTTTGAACCGCCTCCCTATTTCAGCTGTTGCACGCTCACATTTTCTGTCTTTTGCCCCCAAGATTCCCCAGAGCAATAAATCCTCTGTTATCCCATGCAAAAGACCTCCCTCTCGTCCTTGTCTCCTCAGAGCACAGACTGACAGCCAAAAAGCCATAGAGCGAGTGCTTTAGTCATACTTTGGGTCATCCTGCTCCTGGGCTGTGACCCACTCCTGGAGCAGGCTGAAGTGAGAGAGCCAGATCAGCTCCTGCAAGATGTGATACATGAAAGCAACTCTTCCAGCCTGAAGACTTCTAGAGTTTCAGAAGAACTTAGCTTATGTTATTTCTTGATGTAGTGTTTGTGTGTGTTTTGTGGGCTGTTTTTTAGGATTTTTTAACAACTTTTCTATATGAAGTATAGTATCTCCAAGTTATTCTTTGCATGTCCTGAAACTACTTCTATAAAGCTTCCACAACGTTGTTGTCTCATAAGTGAAATTACTTTTTCTGTGACTTTTGAAAAGGAAGGAGGGTTAGAATCTTTCAGAAGTTGACTTCCAATCTAAGTATTACTTCAGACAGATCAAACAGCCTTTACTTATAATGTTTCCACCAGTTACTTGGACACGTACAATCATGATCCAATATTTATCAAATTACTGGTAACAAAAATCAGTGACAGTGTTTGTTTAAAGGCAAGGAAGATTTTATTTAAGTGGCTAAGATTTTAAAAACCAGCTCACATCAAAATCTATAGCAGTTGTAGAAATCTTACTCCTTATTTCATAGTAAGAAATTCATTATTGTACATTTTTGAATCTTTACAATGCAGCCATAAGAAATATAAACATTTGTCACCAGATAGAACCTTCTCACTGACAATATTTAAAAGTAAGCACTTAATAAAACTATAGACTGAAAGAACACCTACAATTTCAAGTTTCCTTGTGTGAAATCAGTTGTAAAGGGACTGCCCCTATTCTCCCCCACAAATAGAAAAACAAGTTATGCATAAGACTTGGGGTTCTGTGAGAGAACTGCCATTCTGGGCTGAACACCAGGCATCCAGGAATAACCCTACCTTTCAAACTCGCTATCTGTAAATCATGCTTCAGTGTTGCAATCTCTGGTATACCATCTCCCAGCACATCACAGTAAACCTGCCTCTCTCTTTTCCCCCCCTTCTAGGTTCTATACATCCGTACAAAAGACAAATCATCTGTCAAATTTATCTTCCCCAACCCCCCAAAATTCCATTCAGCTTCAAGGACAGGTTACTGAGATTAATACAAGTCAATTACAAGTAATTACAAGTAAACAGTAATAATCCCTGTCTGTTGAGCTTGACCTAAAATGAGTGAAAGAGCCAACACATTACTTCAATTCCAGAGCCCATGGATTCTAACTGTTCCAGGCTATATTTCTGAAAGACAGATCTTTTCATCCAGAAGAATGTGTTTCTACTTCCATTTTTTAGGGGGGTTCTGAAGTTAGGCTCATCTGTAGGAACATACAGTCAGTCACCTTGAGTGACTAAACATCATGGAATTCTTAATTACCTTGACAAACCCACAATTTCTGCTTAAGATCTGAACAGACCATGAGGAATCATTGCTCTTAGAGAAGCTGAAAAGGTAGGCTGGAAAGTTTTGTGCTTATAGGAATTCTATGCTCTACTAGCTCCAGACTAGGATGAAAGTGCCGCTTTCTCCCCTGCATGCCTGACATGAACAAGTCAGTGCAGAGATCCTGAATTCAGATACCACATGTCAATCTCTAACCAGAAAAATTATGAAATTGTGGTGCATAATCCTCATCTTTCTATTATCAAGCCAATGAGTTTACCAAATAGGTGTCCATGCTTCAATCATCGAGTCCTATGACAATATACTCACTTTTCTGCAGCCTAGATGGCAAGAGGGGAAAAAAACCTGGGGAAAACCCTACTTGTTCAGTAACAACTGTTTGGCCTACAAATTTTAAAGTGTAAAAATACCTACTGGTTTTAGGTATTATTTTAAATGTTTATTAAAAAAACCCAAAACCTTTTAGCAAATTTAAAACAGAAAATGACATAGAAAGAAGGGAAAAAAATATTTTTACCTTTCTAAATTTATTCCATGAAAGACATTATGATACTATAGATCTAAATATTAAGGATTTGTTAAATGCATATATGAGTAGTGTCCTGGCTAAAGAAAGACTGCAATGTATACACAGGACAACTTGCTCACTAGTAATGGCAAACAAAGGCTACTTTGCAGAATAGTGGAGCTTCTGAAAGAAATGTCATTTGCCTTCATAGATCAGGGTGTGTGATTTTTTTTCTCTAGTTCACTGGTAGTTCCACTTCTACATAACCAGTGAAAGTTTTGGCTGTTTGGAAGTGACTTCCCTAGGTACTAGAGGAAAAAGGAAAGTAATCTGTATAAACTAAGACTAATGTAAACAAATAAATATGACAGTTCTCATGGAACCCCAATGAATAAGAATTACCAGTACTTTGTTGTTTTTACACCTAACAGAATTTTATGCTGAATAGATACAAACCATGCCACAAAACTAAACAGAAATACTTTGGTCACACAAAAATCTATTCCAAGAGCATTACTGTATGCAAACAAAAATGTTATAGTTATTCAAAATAAGCAGATTTGGATTAACATCACTATTGAATTTTGCAACCTATACAATGATATCTTGTTCCAAACCTACCTAGCTAGACAACAAAATTAAACAGACAGCCGTTGCTGTGCTTGAGTTGGTTTTGTTCTTATTTTTAATGTATATTGGTTACAAATTTGCTGTGAAAGCAGAACCAAAACTTAAGTGTCTTCCAGTAGCTATACACACATACACAGAGACAAAACCAAAACACCACAGTTGTGAAAGTGTGTTTTCACAATATCTCAAATAACTCTACCACTGTTATTAATCACAGCCATTTTTTTACAGTAATTTAAAATGAATCCATATCAACTGGACAAAGAAGTAAATGCTTCCAGTTGTAGCTTACTTGAACTGTAGCCTTAGCACCCCCTGGACTAACAATTTTGTGTTTTACAATTTTATTTATGCTTCCTCCATTCAGCACGTTAAAAGAATGTGCTTTTCTGTTACACACTGGAGGCACTAAACTGATGGTGCTGAAACAACTGACGAGTCTAATGTATATTCTGTGGGCACACTCACCTGACTTCTCTGTCCCTTTCCCTTCTGTGCATGTTAAAACACCTTCTTAGTTTGTATAGTTTAAGTAAGTGCTGACTGCATAGAAACTGCAGCAATGAGAACTTGCAATCAAGATGACTCTAGGATCAAACTTACCCTCAGTGAATGGCCTGCCTAGGGAACTGATCTTCCATGAAAACACAAGTAGAACTGAAATCCAACTGCAAGTTGAATGCCTCTGAATGACTGGATGCAGTTTCATGTAGACAAAGTGTGTAGCTAAAATGCCTGTATCACTATTTTGCCAAAATGCACAGCCATTCTAGCCATGAGCAGTCAGCAGTGCTGGAATTATGCAAATGCTATATAAGCTCTCATATATTGTAAAGCAAAGTTAAGGGACAATATTTTCAGCTTTAATTTAATACCATTTGTAGAAACTTTGGACTTGTTACCACACTAAATCATACACATACACGTGCATGTGCACACATGCACACACACACACACACATACATTGTTTTACTGCTACCATCTCCTAATATTCTTAAGGGAAGCCAGCACAGTGACTACTGTAAAGGTGACCTGGCTATTAACAGAAATACACAAAATCAGAGTCTTCATGACATGGAACCCTGTAAAATGACATTATGTCTCCAAGAGTAAAAGACAGCCCTTTATAATCTAGATTTTTCTAACTTTGTACTCAGACACTATTTCCTTCAACACAGTCACAGAATTACATGCAGATCCCTCTTTTGAAAGGAAATAGATCTTTCTACTACAGCAATTTATAACAAAAAAAATAGGTTTTCAAGTCTCTTGGGCGATAGAGGTAGATGGCTAAAGCAACAGTAGCTTTGAACAGGAATAGCAATTACTGTCAGGAGACATTCTACACAACACCCAATGCTTAAAAAGAACTTTTTGATCAGTCAATACTTTAGACCCCTCAGCAAACTTAAAATTTTCCTAGTAAGTTCCTCTCTCACAAGCCTTCCATTTGCATATTAGAATTAATACATGTAGTGGGTTGAGAGAGAACATGGAATAATTCCTCCAATTTCATGGGTTCAAGAACCATGATAGTACTGGGAAAGCATTTGTAAAGACTGCTTCAATGCAGCCTGCAAACTATCTTTCATTTAGCTTTTGTAGCAACAAAGCACAAAACCCTAGCCCCTTGTAATGTACTTATCTGCTCCCAAAGAGTGTTTTCTATCAAACCTTTTACTATCCGTCCTTAATCTTCAGTAGAGGTTACCCCTTCCCTTAAAGGAAGCATTAGAGGAAAAAAAAACCCCAAAACCAACTACTGATGTGCCAGAGGTATTTCAGGAAGTTTGAAATAGGTAACTGACAACCTTGTCAAGTAATGCCTGAAAATGTAAATCAAAGATCTCCACTTATAAGCTATTTTTTTACCTCTTAAGGCTAAAGCCACACTCCTACGCACTTCCAAAAGCCCACTTTTGGAACTTCAGGATTAACAGGGAGTATAGACTTACTTTACTTCTGTGCTGTCTTAATAGTTTTCCATTGCATTTCTTGTTTTATATGTTAACTTTCAAAATCATTAACCAACTTGGTGAGAGACTTTCTGGTCTATCAAAACCTGAAAGGGTGATGAAGAAGCACAACAACCTCTCCACCCCAATTCCCTGAAATAAAAAACAAACAACAAACCTTGTGACTTCAAGTTTTCTCAGTATCAATACTATGCTTTTAATGCTAAAAAAAAGGTTTTTCTAATGTGCACTTGTAACTTCATTGCAGGTTTTAAAACATGCATCAATTCTGTCATTGAAGTTCTCTTAATGAATTCCCATGGAAGTATCTGCATGAAGAATCTGCAAACTGCTACAATGTTAAAGTAACTATAATGCCTTGGAAACATTACTACTTAGGGAAAATGTCACACATTTTACTTCTAGTAAGTCCATTGAGAGATCAGAGAAATATTTAAATCAGTAGAAAAATGTCTGTTTGGCACCTGCTTTTTCACATGTCCACTCTTTGAACTTCAAATTCTATAATTCTGAATGCTACAGATTGTCTTAATACAGCTGGTTGCTGTGAAGCATGAGAAGGTAAACAATTTATCAATTTACTTACTTTTTTTTCCCCTCCAGTGTAAAGATTCTAGTTAGAATAATTAAAAAAGTAATTGCTCTGAAGTTTGCAGATCCCTTAGTAAAACAGTTCCTTTTAACTTGCCCTCAGGATCTGACTCTCGGACTGAGATCATCAGAGCCATCATCTTTGGAGTAGTCCACACATTTCTGCACAGTTACCAAGTTCCACAAACAATGTGATCTTTGTACAGTTGCACACTACTTTGTTTACAACACGAACTGTGTTCAAACTGTGGCAGACACATTTATTTTTAACATGAAGTTTTTATGTTTGGTTCACAAGTGAAGTTCTCTCGTTTATTTGTCCAGCACCTCACACAAATATGAGTGCCCAGGTTGGAGTCTGTTTACCAACACTGTAGGCTGAAAGGAAACCTTGGGTTTAAGGCACCCAGAAAGCATCTTGTTGTACAAGTCCTAACCACCCCACTCCAGCTCCCACTGCTGCTTCCCTTTATCGCTTTTATTGAAAAGTGAAATGGAAACAGTCATGACTACTTAATGTTTAAAGTGTAAACATTCTCTGTAACCCTCGGGGCCTACCCTTTATACTGTTTTGGGTGCAGCTAATTAGCTGATACCACAATCCTTCTGAGTAAAATCAGTATCTTTTACTCTTATTGCACATATTATATCTGTTAAAAAAAAAAAATAACCTGTTGCTATGATGATAAACTTGTGATAGTTCTAGATTTTTTTAAACTTCCCCAATAAACATGATAAGAGGAAGATACTGGAAGTGCCCCACTTGGTGTAAGAAGGCAGATTTCAGAACAGGGAAGACTCCAAAGTACAAATTCCTGTCTATTTCTCTAAGTTTGGAGCTGCCTAAATACTATCTTTGAGGCATGCCTACAAGATTAATGGGGTGCACCCAAGATCTATATTCCCAATCCTCCTAGGGAATAGATTCAAATTTGTGAATTCCACCTCGAACCCAAGCAATGGAAGGCAAATGCCTGTCATGATCTTTATCTGATTCAGGCTGGCTCTGAGCACGCTCTGGCTTGGGGTTTGCAGAAGGCGGGTCAGGTTGCTGCACAGACATAGTCCTGCGGAGGTGGTTTCTCTTGCGCAAAAATTCAGGTTGCGAGTGGAGGCCAAAGCTGCCTTTTCTCAAGATCATCCGAGAGTTGTTCTTTTTGGGTCGTGAATGGAGATTGAATTCCAGCGAGGCCAAGTGGGCTGCATAACCTTCACTGAGGAACTGAAACAGGAAGAAAATAAAGGGAATGACAAATTACTGCTGCCTTGACCTATGAGCGCTATGAAGAGTTAAGCTTTGATCACTGTCATCCCAGTTAAGCATCTACTGAGTACTACTACTCTTCTCGCCTCACGTTTCTTTCAAGTGACCCACTCTTATTTTGTCGTTCAAAAATATGCAATGCATGCACTTGTATATACAACATGCAACCACTTGATTCTCTTTACTATTCACCCAGAAAATGCCTCATTTGTAACCCAAACTGCCTTTCTTTGAAATACTGTTGCTGCTTTGTATGTGTGAGTTTGTACATGCATTCACTTGCATACATTTCCTTGTCTTCCCTAGGACTTTCTGACTGAATGGATTGAGTTACTTACTTGGCACTGTGCCTGGTATTTCTTTGTGGATCGTCCAACTATGTAGATCTGGGATGGCGACAGAGCCAAGACACTGTACACAGAAATATCCTTCATGGAACCATATGCAGCACAGATTTTGATGTGGCACTGAAACAAACATTATTTCCAAAGTGAATGCACTATTGAAGACCATGCTACTACAAGGCTAACACTTGATTTGCAATAAAGCAGTGTATGAGTTCATTGTTAACAATTTCAATCTGTAAACCACAGAAAGCTAAATCTTTAGCTTTAAAGAAAGACACAGAAAGCTGCCTACATGTGAGAACTACAGCTATGTGCACAGGAAAGAACAAGCAGATCATTTACATATTTGTCACAACTGGAGTTCCCTTTGGACGTTTTATAAGCTTTCCTTGCTCTTTAAAAAGTGAGAAAAGAAATGAGGAATGACAAAAAGACTTTGTGATGTTCAGTAAGACTTACTGTTCTGAAAGAAGGGAGATCTCTACTGAATGACATTCTCTGAAAAGAGGTTTTAAGGCTATAAATAGGTTTCTAGTACCTCTTGCACGAGATTCCGGAGAAAAATGGTCTTTTGTCGCAGTGGGTCATGAACAAGTCCATCTGAGAAGAAGATCATCCCTTGTGGGAAATTGTGTTGGGACAACCACGAAACCACACGCTGTTTTTGCATATCTGGACGGCCAGTGATATAGATAATCAGATATCCCAGGTCCTGCCAATGTCTGTCAGAAGAAGCAGTTAAATAAGTTCAGAAAGACAAACAACACTCACAGGTAAGGTCAGCACCTTTTCTCAGACCAGTTAGAAGTCAGATGCTATCCTTCAACAAGTGGAAAGGAGCATACCTAAGTCTCTGCTCCAAATCAAGGAACTAAGTAATAATGTCTACACCTTGCAGGAGATGGAGGAAAGCAAGAGACGTTCTTACACAAAATATTATCTAAAATATGAGAGCCATTTAAAAGTATATACTTAGAATAAACCTTGCAACACGTAGGTACTTCTACTCTTGAAATTTTTAATGAGATTTCCTGCCATTTCAGCTGTAAGGAATGGAAACCCTTGAAAGTGACATTTCTACATTCCCATGCAAGTTCCAAAATAAGAACTGCCTTTTCCCATCCAGTGTAACACTAACAGACCTGCAAGAATTGATTAAAACGCTTTTTAATTTTTCCTCCAAAAGACATTATTTCACTCCTGGTACTTGGTATTTTTGAAGTACAAATATGTCCTTTTTTGAAATTAGTGAAACACAAAATACACATGGAATCATTATTAATTCACTGCAAACACTTCAAGATCACATTCCCAAGAAACAACTTTTTATCTTTAGGCAACTTAAACTACAAATTTCAATGTCATCCACAGCATTCTAATATTACCCTGAAATTCAGGCAGATGTGCTGTGCAAGAAAATACAGAAATTTATCTGCATGTCTTAGTTTAGGGCAAATTAGGAAGGAAAACTCCAAATGGGGATTTCCCCAGGGAAATGCCCCTCCCCACCAACTGGTCCGGGAAAAGAAAAAAAAAAAAATTCCTTGGAGAGAAGTGGAAAAAGCTGTTTATTTAACAGAAATTGAGTAATATTAAATAATAAAACCTCTTGCTGTTCGATGGGATGGTAAATTTAGGAAGAAAAAAAGTCCCTTTCATATGGTGTAGCTCGGCTCGCTCAGGTTCTTATCAGTCCCTCCGGCGCTGGAAAGTGCCGAGGCCCAGGCCCCGGTGGGCCACAGGCGTGAGCTCTCGGGGTTTGGCTGGGTGTTCAGTCCAGAGCAGGCTTGCACAGATCCAAGAAAATTGGGGAAAAAAAAACAAACAAAGGTCCAGGGAACTCCTCTGCCTCAGCTAGCTAGAACTAACTAAAAGCCAGAGAGAAGCTCTGTCCCGCTGTCTGTCCGTGCTGCAGACACCACAGTCCAGGAGCGGGATGTGTGGGAGTGATGTTTTTCCTTAACACAAACTGCGCGCTTCTTCTTCCCCCTCTCTTGCTCTCAAAGCCAGTCTTAAAGGTGCAGAACTTAATATATAACATAAACCAGACGATTGGGGATACCAGTATCATAAAGTCACCCCAGGACACTGCAGAGAATCTGAGCCCTTAGAAAATTGCTGTCTGTTTAGTGTAACAACCTTTTTCCTTCCTACTGTGTTCAAGCAGAAAGTCAGAGATTTGAAGTGCTCAAATCTCATTTACCTGACAACATCAACAGCCCCCGCTCGGACTTTGGGGTCACTTCCCATAATTGAAACACTTGCTGCAAAGGAACCATCAATGCTGAATACAACACACTCCATTCCTCGGGGCAGGACAGTCAGGTAACTTGCAGCACTGGTCTGGTCCCCTCTGGAGAGTCAAAGCAATAAATTAATTTAAAAAGCAAAATGTCAGAATGTATTTTTCTGCATGTTCTAATTAAGATATGAAATTAAATCTGTCTGGACCTACAGCTTTAAAACTCAATGTCAAATGTGGCTTCTGATTTCAGTCTCACATAGGACAATTGAAACTTACACTGATGCCTTAAGTTTTAGCTTTCATATTTTTCAGATTTTGCGCTGCCCAGGTGAGTAGTTTTAAGCTTCATATTAAGTGTTAGTGAGCTCTCTTCACAGAGTAGGTAGACAAAACAATTCCTTTTCTAGCTGGATACCAAGGACAATTGTTAAAAGTTTCAGGCCCAAAAGCATAAACAACAGTGGACTGAAGAGAGGAAATAAGAATGACAGGACTTCATAACCTCAAGCTGCAATTGGACAATTAACCCCAATATGCAGATGGACCAAAACTTATAAAAGTGTGAAACCTCATGTCCAGCCTTCCATTTTGTGACCATTTTGGGTCTATCTTGCATATAACCCTGACCAGGCTCTTGTACTACCCAATGTGTATCCTTTAAGGCCTTTCAATAAATGCCTACTTTATTCTTACTCTGTCTAGCCTCTGTTCTAGATCAGCCTTCTCAAAGCATCAACACTTTTAGGAAATAGTTTTCCAAAAAGAAATTTGGAAGTTTATCTTAATAAGAAATCACATACGTACAAATAACTGAAATAATTAGAAAAAACCCCCCGCAAACCAGCTTGAAGTACTCAAATTACTACTCAAACCTTATCCATAAGCTTAACAGTTGGTAAAATTAATGACCCTCTATCCTTGTAAATTACAGGGAATTGCTGGGAATGCCAGCTGAAAAAAGTAAAAAAACAACAACAAAAGCAACAAACAAATAAAAACAACCAACCGACCAACCAAAAACAACCAGCTAAAAAACAATGCAGTCATACATCACTCTTCTCGTGGACAGACATGAAAAACGTTTCCTTATGATGTATTTTCCCCAAGAGAATTGGATGTTAAAAAATGAACAAATGACAAGGAAATCCAAAGCTCTTCCTATCCAACCACATGTTCCCTAAAACCTGTAATATGAAGATCACATTTATGTACGGTGATGAAGATACTCATAATATGTGCTCACAGCCTAATGAACAAAGACAGGACAATTTATTTTGTTCCTCTTTGAAACTTACTCCTGCACTCTAAAGCTTCACTTTTTAATATAATTTTATTTGTGTATCAGAAACTCTTGAATTGATTGCCTTTTTTTATTAAACTGAGATAAAACATTTTCTCTTCCTCAAGCAGTACTACACAGGATTGTAAGCTGACTTTGGAATTTATTAACTGGTGGATAACAACACATTCCATTTCAGCTAAATTCACCTCATTGATTTAATCTCCCAAGTAGGGACTCAAATGAAGTTTTTACTTGGTTTTGAAGTTCTGTCCTGATCACAACAACCCATCACAGCTTTAGTTCCAGCTTGGAGTTATTACCTGACCACCATTTTGATGGGATACACACCAACTCTCAGTCTCTTCTGTTCAGGTATATTGTAGGATATTCGTCCACTGCTGTTGGAGATCTCTGTGTCAAAATACACCCACCTACCCGAAGATGGCTCAGTCATTATGAAGATATCCACCTGCAAAACCAGCAAAACAATAGTCTAGTGAGATAGTCAACAAAACATCCCCCATTTACAAGGCCTGCCAAGCCTCGATAATATTATTGTCCCCAACCATGGCTGGTAGTAAAAGCTTACAAGGAAGTTTGAAGGAACTTCATGACTCAGTAAGAACTTCAAAGAGAGTCCTCTCAATAAGCAAATGCTTCCTAATGTACATTACAAGAGTTTATTGCCTTCATAATTTATTGTCTTCATAATTTAAAACACTGATTTTAGTACTGCATGCGTCAAACATAGGTATAGAGGTAAGAAATTTGGGAGGAACCCTAAACTAGGAAAAAGACAATTTTCTCTTGCATGACTATATCACCTTTATACACACTAAACCTACAAAATTTCATCTGGTTATTTAGATGAAATCTTTATCAAATCATAACCTCGCCTACAACCAAAACACTTCAACTTATCAAAAGATTTCATCCATGTGGTTTTCTTCAACTGAAATATTTAATCAAAATCAACATAAAGGACAGTAAATATTTTGCTGGACCTGAAACAGGCCAAGTAAAGCCTCCACACTTCAGTTTTGCCCTCAGCTCAGCAGCATTGCTCTCTTAATTTCCACAGAAACTCTTATAACCTCAGTGAATATGAAAAAATGTGTTCACTTGATGCTTGGCTTTATTAGCTGTAAGCCTGGCTTCTGCAGGCAGCTTTAGGAATGACAGTTTCAATTGTGTCACATTACTACTATTTTCTAAAACTAATCTTTACATGCCCAAGTGTAAGATACAGCAGCCACCTAGCCTCTAAAATGCCTATTCTTTTATCTCATTATTTTACCTGGGTAGGATGATACATTATTTGCTTTTAGTGCTTTATCAACTACTATAAAATTATTTCTCCTTCTTCCTCAGAAAGTTAATTGTCTCCAGTAGGTGATACAGATGGATGTCAGGTTCAGAAACCACTGTACAGCATACTCACCACTAACCAAAGGAGACAGCCATAATCAGGTAAGAGAGACGAGAGCTCAGAAAAAGGTCAGCTATCAGGAAAGCCCACTTTACAGCATACTTCTGCTGAAGTAGTAGGGGGCTCCCCTCACATATTTCCCCTCACTGTAAGGCTTTCTCTGACACTATACATGTGTGCTACATTCAACAACTGTTTCTAGTAGAACTAAGAAAATTGATTACTTGGACTTTACCTTTTCACCTGTTAAAGCCACCATGTCCAGAGGTCCATACATAAAGCGCCCAACTAGTACCTGAGGACCATCTTCTGCTGCAATGACATCATTAGCTCGGTGATTAGCAGTCACATTCTGAAATAAGAGCGGAAGATGGGAAGAGTACTGTTTGTTTTTGTCACAAGGCTGCTGTGTCTGTTTTGTTATCAGCAGGAACACGGAAACACAGTCCTGGACAGTATGTCTGATGTAAATCAAGTGCACTGCATTCCCATATCAGCTGGAGCCTGATTTCCACTAATGGTAGGTTCCTGAATAGACCTTCTAGAAAGAGTGCTAAAGATGACCAAGTATGAGAGAACATTTAAGGGAAAGCCAATTCTTTTTCACTTCAAGTGATGTCATGGAGCCACATCATTATGTGCGGGGCACATGCACTTTAACTAACATTACTAACTGACTTAGCACCTGAAGACAGGAGGAAATATTTTTGCTTGGCTTATGGATTTGTCTTTTATGCTATAAAAGAAACCTCCTAGCATAATGGAAACTTAGGGCCTGTCTGTTATTTAAAGAAAGAAATATACTTTCTCCCAACATGAAGTGATAAACCAAGACAAAATTGCTCATATTCCCTAACTGTTAATCTGCCTGCCTCTGGATTAAGTTAGCAGTTTTCAGCTCTTTAGTGATATTCAGTTATGTAAACTCTTACTCAAGGAGATCAAACCCCATTTAAATTTCTGTCAAACCCATGTTCCATATCTGCCACATATATTCAGAGTTAAACTTACCCTCAATTTGACATGTGTCCTTTTGCGTAGCCATTTTTCTCGTGGATTGGATGGACTTAGTGTTTCTGGATCCAGGTTGTCATTTTCCTTGAAATTTACATTTTCATACCTCATCACCTGAAATTATATTAATATTTTAATAAATAGTGTGTGGCCTGTGGAGTCTTAGTACTTGGCAAAGAAAGAGAAATTACACTGCTGCCCTAGTTGAGTGACACTGCAGAGCCAAAAGAACAATGGAAGCAGAGAAAAGTAAAGCCATATGTTCACATTAACTGCAAAGATAAAGAAACTGCTTTCACTTTGTTGGCCAGCACTTAATCTCAAATACATATTGAACAGCTTTTTCACTTGCAACAGAGCCTGCACATTCCTCCAGAGAAAATGGTGAAAACATTAGGATGGCATCAAGTGACAGTCACATTGTCTTGATTATGGTCTGCAAAGTCAGTAAAGTAGCTTAAAACCACAGAAGCATTTTTTAATGTCCTTTATGTGGCAGATGTCAGACTCCTGACTTCAGCTGTATTGATTTTCTACACATCTACTCAGAGAGAAAGTTTCTTACCCCATTTGGGTATTACTACTGCAGTAGGTGATAGGCAGGGACCCACAAGGACCCAATGAAGTCCAGCTTGTGAAAATGCAGATCCCTATTATGTCACACACATTCTTACAACTTAAATATCATACACTTACCGAGAAACTTGCATGTCCAACTCAGATTTCAGGACACAACCCACAGAATTCAGAACCTGTGTGTGCGTTATGCCACATTTCAATTGAAACCAGAAGCCCTGTCTCACTGAAATCTGTGGGTTGTACCTGCAATCACAAATAGCTATTTTGAATGAGAAATAGGTTAGCAAATTTTTCAAGTTCAACAGATGGTTTTCTGTGCTGAAGTTTTACACTCTCAGTGCCCTTGCTAGAAGAGTGGTCTAGAACCATTTTAAAAGATGTCTTATAAGAAATTCCTTTAGTAAAATCATGCTGCAGAGTCAGCAAAGCAGATGGTTTGCAACAAATCACAGTAATGTTGAGAAGTAATCATGGTTTTTAACAAATTTGCATAAATTCTATTCATTAGAGGTAATGTGCAGGCAAGGCAATATATGCACCCACAGGGCATTCAGGAGCCATTAGTCCTAATCTTAACCTGCAACAAGGGCAGAAGGTCCAGACTGTACTGGAACTAACCAGTCCTTTATGTAGTGCTGTAAGCTCACATACTGCTTTACAGACATGTTCTAAATGCTTGAAAGGCCTATTCAATTCTAAAAGCTGTAATGCACATACAAAGCTAAGAAAGTCTCCTGTAAAGGAGAGACTTGACTTTCTTATGGAAGCAGTACTTTCAAACTGGTTTACTATCAGATGTATGCCAGTAATTTGATACTTAATAGGGAGATATATAATTATGTAAGGCTGGAGATAGCCTACTCCTTCAAAAACAGGATAAAATTCATATATAATACAGGGTAAAACTGATCTGGGGCATGGGACAGGTGAGGTATGCATGAAAGTGCAATATTACCAGTCACAAACTCAGCAGTGCTAATGGTGGGCTCACTGTCCCCTTTACTTCTCCAATAAATCCAGATTTGTCACTCCTACATGAATTTGTATGGGATGCACTTAGCCATCTAACTGACCTAAAGATTACAAGACTGACCCTTGGAAAATGCAATTAACAATCACAAGGTTATCTGTTGCAGAGAGAAAAAAAAATAAATATCAATTACCTGTCTTAGGATGAAGGCCACAACATCTGTTGATTCCCAGTAGCTGGCATGAAAGAGGTGTGGCAGGGCCACCGTTGGAAAGGCTGTCAGCACATCTGGACAATACAAGGCATAATCTATTCGTTTTGTTCCCCACCACTTTGCAGTAACTACAAAAAAATGAAACAAAATAGCGAAACATTTCTATATAAATAAATTTCTTGCTGTCTTCGTTTTTAAGCTAGATAATGGAATTAAGTCTTCTGCTTTCTTAATCTTGACATTTTGAGTCTGTTAAAGGTATCTGTCATTCATGAAAGTACTGTTTTTACTGACTTTTCTTAAGTAAGGTCTGACTTAAGATCACTTAACTGCCTGCCACCTAAATAGTTCTTCTGTGTCCAAGTTTTGGGAAGCAGAAATCACCTCACCATGATCCCCACTGCTTTCCAGTCCATGGAAAATGTACAGTGAAAGACTAGTACTTTTATGATCAAGTTATAGGATAAGAATTGCAAATGCCTCCCCAACAGCAAAGCAAATATTGAGATAGATAGATAGATAGATAGATAGACAGACAGACAGACAGACAGACATATGACTGTCGCCCACAGCAGGACAATATAATGTTTTATAGCACTTTTGAGTAACAAATCTTATATACCTATACTGCTTCATACCTGGAACATGATCATAAATCCCTGTTGGTTTGCAACTCTTGTGGCTATTTATAAGTGGCACCTTAATATAAAACTGTGACTTCTTTTCTAGTACTTTATTTATCTAATTACAAAGAGAAAAGGAAGATAACTTGTGTTATGTAAAATTGCAGAAACTTGGGCTATTGTCATTCTTCCCAAATTCCAAGCAGATATCTTTTCTGTTCATAATCAATTTTTTCACAGAAACAATGTGAAGGGAAAGGCTATTGCCATATCCAACAGCACATGGCACCAGGCTTCACTCACTGTTGGTGAGGCATGCTGATGGCAAACTTTCAGTGGACCCGGAGTTTTCACTGTTTGTGCTGCCCAAGCTCAACTTTCTTGTTTTCCCTTGTGATTGATCAGAAGTACTTGGAGATCCAGGATTCTCCTGAGAGAAAGGTATGTTCAAAGAGCTATTCTCAAGGAACAGACCACTGTGATTGTGGAGAGCATCACCTGCAGGTTACAAAAATAACATTAAAAAGAAAGAATGCACACCATGGTTTCGAAACTAGTGTTTGTGTGTATTATCTTACTTATTTATTCATTTATTTTAAAATACAGGGCTAATGAGCATTTTCCTGAATAATATCACTTTTAATGGCCATGGATGAAACTTGCTTCTTCAGAGTGAGAATAGCATGACACAGCATGACTATATGGAGAAAGGACACACTCTACTGCCATGAATGTGCAATGGCAGCTGGGTGCTTTTGGCCAGGATCTTCCTAACTGGGTAGTGATGCTGGGATGCTATTTTACTTCACACTCAACCCTACTCAATTTAAAGTAATTTCCTGAGAAGAATTACACAGCCCTGGGAGTCTGTGATACTTCTCTGTTCCTATTTCTGACATGAGTGAAATGTAATTTTTTGCGTAACACGAAAAAAGTCAAAGATACTTCATGACTATGTGATTTTACCTAATTTTCTATAAGGTCAAGAACACATAATTCCTTCTACTAGCATCTTGCTCATCCACTCCTTTCTCTTTCTTCCCCAGAAATCAATCTATTTCTGGTTTTTTTTCCTGTATTCAAATTTTTAGTACCAACATAACTATTGTTTAGTAACTCACCTAGGAGAAGAGCAATTAAGACTGCTCAGTGGTCTGATATGTTGTAGTAGGTATCTACAACAAACTAATGGACAAGTGACCAAAAGAAATAGCCGTCAACTAATTGTAAAAATAAATTGTTTAAAATTATAGTCAATGACATGGAATTTTCCAAGTGACTCTTCAACTAGAAAAGTGATATCACCTCCTAAAGAGGTATAAACTTCTCTTTAACACATCTACTATCACAAACCTCATGTATAAGAATAATCTTTTCTTAGTAATCTTCTTCATTCCACACTTACTGTGTATCTGTACTAACTCAGTCCCAGATGACTTTTTTCTAGCATACCAGCACATTGCTATTTCAAATTCTCTTGAGCTGTGTAAGAAGAGAACACTTAAGAGAACAACACGCAATGACAGCCATGAAAACAGGCACTGTACCTAACTGGTGAGATCTTCCATCCCCTAGTGGGTATCTCTGGTACCGTGGGACATTGAATGGAGGAAGAAGATGGAATTTTTTCTCCAACAATGGTTCAAGTCTGCAGGCAGAGGGGTCAGCAGAGTGAAAGAAGCTGTACACTTGGCTGCAGGCTGGTCGGACCTGGCATACTTGGATGAGAATGAGACAGAAAAAGAGAGGTCAGTATCGCTGCTTTACAATTTTCAAGGAGTCTGTACAGAAACATAGTTAATACGGTCTTCTGCAACCTCCAGATTAGCACACATGTGGCCAAAAGAAATTTAACTGAATTGTTTCCTATTTCATATGCAAGGAATTCACTTCACTGCACAGGAGTTTACAAAGACATCACAATCTGAGATGCAGGCACATAGGAAATGTGAAGAGCAGCAGAAGAGAAACAGATGGAAGCAAAGAAGAAAAAAGAAGTTAAAAATCTTGTAAACATATTATTGAGCATTATAGCTGTGATGCTCAGCACTTCAAATATTTACCAGTAAAATAGTCTGATGGGCTTGTGACATCCAGACAACTTAAACCTAGGGACAGCAGAACCTTCCCTTTTATTATAAAAAACTGATTCTAACAAAACAAATACATAAACACATCTGAATTTTACCCGTCACTTTTTCAGGTAGCTTTCTACCTTTCATTTCAGTAAAGAGGACACCTGACTCTTCTCAACTAATTTCCAACTGTCTGCATGATAGCTTTCAATCTGCCTGTTTTACTCTCAGTTGTGTCACAATTAACACTTTTAAATGGGATTCTTTTATCATATGCACCTCTAAAGGCTAATAATGCTTCAAGTAGACACTGCTCACCTCAGAATGTGTTTGAAAGGCCCATCAGTTGAGCTGCTCTCAAAGTATACTCCTTTGCAGGATACCAGAGGAAGGATGGAAGTGAGAGCTAATTTGAAGAAAATAGTTTAAAATACTAGTAATGAACATGAAATTTTCCTGTTGAAGTGTCTGGAGGCTAGCAGAGCAGAGACTGGAGAAAGGACTACTGGCTAGGAAAAAGAAAATCCCTTGGAGTTCTGAATTGTTGTCTCTTCTCATTATTGCAACAGATTTTCTCCCTCATCTGATAAATGAATGCATCATTTCCACTAAAAATGCAGTGCTATCCAAAGCTCATACCATGCAAAGAGACAAAGCATGTGCTGAATAATGAAAAGTAAGCTTTTAACTGAAAAATTTAAAAAATCCAGATGCTTTAGAAATAAAACTAAAAAAATCCTCTCTGTGTCTGATCACTAGGCTCTGTTACTAGAGAGGAAGAACGGCTCACAAGCAACCTACCCGAGGGCCAAATCCACCCGTGAAGCCAGACATGAACAAGAGGTAATGGTGAACAAAGCAGAGATGTTCTTTTTGGTATTGTTTTCAAGTACTGATCCTCGGTGAAGTGTAAGCTTCATGATTTATGACATGGAATATATGATTAACAGCAGAATATAACACTTTTGTAAGTGAGCAGTGGCAGCTCTGGAACAATCCTCATCCCCTCAGTACCCACCTACATTGATGTTCCCATCTCTTAAAGGAAGAAACTTACCTCTCTCCCTGACTTTAACTAGGCTCCTTTATTCACCTCCTTTTTTTATGAGCCTCTTTGTTTACAAAGGTCATTATGCATCCTGTATTTTAACCCCAAGAAGAGCTTACCATCCAGACCAGGCAGAACAGTGCTCCTCATGGCCAGCACCAAACCAAGAGGTGATCCAAAAAGGAAGAAATCAGACACCTCAAACTCAAATCGGCCCAGATTTACTTCTGAGAGACTGGAATCCACTGGAGGAAGGTCTGCACCATCTTTCAACACGCTTGAGTGTATGCTGAACAAAGAAAATACTTAATCAAAAATAAAGATGGGCATTCAGAAAAAAAGAACACTCCTGAAACAGGATGCTTAGAAAGCTCTAGCTCTGCCATTTAGATCCAAACATTTTAAAACTGTAAAATGATATTGCAGTATAGCAGCCATGATTTTCAGTGCAGCTATTCAGCAAATTTACTACCTTCAACATGCAAGAGTTTCCTGCAATTTTTTCTACAGAACACTTGGTAAAGTTTTGCAAGGACCATGAATATTCAAATTTACTGTTTTAAATACAACACAGTATTTCTCCTACAAAGAACCTAAAAGTGACTGACCAAAAACATCTTCATGTTTTCAGTTGCAGACAAGAGAAAAACAACCATTCTGTCTCAGAGGGAAAACATTCTACAACACATTGATATCCAGACAATGCAATGGTTTCAAAATGAATGCAGAATAGTCAACAAAAGCAAAGCAAAGGACATTCAGTCAAAGCAAGACTACAGAATTACCTTAACCTGCTAGTAAGAAAAATGCCAGACTTGAAGTAAGGCACAGTACTAAGTCTGCCCTATACTCAACTCTAGCAGAACTGAAACTTCAACACACAGTAGCACACTCCTCTTCTGCATCACTCAAAATGAAATAATGGAAATAGGATGATAAATAGAGGAAACAAAAGCCCAAATAATTCAGGTAAGTAAAAAACCAAATAGCTTAGAACCAGCAGGAACAATGAGACAAAGGGAATGCTTACATTCCCATCCCATGTATTTAAAAGGTTTTTCAGGATAAAGGAAAATTAAGTTAACTTCTCCCTCCAATCCCCCTTTTGTTTACACCAAATGTTTATGCAGGGCTTTTTGTTGTTGTTGTTTTAAAGCTGATCTGAATAGCTCACAGAACAATGGGAACACCTAAAGCTATAATTCTCACCAGACAATAATAAAAGTCCTGAAAGTGTAGTCAGAGGGATTGTTATAAAGAAATAAGTAACAGAAATTTGCAATTATAAGTATTCATCCATCTTGTTTTGAGTGAGCTGTACTGAAGAAAGGAGAACTTTGTGCATTCATTTTTGCATGTTCAAAGCCCTCACAACTGAATAAAGATTAAATAAAAAACTCCCCAGATATGAGTATGTTCATATTAGACCCACTAAATCCGTAGTTTTCTCTGAGAACTTTAAGCAAACCTCCAGAAACATACTACAACCAATAATAATGCCTCTGTGCTCTGGTGCCAACAGGCTCCTTTCAATGGCAAACCCATTTCTTTTACTCAGTCATCAACCACTGGTTACCTGGACAGGAACGCATGGTGCTGGGTTATGGTATCACAGTCGTAAGTGGATGAGTCACTCTGTTTCCGAGGCAGCGACAGCCTTTGCTTCTCATCCTCCATGATTCCTGAGATGTCAATGTTGCTTTTGCTCAGGTGTTTGCTGTCACCCAGACTGGAGTCCTCTGCTAAGAGTGGATTATCCTTCAGAAAATGAACAGAGCAAAGCGAAGATTTAGACAGATAATAAAATATAAAAACGCTTATATGAAATGCCTACATTTATACATATGACCTCACTTTATCCATCAAAGGGTGGAAGGGATCAAAAATTTCTCTTTGCAGCAGAAAGGAAAGAGATGAAGACTAAATTTCTCTTCAAGATAATAGCCCAAAAACTGGAAAGAGAATCAGGAATTTGAGGGTGGAGGGGGATGCAAGGGGTGGGAAGCAGGATTAACACAAAAGCTTTATCCATCATGACTTCATCATGCTCAGAGAACTATAAATATCATAAGGTAATCAGAAGGGGTCTTACCTGAGTGCACAAAATGCACATTAAAACATTAATGATCTTGCTCATCATGTTCCATGGATATGGGATCTGATTTTTTTTAAATTTTAGCTGCTGCAGGGTGCAAGAGACCAGTGGTATCATATCATAAAGATTATTTTGTTCATAATAATTCTGCATGCTGCATAATAATGCTGCAGCTGATGCTGCAGCTGATGCTGCAGATGCTGCTTTTCAAAATAAATGCCATTGGATTGAACCTCACACCCCATTCATGCATAAGATCTGTATGCATGAGGTATGCAAGATCTGTTTTTTATAATAGTTGTGCATAAAACCTGGAGAACGAGAGGCTGGAGAACAGCTATACAGAAAGACATCTTGGAGGTGGTGGTCAACAGCAAGTTGAATATGAATCAACAGTGTGCCCTGGCACCTAGGAGGACCAATTGCACCTTGAGGTGCATCAGGCACAGCATTGCCATCCAGTCTAGGGAAGGTGATTGTCCTGCTGTGCTCTGGTGTGGCCTCACTTTGAGTCCTGTGTGCAGTTCTGGGCACAGCAATACAAGATACAAAAGCTGCTAGAGTGTGTCCAAAGGAGGGCTATAAAGATGGTGAAGGGTCTGGAGGGGAAGTCATATGAGGAGTAGTTGCAGTTTCATGGTTTGTTCAGGCTGGAGAAAAGGGGACTGATGGGAGACCTCATGGCAGTCTATAGCATCCTCATTAGACAAAGTGGAGGGGCAGGCACAGCCAAATTCAATGAGCAAAGAAAAATTAGTTTTAGAAGGAAATGGGATCAGATCTCTGTGAGATGACCCTAGAGAAAGTCACTGCAAAGTCGGCTCAGCATTGCACAAGAGAGCACAAAGGATTCAAAGTTGTTCCCTTCCTTCTTGCATACATCTATCTCCCAACTCTCATTTACTTTCTTTCTCAAGTGTGTTGCACACAATAATGAAGTTTACATGGTAGCATTACTTTAAAACCTGTACTTTTACTACCATAAAATCTTTCCTGGATCACAGGGAGAATGAATCCTCTCTTCTGTGCAAATGCAGCACTTGCATGGACACTCAGTGGTTCATTCACAGGTCCGCAGGTGATTTGCATTCCTTATAAAGAAAGAGGCATTCTTTCACTAGTCACTAGAACTTATTCATAGTATATCTTAATACTAGACTACCCCCAGGCAATAGTGTAAGGAATCCCAGATCCCAGGTGAAAAGAAAGAAAGAACAAAGGAAAGAAAATATTTTGACAAAAATGGCAGCCTACCAGAGACTTCTGATCAAGGATGTGTTTGCATCCACAGTTAAGGACCATACAGAGCACTTGGTAATCCTACTTTAAAGGCTAACAGATAAAGCCTTCACTACTTGTTTCTGTATATCATAAAACTGAAGTTGACAACTTAATTTTTAACAGCAAATTTTTGATACACAGGCAGAATCCCATTCTATCATGGCAATTTACCAAATCCTTAAATTTCCTCTGGAGCTGATTTCCTCCATGGAATAAATCTATAGGGTTTCAGCTGTGTGTATTTTTTTCTCTTCACCTGGATGCTGCTGATGCTTCCTCTCCTGCTACTGTTCCGACTCTCATAAGCTGTATTAGAATTATAGCAGATGGCATCAAAGCCCAAAATTCCTCCAATGCAGTCACCTATAAGACACACCTGAAAAAAAGATTTTTTTTGAAGATGTAGCAAGTGTTTTTGAAAGAGACAAAAAGCATCACAGTACTGCAGAGGAGTTTCTGTCTTACTTCATCCCCTTGATACTGGTTTTTGCACTTTCATTTATATTGCAGCTACTTTTTTCTACTTTCTTTTATCACCAGAAATATGCCCTATGCAAAGAATATCTGCCCCAGGGACTATTTTGATGAGTGCGAGTTCTGCCAAATGGATTGGAACTCTTCCAGCTGCTTGCAGCCAGATTCCAGCTCATTAAGTCCAGATCACTGGACCAGTGTCACAAAGACTTTAAGCCACTTAACGTTTTCTTCAGAGTCATACAGGGGAGAGAACCTTACAGATTGACACTCCCCTGTCATGACAAGAGAACAAAACTTTAAAATTATGTATTAAGCAGGAAGAGTCATTCTTGCTTCACATGGAGGCTATCTTCAAAGTATGGCAATTCAAAATACATATGCTACGAAAACTGGGAATTCAAGAGTAATTTTATGGTACACTAGAATCTCCCTCACAAGCTAATTCCACTGAACACCTCCCCATCCCACATGAGATGATTCTTTCTCCCTGCTCCCCAGTCTGTGTCTGAGCATGAGTAACAGCTTGATAGCATGCTTCAGCAAGCCTCTCCTTATGATGTTCAAACTGAAGCAATTGTCTAATCTGTTGTTCCCAAATCTGATTAGCATAACAGAAGATATTACAAACTTTAACTTCTAAATTCAGCTTGACTACAACAATAAACTACAAGTTTTGGATACAGGATGTTGTGCATGCTTTCTCTGAAGTGAAGAATGTTAGGAAAAGCGAGTTTTTCAAGATGTAGGTAGGGAAAAACCTCAGACTCCTCTCGGTGCATGTCCATGTAGCACTCTTCCTATAGTGAGTACATCTCTTGTATTCAACTAAAATTATAAAAAAACACTTTAAAAAATAAAATATCAAAATGTAGCGAGGAGATATCTATCCTAAGGCATTTCTGTTTCTAAAGTTGATCAATTGAATAGCATGTCATTTTACTCTGATTTCAAATTCCTATGCTGCATAATGAAGTCCACAAAGAGCTGAAAATCTTATGATTCAGGTAATCTCAAAAAAATTAACAGCACTTTTTGTAGGGAGTTGGCAATATCTTCTTCAATTTACCATTGTGTTTCTAATCCTTACTACTATTGGCATTAAGGTAAGGCAGTTAACTTGTTCCAGATACTATATAAAATCAAAAAGGCAATCTGATCTAATGCACTTTTAATGTAAATTGACAGAAGAGACAAAAATATGAAAACAAAGATCTACACAGGATGCATGTCAAGATATATAATATATATTCAATCAGTACAGGACTTATTTAGAGACAGAGCTGAAATTTCTATCTAAGGAGGAAAGCAAAGCACTTGAGAGAGCACAGAGAAGTCACTTCAATTTTAACAGTGTGGGCAGTTGATGTGAATATTCTGTGGAACATAGAGAAGTCAAGCAGACTCTTCCACAGGAAGTAATATATATTATTTGTAAACCACAACAGGGAGATGTTTTTGTAGCTTTGTCAAAGAAAAAATTGTAATACTAAAGTTCTACTGAGAAAATGTTCATATTATCTTTGTAACTCATATCATTCTTTACATAATTTCACCTTTCATAATGCTCTGTCACTGCAGCTGGGCTGGTTTTATGCTTTAATCAAGAACAGTTTACTGTGCATAGTAAAAATGGCTTCCAACCAAATTTTAGTCTAAAAATACTGACATATCACAGCATAATCTTATTAGTGTCATGGAAAAGAATTTGTGTAATAAGACACATGCTTCCCTTCAAAGTTTACACTATACTCTATACTAAATGTATTTTCTTTCTTTTTCTGAAGTGTGAAGGTCACTGTACTTAAATGAAGTACATGTTCCTGGCCCTTGTAGACAGCCCCATTATGAATAATATCAGTAACTCACACAGGGTATCAATATCATATTTCTATGTGAAGCATAGAGGAGGTTTTGTAGACTAAAGATGGTGAAGCAGGAACAGTAACTGACAGTTACTGTCAGTTGAAAGAAACAGTGCGCGGGTCACACCAGAAAAATTGCATTATTTCCCCAGAGTTAGACAGGAAATCTGCAACACTGCTAGCAACTGATATTTGTCTTCTATGTTTCTTTACTGTCAATTGTTTTATTACTATAGTCATGAAGGGAAGGAAGAAATTGTAGTTCAGTATTGGATTTCTTAGGATCTTAAAGGTGTCCCAATTTTTCCATTAACTATGTCTGAAGAACTCATTAACATAGATGATAATTTGTCTCAGGCTGGCATGCTTGTCCACTATGTACCCTGCTTACTGTAGCATAGCAAAGTAAGAGGTTAGGAGTCAAAATGCTTCTGAGAAAATGTATATAATCTTCCAACAGCTGAGTAAATCCACATGAGATAGTGCACAGGATTCCAGAAGTGCCTGTCTTGTGCTGGACATTGAGAAGGCATTTTGTGTGGGTGATCTCATGCTAACATTTATTTATCATATTTTTACTGTCCCACACTCATAACTCATGCCCCTCAACACAATGGCTTGAAAAGAAACAGCCTTGCTCTGAAGAAATTTTACTTTGATGTAAGAGAAAATAGTCCTACCTGTCCATTAAAACCAGCCCCATCAGTAGATTTGAGAAACTCATTGTAAACTTGATTGGCTCTACTGATGACCATGGCAACTGCATCCTGGTACTGAGGAGATGAAACAGCCAGCAAAGGCAAGGCAGCCAGTGGGATGTGGTCTTCACTACTGCTGAGACAGCTCTCATCATAGCTGTAAGGATTTAGGCTAGAAAAGGACACGTTATCATCAGGAAAACAGCAAGATGCAGCACACAGCACTAGAGAATGAGCAGTTACTAACAGAAATGGGTTGGGCCACTGCAGATTACAATGAGCAAACACAGGAAGGATCATTTTCTCAGAGAACTCAACTCCTTAAAAAACCCAAGGCATTACTCAAGATTACTCATGATTACATATCAACCCAAGGCTTTATTACCTCCTCAACTCTTCTGCAGTGTTTTCTGCTCTACATGAGGTTCAAATGTAACTCTGGGCTCTATACTGCAACAAAAAAGATTCTAAAAGCAACAATCACTTAGGGAAGCCCCAGACAAAACAATGAGAAGTGTCTCTGCTTACAAGAATAGAAATCAAGAAAATCTGATTCTCTCCTTCCCTCACCACAGTTCAGCAGCTAATCCTGGTTTGCACTTGTAGAAGAGTTGATGCAGGAGTATGCATTTCTTTCTCATTTCTCTATCCTGCCATTTAAAATATTTATGTCACAGAAAGTAATGGTACTTGAAAACATTCTGTCATTCAATGTGTGAATTTCAAGACTAAAACAGCAATCTGAAAAACACTGAGGAAAAGCAGCTTCTGAAGTGGATATATCCAATAAAAATGTTTTTTAAAACGAATTCATCCACTTAGAAAAAGATGGAAGATTGTTGCAAGTCTTGCAGTCAGCAAAAGATTAAGAATGATTCACAAAATTTCATTATGAAATATATGCATCACAGAAAATCATTCAAAATCACAATTCATAACCAAACACCAGGGAATGCAAATCAACTTACCTGGAAACAAGAGAGAAAGCTGCTGAACAGATTGCTGGGCAGGGAACAAGTTTCATTAAGATGTGACCCAAAGAGGCAGGGAAATGGGCTCGGGTCACCTTCTCAAACACAGAACTGAAGGTGTTGATATCTGCCAGCTTACTGCTGTGGTCTCCACTTCCAGTGTCTAATATGTTCCCCCCATGTAGGATCAAAATTAACACATGAGTTTTACAATTCTGGTGTTGAACTCCTTCCTGCAAGAAAAACACAAAACAGGAAAGGAGGGGGCATTTTTATGGACTTTGTTAGTTTACTTGGTGTCAACATTAGCAGTGATGTTTTTTTTCTCCCACCCCCACTGTGATAATTCTGTGATACTTGCTTTCACTGGAGTGGGTGGGGGCATGTGTGTGCATGTGCGCATGTCCTGTGTTCCATTTAATTCAAGTATGTCTGAATCATATAGAGCCCACTATGCTCTGACACAAACCCAGCAGCACAGAGTAGGTTTCAGATCAATAAAGCCAGTTTTGCGCACATTGGAAGTTACTTTAAATACTCTGAGACTGGAAGAAAATTCCAACCTCCACAGGCAGCGTAAGCAATCATCTGTCTAGCTATCCTAGTGATTGCTTCATTTACTGGCAAGGTTCTCATTCAAACCATCACAAGTCCAAAAAAGACAAACTTCTCTGCCAATGAAAATATTCAGCAAAAGCAGATGATACAGTTATCTCAGACTTTTGAGACTGGTAGCTTCTTATTAAAATGAAAAACACTTACAGAAAAAGTAAAAAAATGCACCATTGCTGATAGCCATAAAACTCACGAAAGAATTTACGCATATGTGAATAGCTGCATACACAGACAATAATCAGCATGTTTTGTAGAATAACCAAAATATTTCCTACTTGAAACTGGAAAAGTATTTTGAATGTCTCACAATTTCACCTTTTTTTCCTCTTTACCCCTTGATAGTCATGTGCACTCCAAGAACCCAGCAATACATTAAAAGATTAGATTTTTTTGTTGTTAAATCTTGATGGCTATTTTCTTCTTCACTTTGAATGACATGATTCCTGAAGGTTTCTAGTTCCTGACCAAATATGAACACACTGCAAAAACAACAGTAATGTTTTTTGTCTAAGGATCATTAAATGCTAGATTGGGTGATTTACTCAGAATCAGGCAATGTTCTGGACAGTTTATTCTTAAGTTTTAATTTAATTAAGGGAAATGAGTAACTTTAGCACTTGTATAATGGTGACAGAGAAATGTCTGAAAATGAGAGAATTGTAGGTTATTCTACTATTTCTGTTCAGCCCATGAATTTAAGTATCCAGTAGAAGTATTCACTGTGAAGGCATTTTTCTGACCTGATTTGTAACTGCTTAAATACAGGAGAATCATACAAGCATTTTTCACATTCCATTTTTCTATGCACTGATTTACAATTTCCTTCTCCATAAGGTTTTTCATTCCAGTTTTCAAAAGGGAAATTTAAAAGCTAAATGTAGTTTCTTCCATGGACAATGTCTGCTTGTAAGTAAGCAGCACTGCTGAGGAGTTGGTGGAAATGAAAGCTTCAAAAAGGAAAAATTCAAGGGGGTCAATATTGCTGAAGTTACTGGTATGAGAAGTCTCTCAGCTGGATTTAACTGATATCTTTCACAGGAAGACTCAAAGAGAATAAAATTAATTTGTCTGTCAAAAGTAGCTCAACCATCACTTAGATAAGGTGCTCAAGTACTAACTGACTGGACATCTGAAGTCAATCAATGACTGTCATCATTTTAAGGGGGCTGTAGAACTGAGTTCTTCAAAAATGGTAGACATTTCCATTACCTGTCCTATGTGTGGACAGAGGTCCTTAATCAGTTTTCTGGAAGGACCACAACGTGTTGAGATTCTTTCCTACTTCTAAAATAAGTTGATTCTGTTATTACCAAATTCATGACTGCTGCTGAATCTGCTTCACAAAACCTGGATTCCCAGTCAAGTACTAAGCAGACATAATTTCTCTTCAGAAAACTGAGTCCTATTTCCACCTAAGTATGCAATGTCTAAAAATCTTTTTACATGTTTCTCAGTGATTGCATGTGCACCTACTAAACAAGGGAAAAACACATTAAGCCAGGAGATGAGTTTACAATTGCATAACACAATATGAAAGTACTTTCACATGTCTACTCCTTGAAAATCAGCACAGCTTGTTTCAAGAAAAAATCTCACCCCATTGTCCTCATGTATTTCAATACTGTCTTGTGCAGGGAACCTTTGTTTTCTTAAAGAGGTTCTATATAATTCACCTGAAAGGAAAAGAGACATATTAGTAAATATTTGTCTGTTATGTCTTTTACAGACATCTATGGAGGTAAGGCACTTTTCTAATTTCAAGACATACAGTTCTGTTCACAGGAAATTTGGTAGACAAACAGAATGATACATGCTCACCAGTGATTCAGAGAGACGCTAAGCAAGTTTGGCATCTCTAACTTTGCTGGAAGTAACCTGTTGCCCTGTCTCTTCATGTGGAATACATCCGATCTCAAAATCGCCATGAGAAGAAAGCCAGGTGAAAGGAAAAACACTGAGTGATTCAACACCCCAAAGAAGCATGAAAGGCATGGGTTTGATACATGACTAAAAAATAAGTTTGTAGCCTGAATCTAGGACAAGAGAATTCGTATGGTGATTCCAAAACTTCTGAGATCATGACGTAAGGTTCAAACCCATACTAAGAATCAAGACAGGTTCTCTTTTTTTTTATTTATTTTATTACATAGACCGTTTCAAATATCCCTCATATTTTGCCATGTTAGTTAGGAAAGATTTAAAGGAGGAAAAAAAAAAAAAAAAGGAGAACTTGTGTTGGCTACAAAGCATAAAGTGGTGATAGTCCCAAAAGAAAACTGCTATTTCCCTTTTCATGCTCCTGTGAGAAATTATGCCGTTTCTTGCCATCTGCTGCACTATTGCCAGCCCTTTATAATGACAAATCTGTCATAAGAAATATGTTCACATGAAGACTGTGACATATGCTTTCTATTAACAAATGCGAAAGAATACTGTAAATACACTGCAGATGCAGTTTTGCAAACTGCACTGTTTATAGGAAAATAACGGCATGCATCAATGAGCTCAATCCTGCTCTGAAAATCACAGCATGAGATAGTTCCTGTGTTAAGTTCCACAGTTTCTTCATTGAATGAGTCTTACACATACACATGCTACCAGATCTTGTAAATGACTACTACAGAGCATAGCGGAAGAAGAAACACACAGGGTTTAGCAGAGGATCTCAACTCAAAATGCTCCATAATTTCAGCTACCACAGCAGGCAAGATGGGAAAAGTATGATTTCAAAAATGGAAGCGGTTGGCACCTAGTGACCACATGAGCTTATGAACACAGCTGCAGGAATAAATATTTCACTGTGAACTCCAGGAAGGTACACAACGTCCCCAGAGAGAACTGTGATGAAAGGAAACATCCTCATTAACACCACACACTTCTGTATGTCAATTCTTCCTCTTTAACAAACAATTTAAAAGCATAGAAAAATCAAAGGCAGAGCCACATGTAAATACACTCATGAAGTTGGGCAGGCACCAGCAGCAAAGGAACCCTAGCAGTGCCAGGCTTGGCACTACTTTTCATTCTTACAGCACTCAGAAGTTTTAACAGCAACACTCCTTACACCTCCCTAAGTAGAGATGGGAGGAGGAAGTCCAGAGCACAAAGCACTGAAAGCTTCTACACTCCAAACTGAGCCATGTTGTACTGTCCTGCGTGAGCTTTGTGTACATCAACAGCTTCACCCTCCAGTGCCCTACCTCCACCACTCCAGCCAATGCTATAAGGCACTAATGTATTAAATAATGTCACAGGCATTTTCCTGGTACATTATAATAATCCATGCTGAAAATAATTAAATTTAAAAGAAAATTTAAAAGAATCATGATCCCTCCACATGCATTTCTCTTCTCAATGTAACATACCACAAGGCCTGTGCTAGTTAACAAGTGCTGTTACTATCTCTAGTTGTTGAATAGCTTTGGTACAAATTAAAATGAGAACAACTCACGTTGTTTTTCCTGTAGTAAGCCAGATGAGCAAAATGCAGACTCTTCACCTGCAAAAGAAAAAAATCACAATGCAAATTAAAATTGCTTTACATGAACATCAAGTTCTTTACTTTTTCTCCGGTGTTGCTGTAAATATTTTGCAACTGGCTACTACTATGCTGATTTCCAAAACCCCCATTGGCTTCCACTGGAACAGGTCAGCACATGACACAATTGACAGCTTCTGGAATCTATTAATCAAAACTGGTATGCTAGAAGCTAGATTTTACTCCTCATTTCAAGAAAGGTTATCATAAGCAATAAAACTTATAGGTAGGTAGGGAGGAATCTATTTGATGGAGGTGAGTAGGTAGAAATACATTTGATAACCTGTAGCATTAGCCACTGAATCTCTTAATAACTACGAATTGGCATAACTTACCTATCAATACAAACCAGATTTTTATTACAAGTATTTAATTAGCAGTTGTTTAAGAAATATTTCTGTCCTTACATTCCCTCCCACAGTCCACCCACCCAAGGAAAGTTGCAAGTACTCAGATCTAAATACAAAAACCTAATGTACAGAGACATAAGGACATGGGAATAAAGGCCCTTTCTATAGATAAAGTACTCCTACAGTACTCTGGCCAGTGCTACCATGGAGGATAAACACCTTTGCCATCATTTGACCATGACAAAATCCAAAGGTATCAGCCTATCTTTATCTACATCTACCCTCAAAACTGGGATGAGAACACAGGTCTCCCAATATCTTCTCTTTCTTCAGAGGCTCAGGCAACATCTACTTTTTTCCCAGAACCTACCTGCCACTTGAGTATCTCCACACATGCGACAGACACAGAATTCTGCCCCTGGGGCACAGCCTGACTCAACAACAGAGGCAACATCCTGTTGCATGTGTTTGGCATCAAAGAACAGAATAGCAAATGACAAGGACCAGGGAAACTGGTGGCCTTCTATGATATGTGAATAAAACTCCATCTGCTGCCATTGCCTGCCCACTCATTTTCTTGTGTTCAATGAAAGCTTCTGCCTAGTGTCTAAGAAGACTCTAGAACTTGTCGCCACTGTCTCTCAATCTCATGAATTAAAAATGCTGTTATGCTAAATCATACTAGGGTTAATACAAAAAGAATAATAATAATAATGTTTAACTCCTCTGATGGATGCAGCAGTACAAAGTAAGAGCTCTGCAACTATTCTCTATTTTTTCAGGTGCTCCAACTATCACAGTTGACAATTTGGTTTTGAAGGGAATCAATAGAACAAAAAAAAAAAAAACAGGCTTTTAATATACAGCAAAGAAATCTGCTTTAGTCCATTCTTTGAAAGCTGTACTTGCAGTGAAAGCTGTACTTGCAGTACACTGCCACACCTTACCTTTGAGGAATGGAAATACTTTGAATTAGCAATTTCCAAATTTCACATACAATCTCTTTCATTTTCAGTTCCTTGCCAGGACAATTCACAAGACTGTTGCTCTGCCAAAGAGGTTGGGTCACAACTGTTATCTACTTTCAGCTTACTAGGGAAGAAATATTAATTGCACTAACTCATAGAGAGAGTCATTGCTGAGGCAAAGCAGCAGTCACTCACTCTTGGGAACAATGTGTGAAGCTCTCAGGAATGTGACAGCTAAAGGCAAAAACCAGACCTCCATGCCAAGAGCACAGACCAGCCTTCTGAAGTACTTGTATACACAATTCCACAAATGACAACATGTAAAACAATGAATGTTTCATGAAGAAAATTCCTTCCCATGGCAGCTTTGAATGGCTGTGTAGATAGAAACTCTCCATCACAAAAGAATAACTCTCAATAGAAACTGAAGACACGCCCACTACAAAACAAAAATTAATTTTTATTTGGTAGATTTAAGAAACAGTTACTTTTTTTATTTTTCATCACACAGTAAATTTAACATATTCTAAATAAAATGCCACTTCTCTGTCCCAGAACTGAAGGATGATCTGCAATTACTCTTATTTGCATGCTACTAAAAAAATAAAGTAAGAAAAAATCAGGAAGGTGTTTTTGGGCAGTGTTGAAACCAGAATAGAAGCCACCTTGTTTTCCCACAAAAGATTGGTAACACCAGTAGAAATAACTATATCTGTTCTTCAGAGAAAGCAGCTGCAGGTAAAAAGAAGATTCACAAAGCTACCTTCAGTGTCATGCTACATAGCCATGACACATATTTGTAGACTGTAGCCTAGATTTGTAGCCATTACACAGCCACATAGCTGTGCTCCTGAGAGGACAGAGTACATTTTGTACAATTCTTAACTCTTGTTTTATTCTCACCTGGGATTACATCAATAATGGGTTTAGCATTAGGGGATAGCACAGCAGAACAGAGTAATGCACCTCAGCACAAGGCGATACCAGGGGAATTGTTATCTTCTTTATTCCCTCACACATCCAACCTTGCACTACTGACCAAAAAAGGTGCCAGCAAGCTTTATGGTATATATGACTTTCTGTGTTCTAATAATCTGAAGTTGTGTAAGAACATAACCATACCACTGGAACAAACAACACTGATGCTCCTCTTTGGAACATGACCTTCACCTCAGCAAGAATCCTGTGAAAATTAACTTCTGAAGAGAAGTTAAGTATTGTTAAGTATTTTTTAAAATGCTGCAGCAAATGTAACACTACTGTAAGCATAGATATGTCAAACTTGGGAAAACAGAGGGAAAGGAGGCAATATACCTACAGATGGTATGATCCTCTCCATAGGAATGGCAGCCAGGGAAAGTCCAGGCCCATGAAAATGATGCAAGAACACATGCTGATCTCAGCATGTGGACCGGATCTCAATACAGATTAAAAAATGAAAAGGGAGAGACTTCAAGGAAAGCAATGCTCTGTGCAGCAAGACTCAGCTCCCAGCTAAAAAATATCTTAGCAGGTAGATTAGGCTTCCTCCATTTTGCATGCATTTTCTGAGCTGTATTATAGAACATAAAGCATCACAAAATTAAATGACTGCTGTTGCACAATGCTTGTAACCTGCCCTACTATAAACTGCCAACAGTGGTGATTTGCAGAAATCCAACCCACTGTTTCTCTATAAAATCTGCAGCTAGACGTAAAATCTGTTCTTTATATGAGCAATCTGATGTGTTTTGGAATGCTGATTACTATTGTAGTTTCCATCCTTCCCTTCTACTGTTCACTAAGCCAAATTTTATGTTTACCACTCTTAATATTAATAGTCAGCAGCAGATGCTATTGCAATAAATTTAATAGCAGCATAAACATTACAGTCAGCTATGTAAAAACACTGCTTAATTAATTATGTGACTCCAGGAGGGCATGACAAGCGGGGTTAGATCACATGCTGCTGGAGGGAAGGAAGAGAGCAGTTTGTTTACACAGAACATTGTGGACAAAATTAGGCAAGGCAGCCCTCAGGGGAGAGACAGAGGGAGAAACACTAGTACAAGGTAAAACTCACTATAGCAGTCATGAATGGTTCTCGTGTGTAAAGATTTTTGTGTTATTTTGAGTGTTTTGACTATTGTATAAATGCTGGAGAACTTCTGAGATGCATGGCAGGTGTTACAAAGGGGACTGAGTGAGTGAGCCAATGAAATATGAGACCAGATGAACTCACTAAAGACACCACAGTCTGCACCAGTCTTGTACAGAAATACTGGTTTCCTGTGGAAGTTTAATGGATCCAACTCAACATAACTCATAACTGTAGACACTATGGGTTACTATCCACATCTCAGCTGACAAGTCACTTAACAAAATGTCTAAACCGTGAAATGCAAAAAATTAATCACTCCCATTAAAATGAAGAGTACTAATTCACCCCAAATTTAGTATATCTGAAATATCTTCTTTTAACAGCCTTGACCTACTAATTCACTTTTTCTAAACATTAGAATTGCAAAATTCAACAAAACAAGACCAACATAGAATTATGCTGAATTCATACACAGCAAAGAATCAAGTGAGAAATAAATATATAATTTTCCCATTATTATACAAAGAAATTATAAAAATATACAAATTGTAAAAGGAAGAAGAACAAGAGAAAAAAATCCAATCTTGCCTGAAAAAATTGACCTTAAGGATCAAACTTACAGCTGCATTTCTGTCATACTTTGCAGTGAACTCAGGGCTGACTATTACCACCTTAGCATCACTCCTTGCCAAAACTGCATTTAACCATTGCACAGGGAGCTGCAGGCTCTGCTTTGCTCCTCACCAAGCACCATATGTACATGTTTAAACACTGTACAGTCTTTATTATTGACTTAAACTGGGATTAATGTTATTTCAGAAGAAGAAAGACTACAAGGTCTTTCTCCTTCTGCAAAAACATCAACCTGAAGAATGATGAATGACAGTAGCATCTCCCAGCTGCAAACCACTGTCTTGTATTGGGGTGGATATGAAGAGTAAGTTTGACCTAAATCAGCAATTCAAATTACTCCCAGAAAGAAAGCAATGTCTCTGTCAGCACTATTTTCCAGAAAGACAATCAATTTGTTAAAAGATGAAAATATCTGTGTGACCTGGTCTTGTGCAATGGGACCAAGAAAGGCCTTTCACTCACCTGATATGAAAATTTCCAGTTGTGAAAGCTGATCATGTCCAAATATTTTGCTGGTAATCAGTAAAGCAATCCATCAGTCTGTATGTGTAGCATATGAAGCACAGGAAAAGTGAATTTCACAGGCATTTTACAGTCAGTTATGTTTTAAACAACTAAAAATTAAATCGCATTTTGTCAATATACCTGAGAATTCATCCTAATTTGAAGCATTTTAATTCAATTAACTGGACTTGCAGAGTAAAATAGTAGCATGTTGCTGAAAAAATTGACTAATGCCTCTTAAAATTAATTAGGGTGTATTAAATAGATAGTCATCATCTCTGGCAAGCTTTATTACAGAAATTACATTGTTATTCGTTCGCTTGCTTGTTTATTTTCTACAAAAATACCAAATACGGCCTCTTTTTTTTTTTAAACAAATTAAGTTTTAAAACAAAGAAACAGTCAAGATTCATTGGGGCTTTGCCTGTTTCACTTTTTTTGTGTGTGCATGCGTGAGCATCTGTAACATTTACATTTTGGAAAATGCAGGCTGAGCTGGCAAGAAAGATACCTGATTGATCAGAGAGCTTTGGCTTGAACTCGGGAAAAAGAGAGCGTATCACCTTTGAAAGAAGGGGCAAGCAGCTGGGGAGGACTACATGGTTGCTGTGACGTTACAGAGGGAGAAAACCAGAAGGGCTAAAGCCCAACTAAAACTTAGTCTTAAAACTACTGCAAACTACTAAAGACAACATAAAACACTTTTTACAAATAGGTTAGCCATAAAAAGAGGGTCAAGGAGAATCTCCATCCTTTATTGGAAGCTGGAGGAAACCCTGTGGCAAATATTGTGGCCTAGGGAAAGAAGCCCACTTCTGGCAGGACTTGTGACCTTAGATAATAGCCTGGTTGATTTTTCTTTATAGCAGGCCACTGGGTATTCAATGGTAGGACAAGAGAGAACAGCTTTAAACTGAGAGTAGGTTTAGTTTGGATATTAGGAAGAAATTAATGCCTCTGATGGTGCTGAAGCACTGGCACAGCGTGCCCAGAGAAGCTGGGCTGCCCCTGGAAAGTGTCCAAGGCTGGATGGGGCTTGGAGCAGCCTGGCATAGTGGAAAGTGTCCCTGCCCATGGGAGGAACTTGGAATGAGATGGAAGATCCCTTCCAACCCAAATCACTCTATACTTAATTACACTTTCTGGTGAAAGGCAGAAATTATGTGCTCCTGAGAACCACGAGTTGTGCAAGAATGCCCAGTCAAAAAAAATCAGAGACTGTACACACCAAGTTTCAGATGTTATCTAATTCTGTCACATATTACAAAGATGCATATTTCTTTTCCTTAAAAGAAATAACCAAACAAAAACATGCCAATTACCTATTTTGCCACAACGACACCACAAACTCACATTACTGCAAATATCTTGCTACTGTGATTATAATACATAATCTAAACCAACCATTTCAACCCTCCTACAACCATACATCCATACATCCATCTTTGTTCCCAAAGATCATCTTCACATCTCTCTAAATTTCTAAGGGAAGCTTTTGTAGGAAAAAGCTATCCAGGGACAAGAAAGATGTTCAAGCACTTTCTCTTCACTGCCAAACTTTCCTCCAAGATGTCTTTCACCATTGCTAAAGACAAAAGCTCTCTTTCTACCCATGTCAAGGACAGTAGACAAACCTGACATATACAATCTGTTCCTATCACGCTACTAAGTAATTAAAACCAGTGTGTCAGGGAAATAGACAAAGGAAATTGATGACGATCACATTAAGATCTCAAGCTTGGCATTTGCTAAATTCTGAGATCTTGGCTTTGCAAACTTTGTTCTGGGATATTCAGCAACTGTAATTAAATATAACCTGTCCTATCACTTTCTGGCAAAATGGCCAAGAATCAGAGCTGTCCAGCAAAGTTGTTTATTCACTGAGGACAGCCAGAAAACCAAGCAGTCACATAAAAACCAGAAGCTCAATAGAAGAAAAACTTCCAAGCTTGTACATTTTATTAGATCTGATGAAAAAAAAGGTCTGATGTCCATGGTCAGCTGGCAAAGGCCAGGTATCCTGGCATTGAGCTGCATTGCCCATTCCTTGGAAGCTTCATGTTTCTTTTACTCTTTAGAAAAATAAAATTAACTGAGGCAAGGTGGGGGAAAGATGTGACTAAATGAAGGCTGAAGAGCTGAAGAGTCTGCTGGCTGTATATGGAGATTGAATCATAACAATACAGATAAACTCCAACTGCACTGGCAAGCATTTATCATCTCCCTATGGAGCTTTGTGGTTCTTCGTTCATTTGAGATGTTTCTGGATTCTCTTATATTTTAATTTGTATGTGTGAGAGAAAAGAAAAAAGAAATGGTATGTTAAGCTCTTATATTTTCCAGCTCTCAAGCCCACATTTACGAAAGGTCAATATACCAAGAGATAGCAATTGAGGGAGAGAGGACACCCCTAGTATTCACATGATCTTATTTGAAGTCTTATGCAGGTTTGGTCTCAAACAAACATGTCTTGACTTCATGGATAATGCATACTCCAGCATTTTTTCCTCAGGATTTCATCCTTTGAAATGCTGACAGGTTTAAGCTTACATGTCAATTACTAGCTTGAATTGAATGACATTTTTTTCTGTAACAAGTATTTGCCTGGTTTGCAAGTTAACATGTATAAAAACCTCATTTCCCACCATAAAAAAAAACCTCAAGTAATGCAACATAAAGCATTTATTCAAAGTACATGAAAAATCTTCTTCACCTTACCTCAACTTACCTTCACTGCACTATACAAAAGAAAAAAAAAACCAAACCAACAATAACTTCAAACTTAGAAACACTAACAATATATATTTTAAGTAAGGATATGATCTCAAGACAGCTGGAGGACTGTAAACCACTAGGCTGAATTTGTTCCTAGTGGTGAGTACATGCAGTTTCCCTCAATGTAATGGATAGAATACTTTGCACCAGGAGTGAATTTAAATGCCTAACTATGATGTTTGAAAATGCCTTTGTTCTACAAGAAATTGATTGCTGTTTGTGCTGTTTTCTGTATTTAGCAAGGGTGCACCAAAGATTTCTGTCAGTGTGCTTTACAGACAGAACTCCGCTTTCTTTTGCACTGCTGAAACAGTGAAATCACATTCTGGCTTAATGAGATAGAGTACATGCAATATTGGCTCAGACTTGTGCTAGCACAGTTCTCAACAACTTCAGTCCTTGCTTGACATCTCTGTTAAGAACAGTCAAGCTCAACACAATGAACTGTGACCCCAACAGTACACTGGCAGCACAAGTGACACAGTATCAGAATGCAGATACATCTTATCATAGATCAATTCATTGGCTGTTTTGAGTCAGGTATGCTGCTTCTAAAGTTTCTAATAGGTGTGTGTGAACAGAAATGAAGAAAGGAAAAGAACAGATAAAAATTCTTTCTTTTGCAAAACATCACAGAGAACTAGCTTAAATGAAATTAGAAACCCTTTGTATGAAGAAGGATGGAGTATAACTCAGAGGACTGCTTCCTTTGTTTCTGCACATATCTTCCACGTAACCATGGGTCTTCACATTCTCTGTGGAAGTTATTCAACTGCATAATGCAAAAAACTCCATCCCATTATCAACCTTGTTTCTGAACAGCAGAAACCCTTAAAAGCAGTTTCTTAGAACTCTTTCCTTAGTATCCAATACAAAGGGCACTGTGTAAGAAAACAGCTAAACAAACCCATACTCATACAAAGGTGCTACAATGAAAAAAAGCCCCATTCTAAATCTTTGCTAGAAGTGGAAGAAGTAGAGAAATTTCTGCAAGAATTTGAGGATAAATGGTTCTTGGCTAGTTATTTAAAAGACTAACTCATAATTGACACAATAATGTATTCCTCTTTCTTGATACTTTGTAGCATAGAAAATGCCATATTTACAATGGGTATAACATCTATAGTTTATCTTAAAAATTGCCACTGAATCTCTGAATAAGTTAGTAAACAATGTAAACGAGGCCTTGACATCATTTTAAAAGCAAATGCAAAACTGACTTTTTTTTCTCTATTTACCTATTTAACAACTGTAAATACACTGTGTGTACTGTGTCTACCTGTCAGTTAAGTACTATAAAAATAAAAAATTCTCATGGTACGTACTCAAGAGGTTTGTGAATATGATGGTTTGGCATACTCAGATAAGTATTACTTTTATATATACCTTTTTACTTAAATAAACCTGTCAACAAAATTTCAGGATCCACTACATGTAGAAAATCCATAAAGAAAATTCCTAAAATGGACAAGTATATTAAATTATTTTTAAAACTAGAATAATTAACAAGCTCATTATGCCTGAGCCCCATATCATGGATGGAGGAGCAAGTTAGGTCTTTCTCTCTCCCTGAAGTCAACAAGGTAATTTAATTTTCAAACAACTAGGCAATTTAGAAGCCAAAGCAACAATAACACTGCTTAGGCCTTTATCCTAAGTCCCAAATCCTTAGTGGTGGATCAGTGCCCACTTCCCACTCCTTCCAGTGGTACATAGTTATATACATATTTACATAAAAATGGCCCCAAATACACCAGAAAGTATGTGTCCTCACAGAAATTCCACATAAGGATTCATTGACTTTAAGGAGCAAAATAACCTGGTGATGACAAGAAGCCTCTCACATGTTGAATACAAGAAAAAATAAGCTTTAGTCTTATAATCTATTTCATAGGTGTTCAGCTGAGTCCAACACTGACTTCCCACTGAAGCCAGTAAATTTGTATTACCTGGTCTGCCAAATTTTTCTCTGAAAGAGATCACTGCATTTCATTTCTCAGCAATAAAATGCTACTTACATATCTATGTAAATCTTTTAACTATGGGATGCTGTAAAATTACATTACTCCTGTAGAGTATTTATATAGTATATAAAAAGTAATTTCTTCACTAGTCAGATGTTCTTGTTAACTCTTAGGAATTATGTCATACAGGCTAAGCATTACCTTGATTTTCTTCAAGCTTCCCAATTGTTTCTATCTGCTCAACAAGGTCATTTGAGTTCCACTGGCTCATGCCTATGAGAATAGCATTTTTTCCTTCCACCATCTCTTCTGTAAGAGGAAGAAGAATAGAATAAATTGCTGTGACAAACAAGAGAAAAAAGACAGGGTGAGAACTAGTAATCAAGAGAGAAATAAACACTCATTAGAGCCTCCAATGGGAACAGATAAGAGATTGTGCAGGACTGTCCAGGAAAGCTTCCTGCCTACTCATATGCTTTACGTGGATCCTATATGCTTTATGGATTACGTGCAGGAAAAACACAGAAAAGAGAGGACTGTCTGAATCTTTTCTCTCTTGAGCAGTCACCATGAAAAAAAGTTTATAATAATCACTTTGAGTGTTAGAGTGGTTGGTTGGTTTTGGGGTTTTTTTCTATAATTTTTTTTTATTTGAAGAACATTTAAAAAGTAGAGGGAAGCGTAGACACAGACCAGTTCAAGACTTTTCAAGAAGTCCTTGATAACCCTTTTATCAAGGCCACCTGTGCTACATAAAGCTTTACATTTTCATCTAGGGACACAGAGACATAATGGAAAGTAACCAAGCCTACAGCACTGGGAAACATCTTTTATTGAGATCCCATCCAGAAGTGGGGTAGGAAAAACTGAAAGGACAAAACACAACCTGTAGACAGATATTAACTCTCTTGTGAAAAACAAACCCAAAACCAAACAGGCCTAGAAGCTGTAGGAAAATATTTTCCTTCAATATCACAGCTATTTGGCAAGAAGGGTGCATTAATCCTTTCTGAATAAATTTACTCAAAGCACTTCAGCCTGGCTGGATACAACTCAGAATGGTCTTAGTACCTAGGGCGAGCACACAGGAAAAAAGTAAGTAAAATAAGTAATAACAGTTATTTACTTGTTAAGACAGATTCAGAGAATGGGCCAAATTATGTCCTTTCTTACTGCCTTTCATAGAGAGAATGACTCTGAAAGTAAACACAGAATAATTTAGCCAGGACATTTCTGGCTAAAATAATAATTTTCAAATACCTACCTTGCAGTAGGCCTCTAAATGATTTTAAAATTTATGTTCTTTCATGTTCGTTCATACGTACCTCTCTTATTTAGAGATCTTGGTACTGGAGAAGAAGAAAGATGGATATGTATAAAGGACTGTATAAATCATTTCACAGTCACCACCATATCTTATCTCCTCCAAAGTCATACCTTTTACAAACAAATATTGATAAAGGTAATTTATCAGATTTATCAGAGAAGCTGGATCAAGCAAAGCCCCCTGAGACCTGATGCAATCTCAGCTGCTCCCTGAGGCAAAGAGAATCAACCACTTAGCACAGCATTTTGTTCACGTTTTTGTCACTTTCTCTCAGATGCTGATTTATTTGAAGTTCTATAAGGAGGAAGGGAAGGAGACATAGTGGTTTTGGTCTCTTCCCTCTCCCCCTTAACAAGTGGTTTTTGATATCCATCTGAGTATGATGAGTATTTTCAGTGATGTTTTGTGCTTAGTCCTTACTGCTGTTCCTCCTGCCAACTTTCTGAAGTAACTAGAAGTTTCTTGCTCCCCTGAAGTTCACACCAGCCCCTCAGTGCAACTGCACAAATACTGATGGAAAAGTGTTCAAATTAGCAGCAGTGTCGAACAAACACAGCCCTCAAGACCTCCTTAAGGCCTAGCAGTGGTGAGTGTCTGCTGACAGGTGTAACATTTTATCCACAGATAAAAATGGGAGATAATGGTTCTCTACTGCAGATTTTGTTTTCCTTCTTTGTTCTTCTTGAGCAAAGTCCAGTGTTTGCATTGGAAGACCAAGCAGCAGCAGCACAGCTGATGGCCCTGAACACTGGCAGGTTTGTGTAGCAGCCACAAAGACCAGTGAAAAGAACTGAAAACAAATGAGGGAAATGTGCCTCCAGGGCTGTCTTATGGAAGATTTTTTTTTCAGCTTAAAGGCTTTGGGGCAGGTGTGTGGGGAGATGGTTATAACTGCTGTGGAAGTCTGATAAAATGGCCAAATTGGAATGTGCAGGCTTCTCTGAGATATTTTTCAAATCTGAGAAAAAATGTTAGTCAACCATGGAATTTCATATTCTGACAATTTTGTGATGATGTATTCAGCTGTAATTTTCATCTTCTGTGTTCAGAGGTATGTTGCAGTTAAATTATAAGGTAGTTTCCTGCATCAAATATCATTTTATATGTTGACACTGTAAAATTCCTGCCTAACTTATGGCATGTCATATGGAAAGCAAGAAACAAAGGAAAACCAGGCAATATAAAACATTAAAATATTACATCTCTCTTTCCTATGGATTTCACTAAATTAAGTAGTTAGCCATGACAGGATGAATCAACAGTCAAAACATGTACATCTGCTTCATCTCAAACACAGGTGCTTGATTGTCTGTTTACAAGGCTGCCAGCCAGAAACTTCTTTGTTTGTGAAACTGAGATTTCACCCCAGCTGCTTTTCAGAATACAAAAGCAGCTCACTAATGTTATGTTTTAATGGTGCTGACTGCTGTGCCCACTGTTTCCTACTTCAGCCTGTCTATGAAGTACAAATTACACATGGGTAGATGTGGGATAGCTTCCAGATTCTCCCATGAAGAAACCCCATAGTACTCAAGTCCAGCAGCACTGTGCAGTTGCAAGAATATCAAATATTCGTGATGCACTCTGTATAAGAAAAAGAGAATGGGGGAGAAATACAGATAAGAAACACTGCAGAAAATATTATGCTGGAGAGAGAAAAAGGGTATCAAGTTACCTCATCTTTAGGAGATGAAAGCCAGTGTCTCTATCCTAGACAGGTTTCCCTCACTACAGCACAGACAAATTCCTCATTTCTTTGGTGCTAAATTTAATCTACTGATAATGCCAATTGCTTCAGCCCACACATATGTTTTCCTCTACCAAAGACATAAGCTCCCTTATCACCAAGAGAGCTTCTGATTGTAGAAATGCTTTCTGCCTCTTTTGCTAGTATTTTTTCTTCTGTGTGAACATTTAAACACTTATTTCTCAAAGGCTGTTTGGGAGAAAGCAGACATGATACTAAATTAGGAGGACCTATGGACTGCCTCAAGGGTAGTGATGCCTTGCAGAGAGATCTAAATGGACCACAGAGCTGGGCAATCACCAGCCATACGAAATTTAACATGCATGAGTGCTGGATTCTGCACCCAGGATGGGGTAATGTTGGTTAGACCTACAAACTGTGGGAGAAGGGGCTGAAGAGAAGCCCTGGGGAAAGAGATCTGATGGTTTAGGTTGATGGTGAATTGAATATGAGTCAACGTGCATCCTGGCAACCAAAAGGGCCAACAGTGTCCTGGGGTGCGTCAGGCACAGCACCCTAGCCAGCTGAAGGAAGGTGACTGTCCTGCTCTGCTCTGGCACAGCCTCACATCAAGTCCTGTGCCTAGTTTTGGGTGCCATAATACAAGAAAGATGTTAAGCTATTTGAGAGCATCCAGAGGAGGACAACCAAGATGATGAAAGGCCTCAAGACCAAGATTTATGAGGAATGACTGAGGTCCCATGGTTTGTTCAGTTTGGAAAGTGAAGACTGAGGAGTGACCTCATTGCAGCCTGTAACTTCCTCAAGGTGGCCTATGGAGAGGGAGGTGCTGACATCTCTCTGGAGACCAGTGACAGGATAAGATGAAATGAAAATCTAACTAAACAAAACTTGATTTGAAGAGCATTTTTGCAAGCTAACTACCATGTAATCTAAACTAGGAAATACTTGTGTCAACACAATATGAAATATGTCCAGCAAATTCCAACTGCTTTTCTTGTTCTCAGTGTACAACGCATGCCTCATCAACTCCAAAAATGCAAGCATCAAACTGACCTTCAAAGCATTACTCAACAACAGATCTTGATGATTCAAAAGAATATTCCATCAATCACAGTAAGTGATCATACTCCCAAAGACAGAATCTAGTCACATCAAAGAGAACTATGCCATCTAGAACATCTGAAAAATCATTGTTTAAGTTCTTTTTTGGAGAAAAATTTTGAAGTATGATTTGGTGCTCAAAGTTACAACCGCAGCTTCACACAGAATTTGGAAACATTGCTGAAATCAACAATACAGCTATTTTAAGCACACAACAGAACACTGTAAAGCCCAAAGGCAGTGTGGAGGAAAATCAGCATAGGGTATATTTATTTTTTGTTTCCAACTCTTCCACTCACTAAAGCTTAAGATTTAAATGCAGCTTAAATAATTTGGGTATCCTATTCTCACTGAATACCCAGTGGAAAGAGATCACCATCTTTGATCCTCTTCATGCTTAGATGCCTCCCATGCACATTTAATTTTTATCCACAGAAGCAATTTATCACGTATTATTATCTGGCACTAAAAGTCTGTTATTAGGGGATTAGCAACTCAGTAACAGATGTTGTTCATTATCTTTACATAGCAGTGACTTTTTATTTCAAGTAACCATTATAAAACTGATAGCAACTGTCATTACAAGCATTTCAGACTACATAGACTACTTCTGACATAAAAACTTAAAAGTATTAAAAAGTATTAAAAAGTATTTAAGGGAAGCTCTTTCAGAAAAACCACGTGAAATGTGTCAGAAAAGCATAAGTTTTGGTTCCTGCAAACAGAACCAAAACCAGAGCCGCAATCTCCCACTGGAGGTGGGAGATGGTGTATGCACACAACCTACAGATTCTTCTCGCACTTCAGAACAAAACTTGACATGTTACCAAGCATGTCAAGATTCAAGGCCTCAAAGAAGACGTAGGGAGTGCTGCTGAGTTATCTCAGCTAGTTAGAGCACAGTGCCATAGTCACAGGTTTGATCCCCATATGGGCTATTCACTTAGGAGCTGGACTCAGTGCTCCTTGTGGGTCCCTTCCAAGTCAGAATATCCTGAGATGAAATCCACAAGCATTCAAATACTGCTCCTTGAACAAGCAGAGCTCCCAGTCCCTCCAGTTTAAGTTTTGATAGAGTGGAAAACCTAAGACATTAGTCTTAGAAGTTGGCCATCATGGACACTCATGGCCTTCATAAGGAACTGTAAACAAGAGCCATTGTAACCTCATACACCGTCTGAGCTGGGAAGGAGCTGGGTCAGACCCCTTGAGGTCTGCAGTGGTGGTGTCTTGCTGCTTCTGATGCCAGACAGTTCAGGGCAGCTCACACATCCACCCCAGCAACTCACCAAACTCTCATAAATTTAGGTCCATTCACAAATCCTGGACAGAAGAATTGATGGAGGTTTTGTCTGATGAGGACAATGTTGTCAGTTCACCCATGAAGAAGCTTAGTTACCTCTTGTAAAATTTGAGGGAAAAAATGGGGAGGGGAGGACAAAAATGTGTACTCACCTCGTGCATCAAAGAATTCATCATCAGAACTCTCTACAGAGTCTCTGAGAACACTCTGCACGTGCCGCTGAGCACCACCAAATCGGCATGGGCCAGCTGGAAAAACAAGGAGACTCACATTAACACAAGGGAATGCTTGCCTCTGCTCCAGAAAAGACACCAACTCAACACATTAATGAACAGTTTGTGTAGGTGCCTCAGGAGGATTGTCATCATGCACACTTTAATCTCAACTGTCAGCCAACCAGAGCTCTCAGGATGGGAAAAAATACTTCCATTTAAATAAAGTGATTAAAACAAATTTGTGTTAAAGATAAGCCTGCATTCAGCTAGTGAGTGACCTTAAAAGATAAATTCTTTCCTGTTGAACACATCTGGCCATTCCATTCCAACACTCAAATTGCACATTGTTTCTAAAAACAAAGCAGCATTTCCTCAGGACAGTAGCTCCCACTTAAATTCAATTTAACTTCTAAAATAAGTGCTATCTTATTTGGCTCACAGATTTGCAGACAAGCTACTCAATTCTCATTTACTGAACTGGTTTCTCCAGAGAGATTTGCTGTGCTGGAGCCTGGGGCTTTCATTTGAAGCTTGTCATTTGAAGACAGGAAGGCAAAACCACATTAGAATAGGTACAGTAACAGATACAGTCATGACAGCTTAAATGGTCCTAATGGATTTTCATACTCAAACTAATTTGTAGTTAGTAAACCAGACTTGTCTAAATACCTGGATTTTCCTTACATCTAAGCAACCCAACACTAGAAAGAAGTAGTGAAATATATTCCCTATATTAACAACAAAGTCTCCCCACAATCAGTGGGGAACCATACCCTATTATATAATAACACTACTGTAGAAAGGACACTCATTACCCACCAGAATAGTGTCCTTTGTTTTATTCATTTCCACAAATGATGACACCAGACCTGATTCTAATATCCTGAGCCCCTGGCCACAAAAGCATTTTTCTTCTCTGAGTAGTAAAAGAGCACTCAAACAGAAGATGCATCCTTCCGCAAACATGCCACTAGGTTACAGCCTTTTGTTCTTCATTTACTCCACCTGTTAGTGTTCAGGAACAGATAATCATGGAGTGATTATATGAAGGTGCTTTATTAAAGAGCTCTGGGTGTCAGGGGTACACAGACCCAAATCTGACCTGACTTGGTTTTGAGCTGAACATGTTTTTATATTCTATCGCTATATAACTTACATGTTAATTATTAAACTTACATTGTTCTATTGTATACATTGATTCTACCCAGGCATGGATTTCTCACGATCCCCCTCAAACTCCTAACATAGTTTCTCATGATTCTTTTAACAACAATTCTAACAATTATATCATTTATCATATACTGACTACACAGGTGCATTTTCACATGATCTTAGCAAGCACAAGGCCTAACATTTCCCAGGGCCTACCTTTAACACTTTTCCCAGGGCTTGCCAAGCCTAACTTTGTTTCTAACTCCCCGAATTTTCTATGATTTTAAAATCTTTTACTATCACACCTATAAGCTGAATTAATCAGAAATATAAGTGAAGGGTGGTAAGATGAAGCAAATTTTAGCTGGCCAAGATGTGAGTAAAAATACTAATCAATTAATAGCATTTTAATAGGGTTAAATAAATTAGGTTTTAAGAAGTAAGTAAAAATAATAGTCAATTAATAGCATTTTAATATGTCTTTTTTAAATGGTTATTAAGGAGTCAGCATTCATTACAAGAGTACAGCATGTATTGGGAATGTGTCCAGTGAGATCTAGCAGCTACTGGAGCCCCACTATTCAGATACATATCTATCCTAAAATGCATCACTACAGACATCAAAACAGTGGTAGAAAGAACACTATTCTGAACTTCAAATGAAAAAAGTCTTCATTGGGACAATGCTTGGAAGAGCAGGCATTCCATTATTTCAAAAGCACAAGGTGGGAGGCACCACAAAAAAAAACAACAATGTACGGAGGGTTGGACAGAGGGAGGAAGGGAGTGAGGGATGGAGAGAGAGAGGAAGAACAAAAGGAGGCAGGAAGCTACAAAATTAAAAAATTTTAAAAACTTCAAAGGTACTCCAAAGCAAACAGCAACTCCCTGGGAAAGAGCTGCCACGAGCCTGGCTGAAAATCAGTAAAAGTACTCACCCCACAAAAAAAGCTCATGGTTCCAGGGACCTTGGAGTTTGATGCAGAATGTGAAGGGAGGGCAGGGAAAAGTGTCACAAATATCCAGACATAAATTCTGGCTATGAGTAAAGATCTTGGGACCACCAGTTTTATTATATTGCACTGGAAATGCTTCTAGATTTACAAGCAGCTTAAACATAACCACAGTCAGCAGCACAAATCTGTGTACAGCTCACTGCAACAGCTCTCCACATCTAGGCTGATCTGCTGGCTAGATCACATTGCATTGCATTGCCCTAATACATTGGTCCTATTGAGTCTGCTTCCTTCTGTGCCAGCAGATTCGCATTAGCCACCTTCAGAGGACTCTATTAACATTTCTTGATTTTATTAGACACTGGCATTGCCTGGACTCACTGATTTGATTTACACTGTCAACTGCTGCACATTTTATTTTATAATTTGGCTTCAGAGAATGAAAAGACCAGCCCTACTTCAGAACACAAGTGAGCTCCTTGGTAATGACACTTTATGTTTCTATGGCAGTGAACCTAGCCTTTATCAGGCTACTCTTAGCAGCCAGATGTCAGAAATTTTTGCACCCAGGGTAGCAACTTGCATTTCATTTCAGTTGTTCAGTATCACAATTTCTGACCAAAGAAGGGGAAAGCATGTAGAAATGCTTTGAACACTACATGATCAATTTGCGAGTCACAATAGTTGAACTGGAAGCATATACAGTAGTTCCCCATAAGCTGCTGGGGCAGCACAACAGAGGGATGGTAGGATTGTAAGTGTAGCACTCCAAGAGGCAGAAGGAGAGCCCAGAGAAATGCACAGGTGCTTTTCTTCTAGAAGAAGCGAAAGTACAGTTTTCTATCTAACCTGCTCTCTCTGCACAGAACTGCAAGTTGTGACAGTCACCTGTCCCAGAGAGAGCTGGCAGGGGTTTGCCCTGAGCACAGAGCCACAGAAAAAGCCATGGAGAAGACAAGAGCACAGCGATCCTCACAGCACTATGAACAGAAACTGAATGCTCTAGTTAGGCTAGCACTAACTGTAAGTAATTGTAATTAAGATTACAATCAGGGATTTTCCTCAGTAAAAAAAAAATCTTGTTTTTTTCCTTGAATAAAGAACACCTGGAATTTCATTGGTACTTTGCTGCATCAGTGACCTGGTGACCTGACAAGTGCTGTGGTGCATGTTTGATGTTGATTTCCTTACCCCTATGTATAAGTAAGGATCACAACTGAAATCTATATCCTGCATAACAGCTTCCATAAGGGGAAGAGCCATCGATCACAATCAGCTGCAACCTCTTGTGATAAGCAGCAAAATAGCCAGAAACTTATTTGACTAAAAAATTGCTACAGAAATAGTTCCATATTCTATTATGCAACACCTGTACTTTGGTTGAAGGCAAACCAGACTGTACACATCATCCTAATTCAGATACGAGGCAACTTTCATCCCTGGTGTTTAGTGACTGTACATAATTCCAACAAACAGCAGAAGAAACAGTTCCCACTCACATATCAGCAGTTTCTAACGCTGTCCATCCAGGGAAGGAACAACCCACTAAAATGATGCAATTGCTGATATGTTCCACAAATAGACCTAGGAAGTGGAACAGTCATGGAAAATGCCAATTTCACTTTCACCCACAAACACCAGCAGGGCTTGTTCTACCATAGTTCCATAAGAAACAGCAGTTGAAAAGTATAATCAAGTATAAATAAAAGAAGAATCAGCTCTAGCTTCCTCTGCTCAGGAGGCATAAACCCAAATTTTTCCAAAGGTGTCTCTTTCTTTACAAACTGGCAATGATATGACAATTAAGCAGTGCATGAGCACACTTCATTCCATGTGATAGGAGGGTGATTCTAAACAAGAAAAATAAAAAAAAAGGAAAACACAAGAGGAATTAAAGTGACCTTGCTGCTCTGTAGTCAACATTCTCAGGACTAAGGAAATGGAAACAGAAAATCAGGTAAGAAGTGAAATAAGGCTGAAGAGGCTCTGAAAATCAGTTTAAGAAGCAAAGGTTTCCCCCTGAAAACTGAATAGCTAAAGCTGTCGATTCCCAACTTTAATCACTTTCCTGTATTATTTGGAAGGTCTAGGGTCCAAAACACACCCAATCCTAAAAGTCCCAAGCATCCTAAGAAAGAACAGCTCATCACTGTCACTCAGTAGTAAGCACGTGTTCTGCAACCAGTACCAAAAATGCTGCTTCAATATTATTTGTTAAGCAAGGATAGTATTTAAAATGCAAACCAAGTTAGGAGAAAGAAAAGGCATCTACTTTCCATTTCCATTCCAGTAACTGGCATCAATTCTGACAGCACAAAGCTGTTAACAGCACACCATACAGGCCCCAGATCCTTAGGTGGCATAGACCTGGAGTTAAAAAGTGTGGACAGCACAAGAATATCTTCTGAGAAAAGGATGGAACATTTTCCTGTGGAAATTATATCCTTTAAGCACACCTTGCACCAAGGCACAGGGATTGAATCTGTGACTGGATCTAATGAGCAGAAAATTAATTTTCAAATGCAGCAGGAAGTAAGCCTAGCCCTGCTGCGAAACCACAGCCATGGTACCTTTCTTCACTGGATCTGCCTTCTCCTCATTTTGAAATAGCTTTTAAAAACACTGCAACTGAAAAAAAAAGCCCATTACTGGAGTCATCACATCACTGTTTACAGAAGCACTTCATGAGCAGGACCAGTACATATACTTTGGGAATTAAAGAATAGTGATTTCATTCCTGAAACATACTTGTGAGGGCAGACTAGCAGCACAGTAGGCTCAGTCCAGAAGCATCAGTTGAAGAGTCACTCCAGCATCTCCCTCTTTTCCTTACCAATGCACGTGTCCCTGGCTACCTTGTCAGGCAAGCAGGACAGACGGAAAGTAAGCAGGATGATCCAAATACCAGTCATACCAGCCCCTTGTGTACTGGCAGCATCACAGGCCATTTCCAGAGGCCATCCCAGCTCACAGCAGACTTGCCAGGAAGATGCATTCAAGCAGCTTGGGATAAGAGCAGCAGTTTTCATTGGATGCAATTACAGCAATGGGCTTTACTGTAAAACTAATCCAGTATTATTCACTTCATATTATCACAGATTTCAAGCTTTGCAGCAGGCCCAGCCTTCTTCTGTATCTTTTGCTTGGTAACATTTCCCAATTTCCAATCAAGCCCAGACATAAACACATGCCAGAAGACAGGCAATCATAAAGAAGGAACTCCTAAATATTATCACCACACCTAAGTAGAGATGAAACAGCACACAGTGTTCTCATAGCTCAGACTGGGGACTCAGTCTTTTACACAGTCAAATACTGAAGACTGAATTAATCTCAATTAAAAAAATAATTTAAAAAATAGACTCTATTGCACAGATTAAAACATTTCCACTTGTCAAAACTTGTTTTAGAAATGTACCATTTTGCATTCAGGGGCAGTTTTCCTAATAAAATTAAAAAGCACAAGTAATTTTTCCATTTGGATAGAGATGCTGGGTAGGAGGAATGACCTTCACTATTGCTACTGACTGCTGTTGCATAATAATACTTCTTTCTGTTTTGCTGGTTTCAGATGCTTCTTGCCTACCCATTAAGTGATTTAACTGAGCTACCCACACAGTGTTACCTAGTGACTATGCAGTTAAGACTTAACTGGAGGCCAAGTTCACCCGCTATTATTTTCTAGTTATGTTGTATTTCTTATTTGGAAAACATAAAACTGAAGATATATGTTACAAGGATGCAAATTTAACTACTGGAGGCACTCCTAAGGCTCAGGAGCTCAAAAAAGACAGAGGGAGATGCTGATCAGAGGAAGCCCTTGCCTGCACACTGACCACCAAAAAAGATGGACCATATATGCCATCACTGACAGCAAGGCCACATAGAACTCATCCAAAATCATCGAATGAATCTGCATCAGAGACTGGAACTGAAATTAAATCAGTTGAAGCTGAAATGAAACACACTCAGTGGAAGGGGCTGTGGGGGGAAATGGAGTGGGAGGCCTACAAAACTGTGAGGCTAAAGGAGGAGAGAGGGAAAAATAATAGTGGGAGGCAAGAGGGAGGGAGTAAGAAATGGGATGGGGAAGGCCAAAAGGGGATGGGGAAGAAAAAAGTGGAAGATCAAGTCAAGATGTCAAGTTCCCTTGTCAAAAATACATGGCTGACAAAACCAGACATAATTACAGACAGAAAAAAGTCCACACAAATTGCAGGTTCTCTTGTCAAAAAGTAAAATATCTGAGTGATGGAGCAGTCCAGATGCCACTGTGGTCAGAAGTACCCAAAACAACCAGCTCCTCTCTCCCATTCCTCATTCAGTGTCTTTCATCTCACAGCAATTTCACAGCAAGAAATCCCTGGTTGTCTACTCTGTACATCCCTCCACTGTCAGTTCTGCAGCAGATGGTAAGGATGGGCATGTATTTGAATACTGAGTTCAGAAAACAAATCAAGAAACTAAGCCATGCAGGCCTTTAAGACCCTATTTTAAGGTACCAGTGACATTTACAGTCTTGCACTTTACAGGATTATAAGTGAGGTGAAGGAAGAGAGAAAAGAGGTTTAACATGACTGTTCAGACTTCAAATCCTAGATCAAACTTTCTTGTAAACATGGTACATCTCCCAGAGCTGTTTCTTGACACTTCAGATGCCAGCTTCCCCAGCAGAAATTAACTTCACCCTCCCTCTCAGCAATGCCATCACCTCCTCCAAAATGACTCCCCAAAACCAGAGAAGATATGAATATTCTCTAACCTTTTCCTGCAGTGACTGTAGGTGGATTGCCTGCAACACAGCTGAGAGTCTCTACTTTCACAGTGCAGAGATTCTGTTTTTTTGAGGAGACTGGCATTTTTGAGTCACTGTGCTCTGTTAAAAGTGAAGTCAGAGCTGAAGAGCAGATACCCTACCACTCCCACAGGGACATGTCAGGTAGTAATCTACAATTGTCTCTGTGGTTTTACAACCAACATTTGCAAATGCCCAAGCATTTCTGCACTTCTTCAAGTGCTCAAGGTCTGGAATTCACTAGGTGAGATCTGGTTACTCAAATGTCAAGTGTGGGCCATGTCTAAAAGCCCTTTACAAGCACACCTGTCATTCAACAGTGAGCAAACAGCACATTTTCACTACAATTTTGGTCTTCCTGAGGTAAGGCTACAGCGTTTGGAAGGAGCTGCAAGGTAGGATATATACAAGCAAAACAATTTTTTTATATTTGTGCATATTGCAGCTCACATTGATAAATTTGGTAGGCTCAATTTATAAAAGCAGCACGTTTTCTCTACGCCTAGACCAGATAGTTTCTTCCAGACCTCCTCTGTGAATGGTCTACTCTTACTTTTCTTTGCAATAAGTAGTGACATCACAAAGCTCCTTTCAAAATACATACTTTGTCAGTGAAATCACATCCAAGACAAGTACTATGCTTTAAAATTCCTGTGCAAAATTTTATTTGAAACTATGTATGCAAGCTGCATTACTCATGTATCACAAAAAGCAAAAGCAATGCCTCATTTTCTTATCAAACCTAAAAAGACTGCAAACTAATGACAAAGAAAAAAATAACCATGAGACTTTCCCCCCATTTGATTACATCTTCATCTTCCAAAGACAGAAAAGAAACATTTTGTTCAATCCTATATTCGCATCTTCTGAAATTATTAATGCTCTCATATTCTGGAGTGTTACATCTCCGGGCTGCCACCAATCCATGCTTATTTTGGGGGAGTAAAGAAATAAACAATGCTGGAAAAAAACCACCCTTTTGGATTTTGCTTTGAAATTGCCATGCAGCTGTAAAGCTGTGTCCAGACCTGGCACCAAACACCAGGCAAGTGTCACATACTGACCATTCAGTCGTAGCAGTTAGGCCTTCACCTGCAGCAGCAATGGGTTCTGCATGCAACCTATAAGGAAACCGCTTCTGCATCAGCAGCTGCTCTCTCATCTGTTCTGGCCTTCGTGCACACAGAACATATGCTACCTCGTCCAGGCTGCACCTGCCACCATGCACGGGACATCAGGGTGCTGCTGCTGCTGCTGAGCATCTTCAAGCCCTGATCTCAGCCCCAGCCAACCGGCCTCCAACCTCCACACTGCTCACGCTCCAGAGGAAGCACGAGTTACGTGAATGGGAAAGGCGCAGCGCAGGCTTTCGTCAAATTCCACCCAACAGCACACCTGTATTGTTCTCCGACCGCGGCTGCTGCCTCCCTGTGGGTTCCTCCCGAGTGGGAGGCAGCCACGGAATTCTCCGGGAGGTGGGAGAGACCTTTCCCGGAGCAGCACGGCCGGAGCGCGGGGAGGAGGCCGAGCAGCGGCGACGGCTGTGGGCGCTTGCGATGCCTCCCCGCAGACCCGCACGGCCGTGCCTTGACCACGGCACCGGCAGATGCGGGCGCCAAAAGCAGAACGGGCCGTGCTCTATAACGACGAGGAGGTCAAACGTACCCGCGCCTCGTCCACACGAGTTTGCACTCACCGTTCCGCGGGGCCGACGGCGAAGGACGCGGAGCGGGGCTGCCACGGAACCGCGGGTGGGCGGGGAACGCGCCGGGGCCTCATCCCCGCCGCGCCCCCGGGGCCCGCGCTCCCCTCGGGGCCGCCCCATCCCGCCCCAGGGGCCTCTCTCCCCTCGGGACTGCCCCATTGCGCCGCGTGGCTCAGCACTTACCTGGGAGTGGAGCTTTCGCCATTTCAGGGCTGCCCGCTAGCAGCCAAGCCGTCCTCAGCCGTGTCAGGTGCTCGCCCGCTGGGCGCTCCGGCACCCTGCTCTCCGGCGCCCCATCGGCTTCCAGCAGATGCCCCGCGCCGCCCCCTTGCCTGCGGCGCTGAGAGACGCGGCCGGGAGCCGCCGGCAGCCGCCGCCGCCCGGTGCCGCCTGCCCGCCGCTAAAGGCGCAGCCGCCGTCGCTAAAGGCGCAGTGAGCGGCTTCGCGGAGAGCGGGGGCCGGGCCGGGCCAGCACGGGGACGTGGCTGCGCATAAAGGGCCTGGAGAGAGCGGCCGCGAGGTGCGAGCAGGAGCCCGCCCCGGGCAAGAGCTCGGCGGCGGGTCTCGCCCCGCCGCTGCCGGCAAGGACCCTCCGCCGGGAGCTCGCCTCGCCCGCAGCCCTCATGTCACGCCTCCCGGGGAGGGGTCGCGGCTCTTTCGCCGTCTCCGCGCCCCTCAGAGCACGAGGGGGCCGAGACCCGCGCCGCGCTCCTGCCGCGCACCGCGCCCGGCTCCGGCCCTCAGAGTGGCGCTGCCCCTACCCCGGCCCGCGCTGCTGGGGCGCGCACGGCTCGGCTGCTGCCGCGGCACGGCCCCGGCCAAACCGCTCCTGCGAGTGGCTGCTCTGGATTTGAACAGCAACATTCCTCTGGGTGTTGCCAGGCCCTGTGTCAATGCAGTGGTTGAACAACTGCAAAGCTGCCTTTTAGGTCAGCAATAGGCAAGTGGCTTTGAGTCTGCTGAAAGACGAATTAAGGGAACTTAGAGAGTTCGTCCCTCTTCAAGAGCCTCACTGGCAGCATGCCTCTAAAAGTAGAGATGCCAACTTCTCCAGAACCCCCAATAACCGGAAGACATTCATCTTAAGGAACGTCTTGAGTCACAGCCCTTCTTGTAGAAACAATGGGAAGAGGCTGGCAGAGAGTTTAGGAGGGATTTTATGTTACTACAGTGTGTCAGAACACTACCAAATAATGCGCAGTTACAGAAGTTTTGCCCCAAAAATCCTACAATTGAAGAACCAAGCATAGTACAACCAAGTTCTAAAGCCACTTACAAGCTCTGTACCAACACCAGCTTGGTAGGTATAAAGATAATTACATTATTTTGCTAGGGTATTTGCTAGGTAAGAGCCACAGCAAATACCCCTGATAATTTGGTGAGTTAAGTGGTTTTGCTTGAGCCTTAAGTGGAATAGACACTTAAGCAGTTCCCACCTCCAGAGCCAGCTGCAAATAAACTATGGTTCACCTTCCCCCAGTATAGGTGACAGTGCTACTACGTGCTGTAGCTAGCCCTCGAGCCACATTGCCTCTGCTGTTGGACACAAGTCCTGTTTAAAAGGTTTGACAAGGACTGCTTTCCCAAAGGTGCTACAGTGTCACTAAGCCACCAAAGAAAGCAATCTTAGAGAAAGACCATGGATATATAGAATCATAGAATATGCTGTGCTATTCCAAATGGATTCAGAGGGAAGTTAAATTAAAACTGTGTTTAGTGATAATAAACAAGTGTTGTTTATTAAAAAATAAAACATCTTCAAAATACTTTCACATGCATATATACACATAGAGACACTATTGCTTTAATATTTTTGACTTATGATTTTAGAAATCAGCTGTTTTAAATTACAGAAACCACATATCAGCGAAGTCCCACTTCAGCAGTAACATTTACATCATTGCATTTGAAGACGATTGAAATAGTAAACCAGGCTTCAATAGAAACAAAATTATTTTTAAAATATATGTTCTAATTAGAGAAAATAAAAATAATCTTAGACGGTTAAAAATTAATGTGTTATAGATTGAACAATACTGGAGAAAAAAACCGACAAAGGAAACAGACTGTCATATTCTCTAGGTTACCTCAAGGGCTGAATTTGCATTTCCCTAGAGTACTACATTAAGTAATTATTACTATTGCTCTGACTCCAGACATAACCCAAACTAGTACTTTGATTACTTCAAACAAGTTAATTTAATGTTGCAGAAATGCCAATTGCTCATTTATTTTGTTGTTCTTGATTTTAATGGGATTCTTAAGAGAAAGGAATGTGGGCTTGAATCACTAAATTCTGATAAAAATGTAACATTTCAGACTAGTTTAAGAAAAAGAAAGTAATATTTCTATCACATGCTTCTATTGAAAGGTCTTGTTTTGCCTTTGCATTATGTACTAAGGAGGTACCATGCACATTATATACTATGGAGGTACTCAGGAACTCCGTTCCGAAGCTGACGGCAAGAGCCCAAGCAAACCTGCAACTACAGCCAGCGACAAGTGTTTGCATCTATCTGTGCTGTGCCATGAGAATCCTTCACTGGGTTGCCACATCTCCAAAAGAACTCACCCCAGTGTAGCATGTGCTAAGGTAATTAGACAATAAAAGGAAAAGTAAGGAAGTCCTTTCTGAAAAGGAAAACATTATTATAATGGTTTTATAAAAATCCTAAGATGAATCTTTGATGGAGATCCAGTACAGAAAATCTCACAGACTGTCAGGCTGAGGCTGAGATTGATAGGGCAGGTGGGAAAGAATTCACTGCACTGGCTGCAAAAACTCTGATGTGAACACAGCTTCTGCATAGTCCTCACAAACATCCTGCAGCTCTGCTGCCACATCACACAGGGCTTCTTCTGTCAGCTGCTCTGCAAGACTAAGGGAGAGGAAGGGCAAAAAAAGAGAAGGAAAAGGTTCAGAAAGTCAGATTTCAAATTCCAGTTTTTCACTTCTAAACCACAAAGACAGTTCATATACCTCTCAGCAATCTGCCATGGATCAAAACTGCCCACTACCTCATGGGAAATAAGCTTTAAATGATGCTTGTATCTGCTGTTATAATCCAAGATGCTCTGGAGCACATCACTTGGCACAGAGACAGACACAGAATATGCTTTCTGTAGAGACTTCAGAGGCAAGGACTGCAGAACGTAATTTCCAGACTGCAATTTCTCCTTTGCTTCTTTATTTTCATCAATATCACTGGAAATATAAAATAATCATCAGGACAGAACTAAATTTTTAAGTCTCTTTTTGAAGAGTCAGTGTAATGAAAACACTGGAATGAAGTCATATAGATCTTATGCACCACAGTTTAGTGTGGGGCCAATTATTCCACTTACGTGCTGTCAAATGGTTTTTCAAATAAAATGTCTGTTTCCAGCTCTGTGTGTCTGATTAATTTAGTTATCTGAACTGGATGAGGAGATATAAGTTTTTTAGCTGTTGATGCCATTTGTTGTTCTAGAAGGAAGAAAATACCATTTTAAATTGGATTTTTGAAAGAGAAAAACTACATCTACTGCAGATTAAGTCCCTACAAAGACTTGTTTCTTTTAAGGGCAAGTCCTTCAGGTAAGTAAAGTATTCAAAGTGAGAAAAAACATCAATTCAGCTCAGTGTATTAAAGCTGAGCATTCTAGAAGTACTACCTTTAGTATAAATCATTTGTGCTGCCAGTGGGTGCTTCTAGCAGAAATAGAAAATACCACTGTAAAAATAGCACAGTCTATTAAACTCCATGGTTAAATCCAAGACATAGAAAAAGAATCCATAAAGATTTGGGGTAAATCTTTACCAGTCTTACTGTGAGATTTTCCAACTTATGTTAAACAACACAGTTTCAGTAAAGTTGTATGTGATCCAATGGAAAACCAATGTAGCTTCACTGTGCTACTCAATCAAACCATAGGATAAAGAAAAGGAATGCTGATAAAGTATTGATTTTAGAACTATATCTTAGAAACTGTGCTCTGAAAGAAGCACTTATGGTAAAAAGTGTCCAAGTGGTGCTGTTTGATCACACATAGTCCAATGACTTTGATTTCAAAACACCTGAACTTAAACCTACCGTTTATAAGAAAACCAAGTTGTGTTAAAAAAGACAATTACCCATTTTGTCTTCCTCGGCCCAGAACTGGGAGTCACTGTAGACAATCTGTGTGACTCTCCTGCGGACAGCCTCCTGGTACATCTGTGGTGGAACACACATCAGTCAGACAAGTGTGTAACACATACACAGCTCAGCTGTACTGATTATCACCAGCAGGAAAGCAAGCCATTGTCCTCCTTGGGCAAAGCAGGCTTATTTTAGATGGTAACACAACACAGAAAAGGGCTGGGGGACTGAAAACACAGACATTTATCTTGTTCAAAATGTCATACTTGAATACAAAACTAATTGCCAGTCCCACGGGAATTCCTCCCATTTCAGACCAACAGCCCTCAGCCAAACAACTGAAGGCCCTCAAACTGCTCCTGTCTCACCAACTGTGAATCCAAATGTGTGCTCCAGTGCCTCAGGGACAAGGACACTGCAGCTTCACACTTCCAACTGATGAACAGATCTCTAGAAGTAAATGGCACTAAACTGAGTAGTTCTAAGTCACAATAAATTTCAGAGAAGGTCAAAATAGAACTCAAACCAGAAATGATGAAAAAACAGATTGAAGAAAACTTTTTAAGAAACCAATACATGAGAAAGTTCAAGTCAAGTAAACTATAACCTTATGTATGAATATTTATATAGAAAGATGAATAAAAGGCACAGATAACCATGTATTCATCTGACTTCTCCATGATGCCCTGTGAAATACTTTGGATTGCCAGAGCATATTTCCTCAAGATGGTCATGCTACTAGAATACTGAAATTCTATAGCACACAAAAGGGAAAAATTCAAATTAATATTAAAATACTTTCCAATCTGCTAGACAATCAACATAATCACCATACTGATTCTCCCATTCATATACAATTATTTAAGCCACAAAATTTTAAGATGGGATGCAAACTCAGGTCTGCCAATTTTATAGCAACAGATTCATCAAACATGCTGCTTCTGTTCTAACATGGTGTTTTCTGGAAGCATAAACTCCATCCAGGTCTTTGATCTCAGCCACTGATCCAGTCAGACCTTGCTTCATTTAAGAATGCAGATACTTACAGATACTATAATTTATGGACAGCAAATAAGAAATTAACACTAATGAGACCAACCAAGACAGAAAATCTTACTTCAATTTCTTCCATTCTTTGCAACATTGACTCCAGGCTACGAGCGTCAGCCACAGGCAGGGCCTCAGTCTGGAGTCTCTCAAGCTGATCCATGCTCCACAGCTCCCGAGCAGTATCTTCCAAAAGATCATCCAATAGCTTTTCACTCAGAATATCTGCATTTGTTGCAACCTGCTACTTAAAAAAACAAACCCCAAAAACAAATGCCACAGAAAATAAAAAGACACAAACTCAATACAAGAACGAAAGAAACCCAAACCAAAACAAAGGTAATTTCCATTAAGTTGAAAAGAAACTGTTTGTTGCTCTTTTATAAAAATCTGACAGCTCTCAAGGCATCATTCACCCAGTGGCATGATCTTGTCTGTACTACCTGTGTCCTGTCTAACGGAGGCTCTGACCACTCCTGTACCTCCTTCCCAGCTTTCTCTGCACACTGGGCTGGAGAAACAGTTCGTGACCTGCACAAAGAAGAACAAATGACAATACCATTCAGAAAGCTATTATGACAACAATAATTTTAAACATCAAACTATATAAATGTATTTTTAGGAGGACTGTTGGGAGTGGGGAGAAACTCAGATCTGACACTCATAAGATTTTTCAAAGAAAGGCATTACCTCAACTTTTGTATTTTTTCCATTTCTCCTCTGCAAAGGTGAGTTAGAATTCCTCTTGAATGTTTTGCTTCAAGCCTTGCTAATCTTCAAAAATAGCACAGTAGCATAGAAAGTTACAAAATGTACATTGTAACAATTGAAGAATGAAATAGTGTGATTTCCATTATTAGTTTGAAAGAGTTACAAGAAACTATAGAGAGAAAATTAATAGATTTTGAGACCAAATAAGCCAGAAAATTCTGTTGAGAATGAGGGAACTTGAATCATGTTTCTGCTGTTGGCGAACAGGAACTACTTGATTCTCCACAAGTACTGTCCAGAGAAATGAGCTCCTCATCTTACCATGCACACTGCCTAGTTCTGATCCAGCACCTGGATCTCCTGCTCCAAATGCCACAAACATCAGTCCCGAACCAACCTAAATTTGGAGACCCATGTGTAACAGGATGTTGAATAGAGTTTAGAGTAAACAAACCTGCCCTTTATTATTGTCTGGGACAAATATATGCATCTTGTCCTTCTGAAACGGGGAGATAATATTTACTTTCTTAATGTAGTGCTGGGAATATCCACTCCTCCTCCTGTGTTTTGCCACTGCCCTGCCTTGCACAGTTTGGCATTGACTCCCAGGCAGCAATTCAGGCAAAAGACTAAAGCCCTGGCTCTTCCCAGGCTATAGGGAATGGGGCTGCTCTGGGCCAAGTGGGAAAGGAGAGCAGCTATGTGACAGCAAGCTGCGCTGTGCCACTGGACTGAAGCCAGGCCAACTCTATCCTAGTCACTAGCACAGATCCAGAAGCTTCTCCACTGGGAAGCAGTGCAAAGGTGGGTGCCAGGGACTGCAAACATACCGCTTAGGTGAAACAGACCGAGGTGAAGGCTTTGAAGGCATGCAAGGCATTTTGCTCTCCTTAACAGGTCGTTTGTTCTCTTTTAGTTGGAAAGCTATAGTTGGCTCTTGAAATCGGGCATGCTTTCCCAGAGGGTTTGTCCATCTTGAGTTTAAAGATTTCAGCATTCCCTTAAAATTAACATGATCACATTAAAAACACATATTCCAGTTGCTGAATTTTTAAAGTATTTTGCATTCTGCTTTAGACTTTGTCTTGAAATCATGCCTGCTGGCTTTTCTGCAGTTGATGTATGTGAAAGTTTTACAAGTGCGTTAAAGGGAAGTACAGCTGTGCCTGAACAGAACATATGCTTAATCCTGCAACTATTATTTTTGCAAACAGTTCAAACTTTTCCAGTGTTGCTCTTCCTGCGGAAAAAACTTAATTTCGATTTTTCAGAATTAGACTCTATGCTAACTATTCATAAATCCAAATAGGTTTCCAAGGTAACATTGTATTCAGCCTCTGAGGAAGGGATAAAAAGAAAATACACTTACTAGCAAAATACAGCCCATGTTTTTTAAGAATTGTTTTGTTTGCACTATGAAGCTTCTTTCTGGTTGCAAGGACTTAGCAGAAATCAGAATTTGTAAAGTTTTATAATTTACCAATTAAGTAAGCCTGAGTAACATATATTCTCCTACTAACATTAGCGCAACATTACTGCTGAGTGCATTTTTTGTGACACAAGATGACCACAGGAGGAAGATACTTCAACTTTAATTTTAAATTGAAGAGCACACATTAATATCAAACATGATAATGATAATTTGATTAATATCAAACATGATTAATGTTTCAGTGAACATTTTCCTCATCAATTCTGTTGTTTCTAGTTGTAGAGTATATTTCTAAGGAACAAGAAACACTGTTTTCTAAAGTAATTTGCTAAAATAGTCATAAGCACTAGAAATAACAGGCAGATTGCATAGTTTACCCCCTATGTCTCCCAGCTCAGAATAGCAATATTGTGAGGAAGTGACTGTGTCTTATAGAACAAATCCCAGAGCACAAGTAGAAGACAGCATAAATGATTTATCACTTCCATACCTGTGGTTTTGCAGGCAATAACATATTTTTCTTCTTCAAAGCACTATTTTCAAGGACAGACTCTTTTCTTACAGCTCTAGCTCTCACCAGTACATTTGTGCTTCCTTGCAAAGAGGCATTTCTCTCTGAAGTAGGTGGGCCACTTTCTTCTTGATATTTATTGTGTAATATATGGGCACAACTGTTTGCCTGTTGAACTGCTGAAATATTTGCAACATGTCAATGTTTATCTATACTAAAAATAACACATGAACTGTTAACTCTAAATTGAAAGGGCAAGAATTCTCTTTTTTTCTACATTTGATACCTCTGTTATGCTAGGTAGCACTATGCTACCTCTGTTATGAACTTTTAAGCTCTACCATAATTTTTAAAAAATGAAAGACAAGATGAAAAATTCTAGCCTTGTATTTCCTGACAAGTATTAAAAGCAATTATCTTTCTTACATTGTTTTGATGAACAGGAAGCTCTGGGGTTTGTGTGCATATACATATAAATATGTACAGAGATATTTGAAAATATACATATATATACAAGTCATAGGTGCAATTGCTATATGGGGTCTAGGCAGTCATAACAAAGCATCCTCTTTTAGGCACCAAGACAGATGGAAACCATTAGGTGCTTATATACTGTCTCCCTGGAGTGCCAAAGATGAATTCAGCATATGGAATTCTTGCTACCTGGGGGTAGTAGGGAATACTTACTGTTCTAGTACAAACCAGCCTGAGGTATGAGAAAGTCACCACAAAGAAAAAAAACAGTTAATATAATTTATATAATAATGTAAGAACTTACAGTGGCTTTCATAAGGTGGCAAAATACTTCAGGTAAATTTATCTCACACCACCTTAAGAATAAAGCTCCTTTCCTTTCATATCCAAAGCAAAAGAACAATATAGAAAGCCAGCTCTGAACAGCTGCATTGCAAGATAGTGGTGAAAACCCTCAAGTCTTCAGATTAACCATCAATTAATATGTCTCTAGGTAGAGAAGTGTGATTGTTCATTACATTAACAGTAATGAACTGGCCAGGATAAAACAGCCATTGCTCCCAGAAGCAGAGAAATTGTACCAACCGAGGGAAAGCCACAGAATTACTTTTCAGTATGAACAGTTATACAACCACAGCCTGGTTTTTGTTAAGACTGATTTGCTGACCTCTAACTGACTTCTGAACAGCAATACCATACTAAAAAAATTGAACTCTAGATGGCAAGTTAAGTGATAATAATGTATTTAGTTATTCAGAATACAAACCAGTCAAAAGACTCCTGGCACATGGAGGTTTTTTAGACTCTTGTCCATGTTGTCCCTTTAAGGTGAGAGGTTTGTTTTCTCCCTTTGGAGAGAGAAGCTTTCTTGCTGGAAATGCTTCAGTGTTCCTTGGAGATTTGGCCTGAGAAGCTGAAATACATTTCTTCACTGTTTTTGATGTTTGCTTGTTTTCCAGCAGTGAATTCAGATCCTGCACCAAATATTTAGAGTTTTAATTATTCTCTCAGCAAATCTGATGTAATGAAAAGAAAATTCAAGACATTCTAAGCAGTTGGAGCTTTTTTGGTCTGTTTTTGTTTTGGTTTTTTTTTTTCAGATGGTGATTATTTCTGATAGCTTGGTCATGTAGAAGCTTTTTCATATTACTAACTTAAATCTTACCGAAAAGGCTTACATTTTCGTATTTACAACTGACTCCAGCAAACCATTTGCTTACAGAATGTTCAAAAAGAATTGAACACAAGGGCCACAGACCAACAAAAATTTCATGGTCACATAACTATGGTGACAAAGACACTTCTTCCAATGCTATGTCCAAACTTAAACAACTACCTCCTTTCCCATTCCCAGGCAGTTAGCACTCTTACTGTTCTCATAAGCAGGTCATAACAGTAAAATTAAAGACATAGCTCTTACAGTTTTAACAGCATTTTTAAGGAAAGCATCTTATGGCTCTGATATTGCTTTTTTTAAATTTATGCAGCAGGCAACATGAATCAGAACTTTTCAATGATACTAATGACATCTATAAGTCATCAGATATCAATAAATTAGATATTTGAAGGGCACAGAGCCAAGTAGTTCTTGTACCCACAACTTTATCTTCTGCCTGGACAACTCTGCACCCACCACCATATGAGATGCTCAGGTGCTCATCACTGATGCTGATGACTAAAGCATGCATCCAGAGTAATAAACATTTAATGCACACCTAATGTATAAAATTAATTCTCTTGGTTCTGAAAATGACTAATGAATTAGGAACTGATGCTTTGTTACCATTATCACTACTACTCCTCATTCTACTAGGACAGCCAAGAAAGCTAGGAACAGCATCAACAAGCAGCAGGTAGCTTCTGTGTTTAGGATGCACATCTGTTTTAGACCACCATTACTTAGGAACATTAGAAGTACTTTTTTACGTTAGAAAATATGACCTTTAAAAAATAAAAACAAAACCAGTAATATAATCTGCCATTTCATGAACACAATCTCATATTTCGCTACATCTTTCCTGCCTTAGCAAAAACAAATGTTTTTTTCCTACCTCAACTTGCAACAAAATATCTATGATAACTTCAGAAATGGAAGAATCCCCTTCTAGTTTGGCAGAACAGAGAGACAGTTGACGAATGAGACTGCCCAGTTCCTTGTAGTGGGCTGGAATCTGCTCATCTGTTTGATCTGTAAACTGATTGGCAAATGCCTGCAAGGTTCGTACAGCTCCTCTGTGTGCTGCTGCCAACCTGGATACTGCTCGAGACTGGAAAAATGAAAAATAAATAAATGCTTTAATAACTATAGTTTCTATGGATACTTACACTATTGGAAGAATTGTTGCTGAAATTTCATGTAGAAACATTGACATTTGGAATAATTTTGATTGGTATTAAGCCATTTATTTGTGAGAAAAAGCAAAACAGGCATTGAAGTAATTTACTCAAGATTCCTCACAAGAGTACTCCTATCGATGTCATGCTGGCTTCAGGTAAAACAGCCTGGGGATAACAGGTCATGAGGTTTCTACTACCTGTGCCAACATAGAGCTGTCATCTACAGTTGGCTGGAGCCTAATGTGCAAACAAGAATATTCTCAATCCTCTGTGTTTTGTTACGGAAGAAAATGCAGGTAATTGAAAAAGGACAAGAGAACAACAGGGCAACATCGGCCAGACTGTAAGTCATGATCTCAGACATCCCCCTGAAAGGTGTTGGGCAGAGAAAATCAGAAAGAAAGCTGGTAAGACTGAGTGTCATCAAACAGAAGTTTTAAAAAAAGCAGTTAAGAGTAGAACACATTGCTAATTCCTTGCAAAAAGGAATTGAAATTAAGAAGGAATTAGAAGCCACATAAACGCGGAAGACCAACCACCTGCCTCTCATTTACTGCAAATGAGAGCTGAGGAGAAGAGGGAAGTAGCAAAGGCAGTGTCGGGCCAAGTGAGCCATACTTCTTGGACAATGAGACAAAATGTGTAAGATACAAAGGAAATCCCCTTTCTGGAGAGAGCTCAGCTGCACCCTAGACAATCAAACTCAATTATCCAGAAAACTCTGTCAATAAGTTACTTGCACCCTGAAGGATAATTACATCTTACCTTTTTAGTATGTTTGATTGTATGAGGACTCAGTTTCTCTAAATCGTCCTGAATTTCTTTTACCTGTTTATCAAGAAAGGAGACAGAGAGGAGCAAGTCAGTCACAATTAGTTCCATGTCTATAAATGAACAATAGATCTTCACTGTAGCATCTGAGATTTTCCAATAGTGACACTCACCTCTCTGTCCAGCCATGAGGGAAATCAGTCACACCATTCAGAATAAACTAGAATGCCATGGAAGTTCAGCAACAACCCAATTGACTTTCTCTTGTTCCAGTTAGTTTCTGACAAATTCATCACAACAAACTAAACTCCTATGCATCCCAGTTTAAAATCATGGTTCCTACCTGTTGCTGGAGCACATATAGCATCCGAGCTGACCGTGCAGCTTGTTGCTGTCTCCTAGTGCAAAGCCGCTGCTCGTTTTCAGGATCGAGTTCTCTATCTCTCCCTAAAAAGCATAGAATATAAAGTTTTATATCCTAATTTAACCTGTGAAAATCCCAATTAAGTCATGACAACAGACATAATTTAGTAATAAGCCTTTTCCATGCAGAACCAAGCCACCTATTTGTGCAGGGTTCTTTTAACAGTAATGCATGTTAGTTATTGAAAACTCTATGTCCTGTTTCTATTTAGAATTTGACTGAAGTCTCATGTGATATAGCTCATTAGTTATTTTAAAAATCATGTGACCCCTAAGTTTTATGACAAAGTTGCAGATAAAGCACTCAAAATTAGGAATGGTTAAACCTCCTGCTAGTTACTACAAAAGAACCAACTGCTTAAACTGGCTAGCTAATCTATCTTGTATAAACTTTTCAAAAAAAAAAAAAAAAAGAAAGATGGCTCTCAAAAGTCTAGACATAAATATGAATTCTAATATAACCCAAAAAATGGGGGGAAAAAATCAACGAACTAGTGTATATTTATATAAGATAATTACTGTTCAGTCTAAACACCTTTTTTAATAATTTCTTCAATTTTCTGGACATAGCTCCTCAATTCTTTTTGCAGACGCTGAACTTCCTGCATATTCTGATGTTCTTTTTTATTTAAATTTGGCTTGGTGTCTGGTCTGGTATCATGGGTGGGCGGAGAGTCCAAAACAGCTGGTATTTGCCTTCCCTCCTTAACTACGCAGAGATAAACGTTCGCGTCAGAGCTGGCAGACTCCCCTTGGAAAGGCTGGTCAAGCCTCTGCTGACATGTTGAGCGAGTCTGAGACTTCAGGGCTTTTTTGTTTTTTTGACTTGCAAATACTTCAGTCTTCTGCTGTCGTGATTTCTGGGTCCACAATGGTGTACTGACATCTCCAAATACCTGCCGTTTCACTTGTTCTTCGAGACGTCTTTGTCTGATGTCCCTTTTTGCCAGCTGAACAGCCAATTTCAGTCTCTCTTCAGATACCACTGAGAACATCCCAGAGCTTCTCAGGCTGGGGTCCTCACTTCCAACCAGATTTCTCTGATCATTGGATGCCTTCAGTTTTTCTATTATAATTGGACGGGGATGAGAGAATCTGAGAGCCAAGTTCTCTGGAACTGCCGGAACACTTCTATTAAACTGGAGCTGTTCAAAGCGTAAAAAAACCCTGATGTTATACAGAACACTATAAACAGGTGATGCAACTCATGATGGCACCATTTTGGATTTGTGCTGAACACAGTGCTAACATCAATGTTTTCATTCTTGCTAAGTAGTGCTCACAGAGGTCAAGGCTTTTTCTGCTCCTCACTTGCTCACCTCCGAGTAGCCTAAGGGTGGGCAAGAAGCTAGAGCGGAAACAACTGGATGGCTGACCCCCAGCTGACAAAAGGGATATTCCACACCCTGTGGCATCATGCTCAGCAGTAAAAGCTGCAGGGGAGAAGGAGAAACTGAAGACTGGTGAACAGCATTTGTCTTCCTAAGTCACTGTTATATGCACTGAAGTCATGGAAGCAGCTGAACTCCTGCCCACTGATAAGATGTAGAGAATGAATTCCTTATTTTGCTTTGTTTGTGTACACAAACAGGAAAGCATTTGCTTTCCCTGTTGACCTGCCTTTATCACAACCTGTAACTTTTCATACTTTTCACCTTCCACTTCTCTTCCCCATGCCAACTGGCAGAGAGTGAGCAAGTGGCTGCATGCTCAGCTGCCTACTGGGATTGAACCACAACAGAAAATTAAGAATAATTGCATATACAGTTTGTGATCTCTACCCTTACCAAAGGACAGTGTCAAGATAATGTGTGACAACATGAGGAAAGCTAGTATGACACTCCCTGCTGGGCTGTCTCACGAAGTGGGTCAGAATAATCTTTTTGTTACAATCACAAAGAAAACCAATTCAACATCACTACAGACGGCATATGGTACCTGTGTTTGTAAAGCTTTAGCTTCATTCCTGTATCGCTGGGTGGTGAATGCATCCTCAGACACCGCGGTCTTGCTCAGTCCCATCTCATCGGCTTGAGAGCAAATCCCGCTATTGTCCCTTGCTTGTGATCACAGCTGTGAATGGGAGAACAATAAACGCTTATTTCAGACTCGCAAAAGCCATCCCGGGTCTGACGTGAGCAACAAAGGGGAGAACTAGCCCGAGGGAGCCGCGGAGAGAAGACTGGGGCGGTCTCTCTGCAACCGCCCAAGTCCCGCGGCTGCTCCCGGCCCGGGCCCTCACGGCGTCCCGGGCGGCACCGGCACCAGCAGGTCCTGGGCGCTGCCGCAAGGCAGAGGGAGGGGAGGCAGAGAGGAGGGAGGGAGGAGGCAGAAAGGAGGCAAAGAAGAGGGAGGCGGAGGGAGGCAGAGAGGGCAGGAGGAAGGGAAGGAGGGAGGCAGAGAGGGCAGGAGGGAAGGAGGAAGTGAGGAAGAGAGAGGCAGAGAGGGAGGGAGGACAGGCGACCCAGGCCGCGCCTGGACCCACCAGGCGCCGTTCGAACCCGGTCCCGCCGCCGCAAGGGCCGCCGGGAGCGCGCGGAGCTACGGCGGCCGCGCGGGCCGGGCCGGGCGGAGCCGCTGCCGCCATGGGGTGGGTAGAGTTGCAGGTCCGCGGCTATCCCGAGTTCGTGCGGACGGCGCAGAGTTACCACGGCCGGCCTATCTTCGTGCTCTTCTGCGGCGATAAGGGCGCCGAGGGCAGGAGTTGGTGTCCCGACTGCGTGACGGGTGAGGCCCGTGGGGGGAGCGCCCTGCCTGCGGCATGGGCCGTGTCAGTCCTGGGGAAGCCGGAGAGGCTCCCGGTGCCTTCCCGGAAAATGCCGGGCGAGCACAGCAGCCCCAGTGCCGGTGCCGGGCTCCAGGCACAGTTCCGCGAGCGGGCTGCCGCGCTGCCCTTTTCGTTGCCCACATGGAGCGGCACAGGTTTCTGGTGAAGGCTGGCGCACGGCCAGCAAACAGGGAGACCCGCGGTCAGTTTCACCTATGCTGAACGTGTCCAGGCGCAGCGGTGCCCTCCCCGACAGTGTCTGGCGGCATCAGGTGAAGGCAGTTCTCAGAATCACGGCGCTGAACTACCTGGGCTTTATGTGTCTGAGCAGGTGTGAAGGTGCGCTATGGAACCGTCGCCCTGCAGTAGGGCGCCGTGCTGAGCTGTCACACCCAGGACAGGACAGAATGAGTGGTTCTCTTTGTGTTAGAGAAGAAATTGCTCTTTACTCAAACACAAGTCCAGTCAGTGTTCGAGTACATAATGAACTCTGAAAAACTTGTGGATAGACAGGTGAAATGAATTAGAGATCTCTAAAGCAGACAAACCATTAATAAGCAGTCTTGCTGGTCCAAGTAAATATGTGTGATTCTGTAGCACAAACATTAAGTACTAACAGATTTTAAAAATTATTTTCTAGCTGAGCCAATTGTGAGGAAGGAACTTCATAACCTGCCTGATGAGTCAGTTTTCATCTACTGTCTAGTTGGAGATAGACCCTAGTAAGTACCTTTGAATGCTGAAAAATGGGATGACTGTTGGTGGACTGGTGGTTACCCTGTTGGAAAAACTGAGCTGTCCTTTTCTGTAAGGAGCCAATAATTTTTTGAGGCCTTCACCATCTCTGACATAAATGATCTGCATGCTTGTTTTGAGAAGGGAGTTGGGAAGGTGTGAGGCAAAGGCCTTTGAATCATTTTGAAGCTATTTTAACTTCAGAATGCCCCCCTACAAGCTGTGCTTAACACCTTCTTTCTGTACAGCTGGAAGGATCCCAACAATGAATTCAGGAAGAATCTGAAACTAACAGGAGTGCCTACACTACTTAAATATGGAACAGTAAGTGACTTGTTCTGTGTTCTGGATCTACAGGCCTTGAGATGGCAAGTTGGCAGGAATTTAGGGCTGTAAATGAATTAGTCACTTGTATTCTCTGAGAACCCTCTCTTGTTCAAGGAGACCAGAGCATTCTGAACAGTTCTTCTGCTCCTCATTCCTCACTCAAACAGTTCCTCAAGGGACAACCATTCTGCTTATTGTGTAATGTCTATAATAAACATGCAGTAAAGGGAGTATGTGCACTTGGCTCATAGTGCTTGAGGGGTTGAGAAACTTATTACCTACATATTGTTAATGCTCCTGCTTTGCACCTCTTCAGCTTTTGAAAAATCCAAACACTGAACTATGGGAGTGAAACAATTTATGAGCAGTGCACTTGACTCAGACTGCAGCTCAAGTTGTAACTTGTACATGTTAGTTAATTAGCAGTTACTTGCTTAGAAATGTCTCTTCCACACCTCAGGAATGTTTCAGTTGTTATTACCTTTCTAGCTCCACCTCCACTACCTCGATCCCCAGGACAACGGTTGCTGGATATGGCTAATGTTAGTATGTACAAATGTCTCTCCACTAGAACCGGTTTGTTAATTATGAACTTTTCCTTTCAGCCTCAGAAGCTGGTCGAAGAAGAATGTTTTAAAGCAGAGCTTGTGCGCATGTTATTTACTGAAGACTAAAGCCCTTACTAGTCAGTCCTTGATGAAGATGGTAATCTCAATTACTGCAGTGTCCTTTCAAAGCATCACTGACCTTTATTAAAACTTTTGTAATTAATTACTTCAGACTAGTCAAGATAAATGTCCTGAAATTCTGGGTCCAAACCTTACACTAAAATCTTACCACAAGAAACTGTATCTTTCCTTTTATGTCCAAATAAACTTGAGTTTTCAAACTGACCTCTTTTCAAAGAACCTGAGCTCATGTTAGAAACTGAGATTAGCCTGCACTTACTGAAGTGTAACTGCAAAGTTACACTTAAAATGAATAAGGAGGAAGGGGAGAAACAGAAAAATCTTCCTAAGTCTGACCACATAATTACAGAAACTGTTAAGATAAATTTTCAATGCCAAAGATGTTTAATGCCTTATGTGTTCTAAGTGTGATAATGTGATGGCTGACAGCTGTAGTATCACTGATTACATGCTAATGGTTAACAGTTGGGAGTACCTAATCCTACAAGGACAGGAAATACAACATGAATGCACCAGAAATACAGCCTGAAAATAGGAAAATTAAAGTCCTGGCAGCTGCCAAGAGCTATGTTCTTACAATAAAAAACCATAAAGGAATAAATGGCAAGTGCTTCTCCAATACTCCAAGCAATGGCATGTTTCCCCATGTACCCTGTTCTCATTACATGGAGTGTAAAGAGATTCTAGAGCAGCCACTGCTGCATGGGCAAAGGCCAAGATTCAAGGAAGCTGAGTTTAATGGAACAGAGACAGCTACAGCTTGTTTCCTTCTCTATCCTGCAGAGTTTCTCTCTGCTCCACTCCCCAGACCTCACCCTGTACACTCCTGATTTCTATCTGTACAATGTGCTGTAAGGAAAACTGCAAAACTTCCATCAACAATCACTGCCAGGGAAACAGAAGTGATGAGTAATAGCGCAGCTTCGTTGCAAGGAAAAACTGCAAATTTCAACTTTGTCCATCATCACTTCACCTTTGCTTGTCCTGGAGCTGTAAGTAGCAGGAAGTTCTCAGTGACACTTGAAGACACATCATTATTCTCCAGGGAAAAGGCTTCCTATGATCAGCCTTTAGAGCTACACTTTTTTGTAGATAATTAGTAAGTAACAAATCTAGGTTTTGTTTTCAAAGTCAAGAGGAATCAATAACTTGACTGCAGTAAAGCTCTTAGAAAATTACCCATGCTATAAAATAAATCGCAGGTGTTTATTAGTCTTTAAAAGAAGAGATGAAACAGAAACACCAGTCACTTGAAAAATTCAAATGAAATGGACACATCCAGAGCCAAAGTTGCATAAGGGTTCATTCCTCTACTGTAAATACTTCACTAACACAAAGTACACCTTATCACTACTCCACGAGTACACTCCAAATGTACTTCATTTTACAGAGGTGTTGTTTTGTTGCTGCTGCTCAGCCAGTGCCTGCTGGAGGCGCATCCTTTTCCTGGAATAGTGCTGCCAGTGGAGGATCTGTTGCTCATCAATAAATTTGGCACACTGAGCATTGACCAGTTCTTTGCGGAAATGTTCATACTGGAGCAGCTCTAGCATATGCAAACATTGAGGATACCTGGGTTAAAAATAAGCACACTTTAATACAGGTTTTTACAAGGAACACTAAATCCAGAGTCTTCAGTACTTCTTGGGCTATTTTAGTTTTGATTCGTATGTGCTTTACCTAAGTGTGAAACCACTTCAGCCTGCACACTGTGACTTGGTAACTGCAGCATCAGGGCAGGAAACAAGGAATCCAGTGCCATTAATAAATGCACATTCCTGCTTGCTTGCAGTAGCTTCCCCAGTGGCTTGGTTTGATAGACCAAATCCATAGGAATTACAACGACTGTAGAGCCCAATTAAAGGAGATGACCAGAAACATTTTCCCAAAAACTGAATGAATTTGCACACTTGGAAAAACACAAAATCACCCTGTGTCTCATGTAAGCATCAATAATGCAAAATTAATCTTAAAATGCACTTACTGCTTTTTTACCCTAATGTTCAATAGTTTGATTTTAAACCAATCAAAAGTGCAGACTAAGGCTTTAAAGGAAGATTCTATGAAAACTAATGAAATTTTTATGTTTTTTGCCCATTGCTGCTACATGTGGACTACTGGAAACAGGAAAATCCAGATTGCATATAACCATAATCATACATAATCTATGTTATGGGGAGGACAAAAGTAACATTATAGGCAGAAATGAAACCTTGACATGCTGCTGTACAGTGTGTAAAATGAGGTCAATGCCAAACCATTAATACGCAGAAACTTACTTAAGGGAATTTAGCACTTACTTCAGGTATTTTGCATATTCAGGTTCTTTCCAATAAAGTAAATATTTAAGATAATTTACAAAAGCTTTATCTTTGAAGTAGCCTCTTTGTGCGAGAACTGAAATAAAATGACAAATAAGGAATTGTCAGTTACAGACGGGTGAAAAGAATCTGCACACTTGAAAAAATTCACAAAGTCAAAACTTTCTCATTACAATCAAATTTCACTAATTTATACTTGGCAAATAAAAAAACAGGACAAAATAAGATTTTTATGTCAACAAAATAATAGTTTTGTCTCATGTCTTGGTTTGTATCTTTCATTGAATGGAAGAGTTTTTTGAAAAAAGAAAATTTTGACTGTAGCATCAAAATTAGCACTGAGTTATGTATAAATTGAACTATGTATATATGAAACATTATGTATATATGAAACTATTCACAGTAGTAAATTCTGTTTTCAGATGAAAAAAATGCTGTTAACTTGACGTTACTTTTTAATAAGAGACTGAAACTTGTTATTTTCTTCCTCCATCAAATAAATGCTTTTTTTTGCATTCCAACCAACAAAAGACTTTACAGTCAAAAAAAAAAAAACAACAACCCACATGTTAAACAAATTATTTACATACTACCTTTATGCCGTAAAAAACCCTTTTCTTTGTTTAGCCCTCTCTTAATATTTAACAATACCGGTAACAATAACGATCATTAAACTATATTAACTCCTCCGGGTCCTGGTATTTACTTTAAATACTCACAGTTGAGGTAATTTGGATTTGCCAGACATTGAACAAACTCCAGCTCCAACTGGAATCGAAGTCGATTCCCTGTATCATCTGAGTCGAGGAAAAAAAAAACAGTAAGAAATGGACCCACACAACAAATTGAAAGCAATCGTGGTCAATGTGTCATCCGGGACCAAGGCGGGCTGGGGTGGGCGAGGGCCGCGGCCGGCAGCAGCAAACAGCTCCGTGCGCGGGGCCGGCTCGGCCAGGGCACGCCCGGGAGAGGCCTCCGGGGCTGCGGGCTCAGAGGGGCCCCAGCGCCCGTGCGGAGGCCTCTTCCCGGGCCGCGAGCTCTCGGTCTAGCGCGGTCCCGTCAGACCCGGCGCTCCGAGGGCCTGAGGAGCTCCGACATCGGCTGCAACACCGGCTCCTCCCCGGCCCCGCGCCGGCCCCACGGGCTCCCACACCTGCGTCCATGTCCGGGACGCGCACACCCGACGGCGACGAGCACCCCCCACGTCAGCGGCCCGCTGAAATGCAGCGCTAAGCACGCTGGGAACGCAGCGGCCGTTGCCTAGCAACGGCGGCGGGGGCGGGGAATGATCCCTTGGGTCGCCGTCCCTCCTGGGCTGGAGGTGGCTCGTGTTCGTTCCCGTTTCTGTTCTCGGCCGTGTGCCGGCACGCCGTCGTCCTTCGCACTCGTCCTTAGACGCTGACATGGCGCCCCTTGAACCATCGCGGGTCCTTTTAAGGCTTGGGTTTCCCGATCCCACGAGTCTCGCCAAAGCCGCGCAATGCTCGGAGCACTTCCCGCGTACCTGCCCTGCAGAGCAGCCCACGAACACTCGGGTGCTGGGAGCTGGGCACAACTGACACCATTCCCTCACTCCCGCGGGTGAGGGAGTAGCTGATGCCGGGTTACAGCAGCAGGGCATCAAGTAGCTGTTCTTGGAAAGAGTGTTCAGAGACCCCAATATCCAAATAAACCCCACACTGAATATGGCACTTTACAAATTCCTTCCTTCTCACGGTGCTCTGCTGCAGCTCACGGCAAACCCCAAAAAAACTCAGAAATCATTAAAGTACAAACCAATGTCTTTTTAAGCGACCAGCACTCAGTTTTATATCAATCGCTTTGTCCTGACGACGTCTCTCAGCACCGTCCAGCCCTGCGGAATTTCACCGTCTGAGGGGAAAAATCTGTCACGCACGAGCTGCTTGTGCCAGGGGAACCCAGTGCAAGCACAGAGTGACATTCCCGGGACTCCAGCTCCTACGACTCTTCTCGAACATGAACATTCCTTCTGACAGGAACGAGGGTGGAGGCCAGTCTGTCCCAGAGCCATTAGAACATGGCTTTGGGGTCAGTGTTCCATGCATGTTTTTTCCTCAGATAAGCCTTGAGCTGAGCAGGATAAAAAGAGGATGAACTTTTGTTTGTATTTGCTGAACATTCATTTTAGGTTTGTACTAGACAAAGACACTGTTCATCACTTCCAGAGCAAAAGGGAGTGGAGAGAATCAACCCTAAAATACTAAACTTTATTTCAAGTTTAATGGTAAATATTGGACATTGGACAAAGTTTGGAGCTTTGGGTTTTTTTCATAGTGACTTTACAGTCAGCCAAGGAGATTTCTGTCAACCTCTACATTTAATTCTTCATTAATTAAAACACAGTTGTCTCAGAGTAAAACCATTAATAAGCAAATGCACCATGAGTGAGCAGCAGCAGTGGAAGCAATCTTTACAGAGTTACCTGAAACTCTTCTACTGTCCTCCTTTTTTTGTTGTTTAATTATTTTCTATTTTAATTTGTTGAAGTATTTTTGGCATCCAACTTAGCAATTTTCTATAATACTATATTTTCCTATGCAGTATGAATTTTTCCCTGGGAATTGGATTACAAAAACCATATAAAAAGGATCCATGCAGAGTTTTTTCTTAATAAAAAAAGGTTGCTTTTTTAGACAACATTTTAGTGGTTGTGGAATACTACTATTACATATCAAAGCATAACAAGTCACTCCCCAGTAAACACAGACTTTGAGCTAAAAGAAGAGATCAAATATATCCTATGTGTCTGCACTGCTATTCTAGAATAGGATTTCTCTCCCAAGAGTGACTTCAGAGGAGAGAAACCTAAAAAAGGATTGGTCACAAAAATAAATAACTATGTAGGTTTGCATGAGTTAAGTCAAACATCTCAATTCTTGTCCATCAAAACTAGGAAGAAAATTGAAAATCGGAATTTTAGTATAGTAACTGAGAACATTCTCTAAGAAAAGTTTGAATTTTTCTTTGTTTTTAAATGTCAGGTGAGCCAAATTTGCAGGATATGTATTAATATAAATGTGAGCCAGGAATCTGTCTTCTTGTCATAGAACCAGGATGACATCGCTGCCTCAGTTTCTCCTTCCACAGAGACTTGACTGCTGTTATTGCTGTTGCCTCCCCAGAAATGTGATGGTTTAGGACCGTAAGTTTATCTTAACTCATTAGAACTGGCATAGAGACACAGCTCTTAAATGGAGCCACTTCTGTGACCTGAAGCCACCAAGGTTTTATGAGACACAAGAGAAAATAAAATCTTGTCTAGCATACTGTTGAATCTTCAAGGCAAACTCTTGAGGAAGTGACTATGACACCATAGTGCAGTGCATTTGCACCAGAGAGGAAAAAAGGTCTAGCAATTTAATCACTGAAAACTTATCAAGTAAGATGAAACAGGGAAGTGTTTTACACCAGTGCATGAAACCCAAGACATCCCCTCTTGTTCACCCATTTACCTACTGCTATGGAATAGAAAGCAAACTGATACTAACATGCAACGTCTGACAGAATTTTACCCACAGATTGCAAGACAGCTCCTGTAGACTGGAGAGCATCGTGCTTCAAATATGGTTAATAACAGAGAGCAGAGTATGCATTATGTTATATTTATAACAAACCAGCACAAAGTCTGCAATTTTTTTACTCCAATGCTATAATTTTAATTCAATAGAAACAAGATCATAGTTTTCAGTGACTAAAACAATTGTCAGAATATATTTAATTAAAGGCTTAACTCTTCCATAAGTTCTCTTTTTTGAGGTCAAGAAACTGGCAGGTAATGTGCATTTCAGAGGGCAGCCAATGACAATCATGGTGGAACCACTTCATCTGCAGATGCCAAATACCATTCAAGCGAGCTGCGAATTGGATGATAAAGTGTAAAAAGACTGGTTTATTGAAGGCACTGGCACATGTACTTCTGGGACTCTGGTACTCCTCCAGCTTCAGACGAACACTAGAATTCAAAGATAAATTCAAGATTAAATGTCATGTGTCAGAAAGCATTTTATGTTTTTCACTAATAAGTTGATTAAAAATATATGAGGCTTCTATTAGGACACCTGAACAGCAGGTGAATCTGACGTCAGACATTTGCCATTAGTAATATACATTCCTATGTTTCTGGTTTCTGACTGTATAGGCAAGGCAAAATATTGAAGTAAAATAGAAACTTCCTCCAGAATAATCATTCCTTAATTGAAAGATTGTGTTAACTTTGTTTCAGGTGGAAATTAGATCTTCAGCTGGCTTTCTGAAATATTTGCTAAGACCCAACCCAAGTCATTGTTCTCAAAGAATAGCTCACAAAGGAAACTGCAATAAATTAGATTTAATATCTGGAACATTCTGTTTTTCAAGAAAATGGTTTGTTTATAAAAAATGTTTTATGAACATTGTAATGAGGCTCACACTCTGGCCTGAAACGGCTTGTGAAAACTCACTGAAGTGCCATTTGCCAAATAAGACTGGGAAATAATTTTGTGTGGGTAAATAAAGCACTGAAGAAACCTGGGGAAGGATAACATATTTTCTCTGACAGAAGAAATAGTCTCTTTCTTACGGCCAGAATCTACAGTAAATGTAAATCTACATTTACACCATAATGAATTGGCAACTATTGCCTAAGCGCTCCAGAAAAACCTAAATGGGCAAAAATAGTTTCAGTAAAATCAGCTCTGTTTTTAAATAACTACCAAACGTATTAAGCAGTCCCCAATCACCTCAGGGCAGCATGGCATGCCTGCCTTTACTCTGTACTCCCAATGGTAAGGGCTGTACTCCCCTCAGAACTTCCCCAAGCAGGGGCACTCTGCAGTACATGGCAAGCCCTCTCTGTGCCACAGACCCTTCAGACAGGGGCCAGCAAAGGTGCACATAGGGGAAGGTTTGATCTGTCACTGAAGAGCTGCCACTGTGATGGTTCTTCTGGGAAGAGGAGAATCAGCTCCCTGCCATTAAACCATGCAGACAAATGCTGAGCCAAACAAGTCTCTTGCAGCAGACTGGCAGCCTTGTGGTGCAAGGTACAGAAGTGTTGAAAACCTCTCAATGGCACAGGCACAAAGAGATTGATCAGACTTGTCTAAACTCACACATTTATTCACCCACACTGGAAAACATTGTGAAAACTCTGTCAACTTCATCCAAGGGCTCAGGATTCATTACCACCACTTCTTCGTATATTTAGCACAGACACTTGGGAGGAAAAAAAGATGTGATGTATGTAAAAATATATATGTCATTACTAAAAAGGAAGAGGTGGTATGTTAAGGAACCACTGCTGCATTTTGGCTAGGACTGATTCAGTGATCTACTCTTTTTCTGGGTTGATTTTCAGCAACTGTCCAATTCCAACTTTGTCAGCAAATGCCATAACCAGGTTATTGCTATTTCAAGTGGCAACACACCTGAGCTAGAAAACAAAGACTGAATAAGCCAAAGACTGAGTTCAAGTGTGATCAGAACTCAGCTGGAATGTACTACCTGCTGCTCTGAACTCAGTGGACAATACCAATAAATCCAAACTGCTCTTCAGCTTGGGAACCTCTTCTGATCATATAGAGAATACTGAAAGGTTTTTCTTTTCTGTTTCACCGATCTAGATGTTCAACACATGGGCAGGAAATACCTTTGTTTTCCCTTTGTATTTTTTCTTGTAGTTTGGTTATTCATGAATTCATTCATGATTGTGAGACCATTCCCAAGCACTAGTACACTGTGGGAACAAGTTTGCACACTGGTACATGACCAAGCAGGAACCCTGTGCAACAGCAGCCCAGACCACAATGCTACAGGTTTGGGACATTCAATATTTGCAGAAACAGCATTAGCAACTTGATATTTTGGTAAATTGGTATTTTGAGAAAAAAAAATGAAAAGCCAAGGATCCATAGGGAGTGGGCAGAAAATAAGAAAGCATTAATTTAGCTCCTCGCTGGCAGCACTGCCAGCTGTGCTGCCAGCTGGCCAGCTGACAGACTCACTGACCACAAGGAATCACACTCTGCACTTGTATAGTAAAATAGTAACTGTTTGCTCACTCAGGGTGGTTGAATAATCTGCCCTGACAAAGCCCACACTGAGGATCCTCCCATGTTTTATGGGCGTGCTGGGGGTGCATGTTTTAAAGTGGGGAGAAAACGGATTCTTTTATGCCACTACCTTAGGACCATCACGCTTCTGCATCTAAAACAATAATCCTTTGATGAGCAACAAAATAAATGCCATGCCCAGTAAGTTTCCATTATGATACTTGTTCTGCATCTGAAGAGGCTGTAAATCAGATCTAGTCACAAAGCGATTGTCCTTGCATTGTCCACTGTAAGTAACATATAACTCAGGGCACTGGAACAGGATACCATGCATGCTTGATGCTGAAGAAAAGCCCATTTGTACCTATTATATTGGAAAGTTTGTACAGCATTATTTCTTAAAAACTGGTTGTGTTTCTTAGATTCGTATAATCCTTTACTCTGAAATTAATGAGACAGTTTGTAGGGTATGGCACCTGATGTGGTCCCACCTGAGCATCTTCAGAAATGCAAACCTGAGTTATCACTTAGCTGATGAAAGAAGATAATCCACTGATATTCAGGTCTGAAGACACTTAAGAGTGGTGTCCAAATCTCTGCTTTGCATTATACACTATTGTGTACCTTCCTGGATCTTACTGTGCTACAATGGAAGCTAATGCAGAAACCAGTGGTCCACTATGTTACACAGGAGGGGAGACAGTTCAAGAAAGTTTTTATTTGCCAGGCTCCAATTATGCAACCCACCCATTTAAATTAAATGTGAATCGATCACAGGATGTCATAAAAGTGTCTCAGAAAGAAAATGCTATTAACAGTACAGAGAGGTGACACATCCAATACTTCACAGTTACAATGAACTAAACACTCTTTATTACCCACATGCACAGTTGTCCTGGCCCAGCACTCCCGACCACGAATTACCCTGTGTGACTGTTGATGAAAAAAGCATTTGCTTCCTTCTTGTCCAGCAACAGAGTGAAGTTCTGCACTAGCTGACATGAGGGCAATTTCTCCCCTTCAAGAAACTTTCAGAACATTATTTTCTGCAAACAGGACAGTGAAGTGTCCATCCTACAGCTTTTAGTTGGAACCAGTTTTAGAGGAATTTTGATCTGCACGAACTGAGCCAAGTTCAGTATCATCTACCCATGCAAGCTCCCCTGTATCTTACTTGTCAAACAGAGCAAGCACCATGTATCTGGCAAAAATAACATGTTCTCACACTGTGAAAGTCCATCAAAAAGCAGAGAAAGTCCCTTTCTCAAATGCATTTAGATACCTAGAGATGCAAATCAGCATTAAGTGGTGACTGCCAAAGGACAGAAGGTGTTCAACTGTTCACTTTCTTCAAAAAAATACTCTGTTAAGTTTCAGGTGGTGACAAATATCTGTAAGCAAGCCAATTCTTGGCACTAGAACTGGCCTCTTCCTTAGATAGACTCTGCAAGTGGAAGTGTGTTTATCCACATGCTCCACCATTCCCTGGAAGAAGTGTGAGGTTGCACCACATGCAGCCAACTGGGAAACAGGAAGCCATTGGTGGCACTCAGGAACAACATTCATCAGACAGTTTATAGTGCCTAGCACCGTGAAAGAATACAAAAGATAAAGGCATAGAAATTAATTCTTGAAGCAGTTTTCTGCTCAAAAAAGCACCTGTTCATTTTATGGATAAATATTTCCCTCACTTCTTGATAAAAATGTATTTTTCCAGTTCCATAAAGAAAACTCACATTAATAAAAGAACTATGAAATATCCTACACACAGTACTATGCTATATGCCTGATCTTCTAGACAGAATTCTGTTGTTCTGTAACTTAACACCTTGCACCTGTTATCATGGTGGGAATCACTATGGCTGCAGAATTTGCCCCTTATGTCCTCACAACACCTGGGTGAGGTAGATAGGTTCCGGAAAATCTTCTTTAGGAGGGGAAATAGGCAAAAAAGAGGTGAATTGACTGGCATGGGGATGTCTAGGAGCAAATCCCAGGTCATACCCGCAGATCTTTCCACTGCAAGACACTGCTTTACCTCCCACCCACCACCATCCGCCAGGGCTGAAGGAAATGTCAAAATACATCCAGCCCAACACCAATAATTCTGTGGAGTACTTCTGCAACAGAAATGGCATAAATAGGTTAAAAACTGCTTTTCTCACAAGACACAAATTCCAAAGTACACCAGATAACTCCCACTGCTGTCAGCCAGCACATGCACAAGACTAGAATCTGGGTCCATCAGTTTTTCCCAGGGCATTAATTAGAGCCTTTCTCATGTCTTGGCTTCACTCAAAAATTGCAGAGTTATTAATTAAGGCACATCAGGGGCTAATTCAGGAACTTCTGCAATAGATGTGAAGTCCTATGGGCCACTGGTCATCTCCAGGCTACCACTAGAAAACACTGGATGGCATGTGAAATCACACCTGTGACTGAGGGAAAGGCTCCCTTGCCTCTAATTGCCACAAGAAACACAGAGCCAACCTCAGTGCATCATTGTCTGAGAATCAGCTGAATCATGACCAGCATGGAATTATGTTATCTCAATCCTCAGTAAAGGTGTCTAAATGCACTGAGACTTGGGAGTGAAAAAAGGTGAGAGAAAGTGTGTTGGATATTGACTTGGAAGAATCCCACCACATGGCTGAGGACCAACTAAAACATAACATCATGTACCCCCTTCTTCAGTAGACAAGTGACAACAGAGATTTCTCTGTACAGTTTCTCACTTGTAGATACAAGGAATGCTCAGGATACAAGGATGTAAGGAATGTTCAGCCCCTGCCTGAGTGTAATGTTCAATGTTAATGATTTACAAGTACATACCAGTGATATAATAGCTCAAACCACTTGATACAACAGCCTCCCCTTTCTTTATTGAAAGTCCGATAAATCCTAATTCTTGACCTTGATTGGAGGTACAATGGATCACTTGATCATACTTACGATCTCAACACATAAGGTTGTATAATTGCAAACACTTTTGTCTCCATCACAAGTGGAGTAAGATTGGGTTGGTTCAAACCTGGTGACTGCTGGAAGGCAGCAAACACCCAGCACTGGATCTGAAGACTCTATACAGGACTTTAGGCAATAGGGACTACTAAGGGTACTTTCCTCGTTTAACACAAGAGTTCTTCACAGCTCACTGGTTTGCTGTGCTGTTTGCCCAGGCTGGGAATGTGTCCAGCCCAAATACAGGTCTTCCCCATGTGTTGATGGCCAGCGTGATACAGCAGACTCCAATGAGGTTCATCACTATTCCAGTTCTAACCTGTGAGGAAAAAAATCCAAGCCAACAACAATAACCAAACACCAGCACAGCAAGTCCAAACCAGCAACATTCAAACACCAACACAGCAAACTGCAGCAAGACATACTTGTACATAGTCATGAAAGTCAGTCAAGTAAATCACAGAAATAGCCATTGTATCCATCACCTTCTGCTCTTGCTTAGGTGGAAACACCAGGGAACACACTGTGCAAAGTCTTTGAGCACTTTGCTATGAATATAACCAGACTAGGGGCTTTAAGGCATGTGTAACAAGTCTTTCTTACTAGTTAGAGGACAGCTTATGTGCTCTTCAAGTACCCAGTTAGAAAGCCAGTAATGTTTGTGTGTTCTGCCCAGAACCTGCCCTGTGTGGTCTGGCAGAAAATCAGAGAACCAGAGCCAAGGGTTACTGATTGCTACCTTCTGCTTTCAGCTCCAGTGGAGACAAGGCTTTAGACACTCGCCAAAGCCCCAGAACACTGCAGGGCATGCCTGCACTTTAACCCTTCAGGTTTCAGAGACTTATGACTTGTCAGTTTTTAATTTCACTTGGGCCAGTCAGTATATCTGCCAAAGCCTGTGAGAAAAGTACTGTTACTTCAGAGATGCAAATTTTTATCACAATATTAATACTGCAGAAGAGAGGGCCATAGAGTGGTAGTCACAGCCCATAAGAGCTTCCTGGTCCTTTGCAAATACTCTGCAAAGAAAATTAAACACTCACCATATTTCAGGAAGAAAGCAATGGAGAATTTCAGATAAGAGAGAAGGCAATTATCTTACCATATCCAAAACACGGAGGTGGCCATAAGAAAACACTATTGCATTTGGTGGTGTTGCAACAGGTAGCATGAAGGCAAATGAAGCACTGAGAGTAGCAGGCACCATAACATACAAAGGATGGATCTTGACAGATGTGGCCTGCAATGAAATGGAGAGAATATCACTCTGGGGGTATTAAAAAAGAAAAGCATACATGATCAATCTACCCCAGACCACTGAAATACACAGGTTTATTTTGTTTCCTTGCATTACATCACCAGAATAATTCACATTTTATTCTGAAATCCTCATGTGCTTAAAGATAACTTGCTGTTGCTTCCTGACCCATGATACTTAAAAGCAACACTTGATTCTTTCATGTTGTTTGCTTTGTTCTATGGTATAATTTGGATTTCTGGTCAAATATATCCAACAATCTTTTCTTTAACCTCGGACCACCCTTTTTCCAGGAATGGGAATTATAATTACTAGGCACGTGGAGTGACACTCTTAGACTTTAGTCCCTGTGGGACTCTAAACTTAAGTGCCAATTTAAGTCATTATTAGCTCAGTACCTTGATTGGGGTAATTTTGTTTTGATGAAATAGTCTAGAATAAAGTGCTTGTCCTTTCCTAATTAAAGGACAAAGTAACCTATTTTTCTCTTTATGCCACATTTTCATTTCTGCTGAGGAAAGGCAGCAAAACTTACCAGGGTTTCCTCCCTAAGTTTTAAAATTGTTCTGGGTTCCTATGAGAAATTACACATTTCTAATAATCAGGCCTACCACTTTGAGTATTTTAGTACAAAATGTGAAGATGAGTAATTCAATGGCATCAACAGAAAGTTCTGGATTTTGTTTTGGTTTGGATTTTATGTGTGTGTGTGTGTGTGTATGTGTTTTTCCAGTTCTAAGCTGATGGTTCAAACTGACCAGAAGTAATTGATGTTTTCTGACCTGCATTGAAAAAGTGACTGTCACTCACTTTCTCCAAGGCCAAAGCACACACCTTACAGAAGGCATGACCTGGAGCAACATCCAAGACACTAAATATAATATTGCTTTGCCACCCAGTTTAACTCTGATCCCCCAGCTGCCAGGGTAACAGGACAGAAGCAATCTTACCAAGGATGAAAAGACGGGCAGGAAGAGGGTAGCTGTGGCCACATTACTGGTGCATTCAGTGAAGACAGCTATAATAAGGGAGACCACTGTTGCAATGGCCCATGGTGGGATAGATCCCAGGGGAGTCATCTGATGACCCAGCCAAGCTGAGAGCCCAGAGTTCTGCAAGAAAAAAAGTGGGTTTCAGGGAAGTTTAAAACCCTGACTCGCAAACAAGGAAGCCATGTTATGGGCAACATTCCTGTCTAATAATGCTAAAGGAGTCCTGAATTATACAAACACCATCCAGGAAAGTACAATGATTTGTCACAAAAACAAAAAGAAATTCCTTGCCAACTAGACATAACACTGAATCACACTTTTCTGATTCTTCTGGAAATCAAATACTTGCTCACACATAGGTTACAAAATTATGGTTTTCTGACTAAACAAGAAAATTTTTCTGAGGTCATTGCAAATACTAATTTATAGCCCAGAAAGCTTCTAGGCACATTTTTTCTAAGGTTTCTGAAGGTTATGATTCTGTATGAATGCTCTATTGTAGGAAAACAGTCAGTAGTTGGATACAAACAGGTTACAATATCTCTGACTTGCTAGTTTTTAATGCTCTGGAGCTTTATTAATTTATGTGTGATGTATAAAGATGAAAGTAAGGCCCAGAGCTTTAATTTGTCCCATGGTTAAAACCACAAAATTAGCCACAAAACTAAAGATGTGACATGACTTTCCCCAAAGTATTGCACTACTGATAGCTAATGCTTGCTTTGATATTGATGCATCTTAGCAGTGATGAAGGAAACAATATGTCTCACCTCAAAATTCCTTCCTGTTTTAAGAATTAGCTGCTTTTTCTGTGAATTTATGAACACAGCATCAACCCAGATTTTCTTTCTGACCATTTCAGCAGTGGTTTTGCTTTAAGTCTGAAGATATATAACCTTTAAACAAACCTCAAATGGTTCTGAAAATCTGACAAGTGTTATCTATGCTTCTACTTTTCTAGTCAGGGCTACGATTGGGATGATTACAGAAATAAGAAAGTATTCTTTTCTGGACTGTCCAGACAGTGAAGATCCTAACCTACTCATCAGTCTCCAAGCAGTAAGATAAATTAAAGAAATTTAGGCAGAAAACAAAAATTCCTAGAAAAGACTCACAAGCATTCACCTCTCCTTGGTTTTCGCTAATTTAGATCTCCCTCCAGATCCTAACATTGCTACTGGGTTTGGCTTTGGGTGCATGCCCAGTAATATGGGCCAGAAAACAAACCAGGGAAGTTCTCCTTTGAGTCAGAGAAAAACAGATGTCAGTACATACTGCGCTTGCATCAGCTAAAGCAAAACCTCCTCCCAGCAGCAGCACAATGCTCCAGGGCATCTTCCTCTGAACCACATCCCAGTCTAGCAGTGAGGTTGATAAAAATGGCTTTTTTATATCTGAAGTGAGAAATGAAAAGTAGAACATGTTTTAGGAGAGTGAAGACACTTTGTCTCCTGTTCTATAAGATACTGGTGGACAGATGCACAGTACTGAGAAGTCTGCACAGTGAGGGTAACACACATGAGCACATACTGTGCCCCAGCCCTTCCCAACAAGGGAGGTAGGTGAGCTGCTCTAAAGAACTGCGTGCAAATCCAGTGCATGATTCTGCCTTGTTAGCTGAGTGGGTTAGCTGTTTCACAGTACTACAGTCCCTCTTTTGAATACCTTCTTCAGTCTGTTTAGGGTCAGACACGCTTTGATTCCAGGCTATGAATTTGGGCTTATGAGCAGGAAGCACAAACAGTAACAGGGCAACAAACATAGCAGGAACAGAATCAGTGATATACCTAATGAAGAAAAGAGAATACTGGTTAGAAAATGGACACCTTTCTTCTAGAAAAGGGCTGCCTTCTAGCATTCTAGTCACTGATTTTTGCCATCCCATTTGGGGCTTGAACAAAATGGGTCATTAACTCATGTCTGAGGTCTCTCAGACCTGCCATAATATAAACACAATAATAAAAGAAACACGTTACAATACTACAATAAACGTTAAAAAGCAGAGTCCTGGATGACAACTCATCCCTCATGGAGCAGGGCTCCTTCTCTGTGCTGAAGCCAAGACTCAACAGTTGTATCGCAAACACAGACATCTAAAGAAATGGTCTGAATGATAGTCCCAACATGTATTTTATGTTCCTAACATGCCATGCACAAACACTATGCAAAGAAGCCATTCAAAGCACAAAATCAATTTTCCAGTGAGTTCTAAGGTATTGGTTAAAGGTGATATTACCAAATACTCAAATGCAACTGCAACTGATTGGAGCTCATACAAACAAAATACCAAGGTGTACATCAGTGTGACTGAGAGCAGCATAACAGAATTTTCTTTTAGAAGATTCAGCTTGCTCCATGTCTCAGTCTCCAACCTTTTCACTGCAGTACAAACTGTCAAATCATAGGTGATTGGTACTGTCATGTACAAGCCGTTGGATCAAGCCCAGCAAACATGTTAAGTCAGGTAAAGTTGGAATTAATGACCCCACATTCAAAATGGAATGTATGAGCAAGAGAATCTGATTAACCAAGACGGTAAAAGATGGAAAAAAACCCTAAAAACTTACTTGTCTCCTCCTGAGAAGAGCCTGGCAGCCCAGCCTTTTACAAAGCCTGGGTTTCTGGTAAACCACAAGAGCACCAGCAATAAAAACAACAGGAAGACATTTAATTCAGCATAAGAGACAGGGCCTAACTTTCTCATTTCTTCCTTCAGCACATTGTATGCAGCTTTTTCTTTTGCAGTTCTCTCTGTCCCATAGCCCCAGTTTTTTTTAAAGCTTTGAGAAAAATGGGAAAAAATAATGTAAGTATCAATATATTAGAGAGATTTAACATCCTTATCACTCCAAACTCTGGGGGACAGACACAGACCACAGCAGAGGCTATAAATAAAGAAACTACAACAGTGCCAAAATATTTTGTGGGGACACACCAATTCTCACAGAAGAATGGAGTCTATTAAAGGATGGCAATTTGGAGTAACCTGGGATGAAAAAGTCAGGTTTGAATCAATGGCTGCAAACCAGCTATGCAGGCTCTCCTAGGGTTGAAATTCACAGGTCAGAGATTGAAAAGCAGAAAGGCAATTCTGTCGAAGATTAAGAATGTATAAGGCTTTTGCCTTAATGTACCTCCCATGAACATAAAATGTTTCCAGACCTCAAAATTTCTGTGAAATGAACCTACTCTCTGCTACAAAATTAATAACTTGTCAGCACATTTGTTTTAGCCAGATATCTCAGTAAGCTAACTAACTTACTTAGGGGTTTACACAATATTGTGTAGATAAATACTCACTTGAGTCCCATGAAGGAGCACTGTAACCAAAGCCAAGCTAGCGCCAACATCACAATCATGTTTGGGAATGCAAATCCAAACCAGGAAGCAAAATTCACAATATCATTATTGTTGGGGTATAACCTGTAAAGAAATGACTTTCTGTATGAATGTCAAAACATTTAGTAATCTACTCTACCTTTAATATGTGCTAGTGACAATTATGCATGTAAATCTAGGACAACCATTACAAGCAATCATAGGTAACATCCACAGCCTAACTTAAGTCATGGGAGAAGGCAGCCTGATTTCAGAGCATAACTTAAATGACTGTAAGTTTTCCCTGTGTTATACTTTGATGCATATAGGAGCTTATGTGGATATTTTGGGTCTCAGTCAGACAAGTGTGGCTGAAAGACCTCACATACTTCCTAGATACCTTTCACTTCCAACATGCCTGTTCATTTATCCCAAGACAGGATATTTTTTCTTCCTCCCAATTCATGCTAATAAGAGAGCAAGAAATGTCTTTCCTGAAATTAATAACTATACTTCTGCTGCCTTCAACAGATGAAAAAGTTGCTAGTTGGCTTGAAAGAATGAAGACAGTATTTTAAGAAAGGCAATTTCTGTAATTCTCTGTGTTTGCTGATAATGATAGGAGGGAAAATATCAATAGCAAACTTCCAGCTGGGTGTTAAAACCAACAGATAATGTAGCAGCTGAGGCTGAAGTACTTGCAACACAAGGAAGCAATGTTGGAAAATTTCCACTGCAGACTGGGTTCCATGTAGATCAGTTCCCAAACTCAGTTTAGCAATGAGAGAACAACACAACTGTAGTTTCCACAACCACAGCATGGAGGAATGCTTCTACAGGAGGAGCCAAGCTCCTTCTAGCTCTCTTCAGTGTGCTTATGAGCAGAGTTAATCTACATTCTTCTGGTGCTCTTTACTGCAGTTCCTCTTCTGATGTGCTGTATTTCAATTGAAAGAGAGGACACAGAAGAACCAATATCTCATAATCAACCACCTGCATGTCGATTGTCAACATGTATTTCCAATTTTCTCAGAAGAATTTAATTCCATCACATAGCTTCTGTTTAAAAGATGCAGAAGCAAAAAAGATGAGGCCCAACACTTCATACACATTTCTCAGACTCAGTGCCTCAACTTACTGCTCGAAGTTCACAAATGAATTTGTCATCTAAGACCAGTCAATTGGTCACACAAACAGTATAACAATGTAACTAAAAGAAAAAGCAAAAATTACTTACTGATTCATCTGGCCTTTCAGTACCACATTTGGTCCTGTTCCGGTAAGTGTTGCAGTTCCTCCAATGCTGGCAGCATAGCATACACAAAGTGTCATTCCCTTGCATATACGCTTCTTCATTTTCTGTTCCTCAGAAGATCTGGGGTCATCAGGGACTTGTTCATTGCTTACAACTAGGCAGAAAGAAAATTATTTGCCTCAGGTAAAGTTGGAAAGACAGAGAATTCAGGATAGGGTCTGTAGGCTTAGTGCTTCCAGTTTGTATGTGCCAGTAATTTTAATTAAAAACCCACAGATATCTCCCTAAATACTTCAGACTAATGTTCATGAGGGGCCAGAGCAAGAGGCTGACAGTCTGGGTTTACGTGATCCAAGGATGCTATTGCCCACATCAGAGCCACAGCTCCTCATCAGCAATGTCTTGCTTCACAGAGGTGTACCACCAGCCAAACATCACAGTCACTGGAACAATTCCAATTCCACAGTGAGAACCCAACTACCTTTAACGGATATGAATATAGGCAGAAAAAAGCCCTACTGAAACCCAAATCCTTGCTTGGCATTATGTCACGAAACTTTACTGCTTTGTCCATTGTTCTCTGAGGTTAACACTCTAAATCTTGAAGTCAGACTAGACTAATGGAATAGGACAAAGAATTTATGGCAACTATAAACAACTCAACAATATTAAAGGGTATTTTTTGCACACTCTTATTATCTTCACTACACTTGGAATCTGATCTTTAATCATATTTAATAATATAGCCCTCTGTAACAGCACAGCAGAGCAGTGAAATGAGAGGGTCTGAGTTTGTGCACATATTTCAAATGAAGTGAAACCTATTGCAGAACCACAGCATTGGCAGAGGACCTTAAGGAATCAAGCATCAGTGTAAGATCACACGCAAGAACAGTTTGTCTACTGCGAGTCAAATTACACCTTATCTTCTTTTCCATGTGGCTTTTAAAGTAGTCCTCTTTATTCTCCCCACCTCCACATAAAATCTGGTCAATAAAGAGATATTTATTACCCTAGAACCAAAATAGATTGTGTTTAAATAATTTTTTCAAATAGTCCTACATCAACCTAGAAGCTGAATCCCCATTGATAATCACAAGATTTAGAAAATAGTATGCTGGGGGTTGAGATTGTTATTTCCCACAGGATATGCTCTTCACTTCCCTAAACAAGTGGTTAAGCCTGGGGAAACTGTGGGAGGATGACTACAGCTCAAAGAAAATAACATAACAACCTGTCTGGGATCTAGCACTAGCACACAAAATGGTAGCCATCAAAATTGAAAGCTATTTTGTAAAACCTAAATGTCATGTATTTAAGGAATTTTAGGTCAGGTTACCATCCTCTTTCCTTGGAAAGGGTACACAGCACTCATAGGTAGGGGAGCTGAGTGTAGCAAGTTCAGTAGCGTCAGCTTATTGGTGAGAAGGCCCTTACCGTGCACTGCAGTGGACTCTGATGTGCTCTTTTCCTCCAGCTCAATCACTGCATTTGTTTGCCCAGTTGCTTGTTCCATCATGGTCACATCATACTCCGTGCTGTCCATTTGATCCAGAACAGCCTGGACAATGGGAACCATCATGGCAGTGGTGGCTGTGTTGCTTATCCACATGGAGAGGAAGGCAGTGACTGCCATAAATCCCAGCATGAGGCTGAAAAGAGAGAAACGTCTTTCTTTTCAGAGGAGAGAAAGAAAGTGAACAGATGCTGCTAGGCTTTGCAGTCACCGTAATCTGGAGAGCAAAGCCCAGGCAAGGATGTGTGCAGCATCCACTAGTACAGTGACTCCCTTCTAGGACAGCTCTCCCACCTTTACTGAAGGAATCCCAGTGCACGATTAAGTCTGTCATAATTTTGTCCCCAAAGGCAAGCCTCTAAAATTCAGTCTAGTCTAGATAGTCTAGATACTAGTTTTGGATAAAGGACAAATAAACTGTTCCTGTTGCTAGACTTCACTTCCAGAAACTGTGAAAGTACAGCTGAATTGGCTCTTATTCCTTTCTCTGTCGACTGTTAAATGTCATCACCAGGCCTCTGTTAAACTGAGAAATGGTAAGAAAAAACAATGTAATATTCTTACAGTGCAGGTTTCACCCCAAGAATCAGAAGGACTCTCAGTGCAATCCTTCTGTGAAGATTCCACTGCTCAACAGAAATTGCGACAATCAGCCCTCCAAGGAAGAGCATGTTTGTGTTATTTAGGTACTGAAAGCACACCTGAAAGACAGAGAAAGTACATCAGGCCAAAATACTTACTTCACTAGTAAAATTTGCCTACCACCCTCTCAAATCCATGGACTGGACCAGGCCCCAGCCAACACTGGAACAAGAGGCAGCTGCTGCCTGAGAGCTCCCTGCAGTTTCCTGGACCCTCGATCTCCTGGGTAACTGCTGACTTGCCTGTGCAAGAAATCTTTGGGCATCATTGTGCAAAATGACACCAGCTTCCTAAAACATAGTTGGGGGCTCAAAGTATGGAAGGTGCTGGAAATATTGAGCTCCAAAAGGACTCTCTGAGCATCTTCAGCAACCATACCTGCCTTTACGAGATTGTTGGGCAGTAGTGAACCTGGGCTACAGAACCTGAATGTAGCCTGTGCCTTGTGCCTCCAGCACAAACAGCCCAGGATGAGATCTGGGGAGAGGACACAGCATACCTTCTGGCACCATGCCATCTATCCTCTCAGAAGTTCATCCCATGCATTTTGAGATCTCCCAGAAGACTGACAGCACTACTTCCTCATAGGCTGGGAGCACACACACTGCTGGCACGAGTGGGATGCTCTCCTGCAGGATCCATGCCCAAAACAGATCCTCTCCTCTACTACCTCAAGTCTCCCACTCTTAAGAGTTTGGGCAAATGTGTATGTAGTTCAGCATCTTCCCATATAAGAACCCTGAACACTAGTACAGACTCGTTGGCTAAATACTGGTGGGGGATCAGAGCACTGGATTTCTCTGTATCATATCTGGATTGCATGAGTTCCTTACTTTTTTAGCAGTCTGAACTCCAAGCAGAGGGAAAAATACCACTGGAATGAGGGAGGTGACAGCCAGGGGGATCACTTCAGTGCACCAGTACACAGCCATGATGATGATGATATATGCACATCTGGCCTCCTGCAACATAATAGAAGATACACTTAAGCATTAGAAACTGTTTTTAAAGATAAGAAACACATTGGTAGCTCTTACAAGTGGCTCACACACTCCACTGTCTGTAGCTTTACAAGTTACGCTGAATGAGGACTTAAACTTGCGCTTTTAAATCATGCTTTGAAGTCACTTGTATAAAAGGATTTTTTTGACTAAGAAGGCCATAATGTTTGCTTTAATACATCCACACAAAATAAATGCTGTGAGAAAAATAAATCTTCCACCACTAGGTAAGTGCACAGTTTGCCCTGTGAAAGTACCTCTTGTTGGTTGAGGTCAGCAAATTTTACACCTAGGAGCCAAGAACAGCAATATAGAGTTAATTTTTTTAATGGATGGCCAAATTTCCCAGTGTGGATGATTAGCTTGCCTGAAATTCACAGTTTCTGATGTATGCCCAGTAACACAGTTGAGCTCAGAAACTATTTCATTGAATAATTTAAAAGCTCTTTGCTTTGTGAAGTAACTCCTAAAGTAAAACTCTTATATATATTTGTTGTTGTTGTGACCATGCACATTAGAGGCATTAAACTACTTTCCCAAATCATACTGTCCCTACCTGCTAAGGGGATTCCCTAGTTTAGAATTGTTGCAAACTGTCTTTTTGGGCTTTTGATCAGGCATTTCTGAATCCCAGACTTCTGTGGTTTATACTCTAAAAATTGTCAGGAGAAGCAAGCATCCATTAGCTAACAGTGAACTGTTTGAAAGTTGAAGTCAGTGTTCTGTAGTTCAGTATTTGCTCCTATTCAGGGCATGTGTTTATAGGATTTTATTCTAATACAACAAATGTGACTTTATTGCTAAAATAAATGGGGTGACAGTCACACTTAAAAACTGACATCAGGTAACATTAGCATGTAGGACTGTGTTTTGCTTAATTTTGTTGAGAAGCTTAAGAACCAGAAAACACCTTTTGTAAGTAATTTGAATTTTTTTCCCCTCAACTTTCCTGATTAATTACAGCACAAATTTTGAGAGGAAAAATTCTTCAGAGACTAGAAGATATCAGGCAGATCCTGTTGAAGGCTCTTTCCTTTATACACATAAAGTCAGCTTATGATAAAATTCATAAGCTGCAGTAATGCAGGGCTAGAACTGACCGTGGTTAATCTGTTGCTAGTATGAAAGACAGAAAAACAACTCTAAGTGAATAAAATTCAAAACACTGGTTTTAGAGAGTAGAGAGGAAATAATTTATGTGAAGCTCAAAAATACAATGATGCTTATAAATTAACTCCAACAACCACGGCCAATTCAAACAACCAAAGATTTGGAATTAAATATATATTTGTACTTATACCTATATCTATCTGTGATTTATGGGAACAGTCACAGAAGGTCTCTTTGGTGTTTCTGTACAGCTGACACAAAACACAGTGACCTGCCTCGTGGCTGAAACACGAAAAAGCAGACACTGACAGAAATATTGCTTTCCCATTGTGAAATATTGTAATTTCTTAGGTTAGACTAATGACACAATATGCCTAGAAATAATGGCAAACTGAAGACATACTTATTTTTTTGGAAATGATCTTTCCTAGTTTTGGCCAAAGTAGAGCTTAAAAGTCAGGAATTCCCAATTATATAAAGTACCACCATTCAACTGAAAGGCTAGGCTGGTATAACTTAAGACAGGTAAACCAGAAGGGTTGGCAATTTGGTTTATAAACACAAGATAAAATTTTCCTGTACTTTAAACCAGACTGAGCGATGCAAGTTTCTCAAAAGAAAGGCTGTTTTTACCATTAGAATAGCCTCCAAAGCTCTAGTAGGCAAAAAATACTGCAAACTGAGCTGTCACACTTGATCAAGGCTACAAAGCATTAAACCCCAAACTTCCCTGGGTTATTCCAATTCTATGCTGGTGTAACTCCACTGAACGCAAAGGAATGGTGCCATCGCCATCCCTGGAGTGAGATGGATGAACTGGAGGACATGGCATTTGAAATCCTGACCAATTCAGACAACACAACCCTGACTGCATCAGGATGGAGAATGTCACCAAGCAACATACTGGGAGTACCAGAGCCTCAGCAGAGAGCTGGGGGACGCACTTGCGCCCTTCAGCCCACTCCAATCGCTACGACACGATGCAGACAATTCCAAACGCGCCAGCTACACACGGATTTGTCTCGGCCCACAATGAATTGCACCTAACTGGCACGGTGGGTTGGGTGCGTGGGAGCCACCGGGAGCAGGGCCGGAGCCGAGCTCCGTTCCCGCAGGGGCCCCGCAGGCACTTACCCGCGTGGACACAGCGAGCGGCAGCGGCAGCAGCAGCAGCGGCGTGAGGAAGAGGATGGCGAAGGAGCGGTACCTCAGCAGGGGCCGCAGGCACGTCGGGGCCATGTTCTGTGGGGTGACACGGTCAGGGCGCGAGCGGGAGCAGTGCCCGCCGCCGCCGCTTTAAGTACAGGGCGGGAGGGACCCGGCCGGGGGCGACACGTCCCGCCCGCCCCGCCGGGGGCCGCCCCGGGCAGCGGTGCGGCTGGGGACCGGCAACGAACCGGCCCCCCCGAGCGCCCCAGCCCCGCTCCGACCAGCCCTCCTTGCCTGGCCGCCGGGACACGGCCACCTCCGTGCGGGGCTTCTGCAGCGCCTTCGTGCCAAGGAAAGCGGCTCAACGTCAGTGCACCAGCTATCGCACCAGTCGGGAGTGTTGTAGGAATGTTCTCCCTGCTCACAGAGCCCACAGAAAGGTGCCAGCGAGCACAGACTGTCACAGTGCGCATCGCTTGCAGGGACCCAGGTGCTGACACGGCCCCTTTCGGGAGCAGGACTTTCGTGAGGTGCTGGTTACGCCAAGGGAGGATCGTCCCTCGCTCATTCACACAGTGCTGGGGAAGGACTGAGCTCCTTCAGGGAAATGGAGAGTTAAAAACACAGTGGGGGTCTCCCCAAAACAAAGGTCTGTGCAGGCATGCATGGTTGTGTTTTGCTAATATTTTGAGAGGCACTGTGCCTCTGGATCTGGGTTAAAAATAACCCAGGAAGGTTAACTTGAAAGGTTATTTTTAATGTTGAATTCAGTGACTTCGTCTACAGCGCAGCCTCGGAATCCAAAGGGACAGCCCTACTGATGGTGGCCAGCACGACTGAGAAGGCAGAAAGGGACAAATAGACAGAGGACAAACAAATCGTTGGTATTTTAGGTTTTGCTTCTGGAATGGCAACAGCCACCTGAAATTGAAGTCAGCATAAATCATATCTCAACAATTTGATCCTGCAGTCTCTTAATACAGTCTTACTAAGCATTTACTCACAGAAATAAAGAATTTCAGATTCCACAGAAACTAATGAGGGAGCTCTGACTACAGCTTGCACTCTTAGTCCTCTGCTCACCAGAGGAACTTGAGTGACAGAAGTTCAAAGCAAGACACTCCAATGTTACTTTTCATTTATAAAAGCAGTGAATACCCACTGAGAAAACAATAGCCAACCGGATCTGGGCAGATTCCAAATCTTCAAACCTTTCGAAGCAGTCCCTCTGGGTAACTTACCAACACAGAGAAAACTTCACACCAGTGCAAAGTCTAGCAGAAAATGGGGAATTGGCCAAAACTTGCATTCCTGTGGCCTGTCTCCAATGAATAAATGGTTCCTAGTCAAAAAAGAAAAAGGACTAGAAGCACTTAAATAAGAAAATGCAAATAGTTCACTCTAAAGGAGTTGTTCTAAGGTTAACTCTGAGTCCAGTGCAAATATAATTCGTTGTCTTCTTGTTTCAATAAGATGCAGTGAAGAAAAAAGAAAATAAAGAGAAAGACAAAAAATGTGTTGATACCTTTAGATGGACTAATATTGTGAAAGGAGATTTGCTTGCTGTACCTGGGGATGAGACATAGGACTCCATGGGCAATTAAATTAGCTAATTCATGCCTCAGTCCCTTTTTTTGTCAATACAGAAAAGGTAATCAATATTCTCTTATTGTGCAGAATTACTGCAAACTTGCCTTCATATCATTTGATGATAAGGTTCTTTTTCATTGTGCCAAGAAGACAAAGTTTTGGCTGCTTACTTTACAAAACTGGTCTGATAGCTGGATAGAAGGGAACTGCAGAGAGTCTAAGCACTTGCAAAACATCCAGGAGTTTTAGGTGGTCCAAAGAGCATTCAAACAAAAATCTCCCACCACCTGAAATTCAGCTTATGCTAATTGAGCACTAATTTCCCACCTTCAAGAAAAGAGAATCCTTTCCTCCAGTCAGTATTGGCTCTGAACATAGAAGAGAGCAATGGCTTTAAATACTGCTTTAGAAGCAGTGGGTAAAATTAGCTTTTGGTTGCAGACATCATTTAGAAGCAGAAGACTGTAGCACCCTTTGGGCCAAATTTTGATACCCTATGGTTGAATAATGTACTATTCTTGTTCTTGGTAGTAAGTTTCAAATCAGTTTTCAAAGGAACTCAAATTTTTGTGTTACAAGGAATCTTAGGCATGGGTGGTGACATGAAGTGGAACCAGGACCTGAATCAGTCTCTTGTACCTGAAATCCCTTTTCCTGGCTGCAAGATACCACTTCTCCCATTTGTTTTTCTCCTGCCCTAATAAAAACAGGTATTTTGAAGCATGTCAAGAAGCAAGGGTTTAAGTAACAGAGCCAAGCCCATCTTGTGGCCCACTGCCAGCAACCTTCCCTGGCCTTTGCGACATTTCTCAGCTGGTGGCTCTGGCGCTCATTTGATTTAACTTGACAAAGAATGCAGAACACTTTTCTGCTGTTAGTGAGCTGAATAGATTCAATGAAGTGTTCAGTAAGCACTAGAGCCAGCTCAAGAGACTGGGCTAGTTAGGCTGGGCAAGGAACAGCTGTGGCAGGAACAGCCACACCTTCCAAGACAGCAAATGCCTAGATGACCTTAACAGCATTGTCAAACCACATGCAGAGTCTTGCAATCTTCTCTTTCATACTTCAAATTGCCAGAGTCAATAATGTGAACCATGGCCAAGAGTTGCAGCCCAAGTCCAAGTGGGACACTGGTGAAGTCTAGTAAAAAAAGGCTGACCTGTATTACTTGGGAGAGAAAGGGACTGAAAATCAATCCCAGAAAGAAGGAATTCCAGGGTCAGTCCAGGTAGAAAAACTGTAAAATAAAGATTTATTTTTTTAGTTCAGTTCATTCCTGAGAAGCTGGTTTTCTGATAGATCGCAATCTCTACAAGGCAATCATCCCAGTTACTCCAGTTATTGGAGGATAGAAATGGTCTGTAAAAAGGTGGCTTTACAGGAAGCAGCTAGTTCATTTAATTACAGATAGACATATTTTCTGCCTCTAATTCAAATGCTGCCCAAGCACACAAGTACAGTTTTCTTGTTCTAAAGCAGACCATTTGACCTAGATAACTGCTACTCTCTCTCAAGACAAGAACTCCTCACATTCTTTATAAAGTTCTTTCACGTTGCAGGCTCCGTGCAGCAGCCAGAGGTACAAAAGTTTTAACAAAATAAAATTAAGCAAGGACTGTAAGTCATATTATACTTGACACTGAGAAACAAAAATTAAAACAACTGAACCAGATATTCTAGGACTTAGCAGAAATAGAATGTTTTCTACTTGGGCTTCTGAAAATCACATTTAAAAAACAACCAGCTCAGAACTTACCTCTATGTGATTCTTGCCTTCAAAAGATGCCTAGAAGAGGTCTTGTATAGTAATGCTATGCTCTGGAAGGTTTATACAGAATTTAAATAGAAAGAGTTATTACCAGCATTCAGAGAAAACCACTCCTTCATTGCTCTCCATTTTCCCTCCAATCGGTCCTTCCCAGTTACTGCCAGTCCACTGTCCTGCTTCAGGAGTAGCTTTCAACTAAGTTCCCAGTGGAGCATCTGATATTTTTCCAAGAAAAGCTCTCAAGACTCTGAATGAACAGTCCTTTCAGCACAATCCCTGTGCCCAACAACTTTCTGCACAAAAGCCCTCATTATGAATTTTGAGTCAGTGGGGTTTTCTCAGTCAGTGTATGTAGCTGATCAGTCTTTCTTGACCTAGAATTGGTGTTTCCTATATAGTTTGTGCCCTAAAACCCATTCAAATGCTGTGCAGGCTAACGAATACAAAAAAAAAAAAAAAGATACAAAAGAAAATAATGTTAAAAATTTGATTCAGAATTGGCAGCTTTGTAACCTCTCCCTTAGCTGCCACCTCATTAACATATTTTTTCAAAAGCCTTTTCTCTGCTTCATTACATAATTTGTGTTACAAAATCCAGATAAACATTAATTATTCCCAGATCTAAATAATGGCTTACTGCGCTTCCTTTTTTTTCTTCTTTCATTTTTCCCAGAGAAAAATGTGGGACAGAAGGGGCTTGTTTAGATGGGAAATGAACCACACCAATTTCTGAGAAACATCTGTGGCAGCTGTTGTATATGGCATTATGATACATTGTGCAAAGACTAGTGAATGATTTTTTCTGATACTCCTGCAAAGTAAAAGAATCAATATTAGTGCCCCTGCTTGACAGACTAAGAAGGTCAGTTAGTATTTTCTGCATCTTCTATATTCCATTATTCCACACTGGGTAGGGTCTGTCATATCTGAGACACCACTTGCATCATACAGCTATAAGGAATCAGTTGTAGCAACAGGTACAGAAATGCTCAACCTTCCTTCAGCAAGTCTTGAAACTTCTTGGCATTGAAAACATGGAGTTCTGTTCATTCTTCTCTCTAATTCATATATCTTCTGAAGTTTCCTATTTAAAAATTTATTGCTGAGGTCCAGGAGGAAACAGGATCTGCTGTTCCTGGGGCCTCTCTGCTGTTGGTCCATCCCAGTCACAGCAAAGCAAACTATCACCAGGGAGGAAAGTCAGTGCTGGTTAATACAGGTTGGAGATTTCACCTGGCACGTACTTGGATAGCCCGAAGTGCTCCAAGGGTCATTGGGGAACCAGTGAGGCCTGGGCATCTGCTGGGCATGGCTGAGCAGCCCACGTGCGGCTGGGGGACTGATGCTGGGTTTCTCCCAGGTGGAGATGGAGGCAAAACACCTCCCATGCGCTGGCAGCATTTGTCCAAGGGAAGCAGCATTGCCCCTGGGAGACCAGGGTGGGTTTGTGGGGCTGAGTACTATCATGACCATCCCTCAAGAGGCAAAGGGGATGGCAGCATGCCCCTGTCTTCCTGCTCACCACAAGCCAGCCCTGAGGCCCTGCAGCCTGGAGGGACCTCAATGGACCTGAGGCTCCTCAGGGCACCACAGGCTCCCTCTGCTTCTGGGCCAGAGCATGTCTGGGTGCTGGGGGCAGAGGAACCCCTGCCACCTGCTGAACCAGCTAATGTAAATCAAACTTACATGGGAAAAGAAAGAAACTGAGATCCCAGAGTTTCCTAAGGATTAGCAAATTAATCTGTGTGAGGAATTCCCACTGAAAATCAAACCCCAACTCTTGTCTGGCAATGTTGCTGTTTCTCCTTTAAAGAATTTTTTGGCTAAACAGTTGTTTGGGGTGGAGTTACTGCAACAGATCCTTTCAGTTTCAGGGTTTTTTTCCTCTCTGCTCTTAGATGAAAGGATATCCAGCAGAATAAAAATACAAGGAGAGAGCAAGTTTGCAAAAATTGGCAAGAGATCTTCACTCCTAAAAGGGGGAGATTTCAAGAGTTTCTAGGATTTTCCTTAGTGTTATCTGGGTCTCCTGTAAGAGAGGCAGCAGAGGAAAGAACCACATAGCAGGAGTATGCTAGCCATTGAGTAGGAAACAAAAATATTTTATATGCATTTCACATTTCCAAGTTCCTGCTCTCTTGCTACTTTGTTGTGCAGAGGTTTCTTTCACAGCCTTCTCTCCTGCTGCAAGTTCCCTCTTTTCAAAATACCACTGTGTGCAATTTTGCAGTATCTGGCAGAGAAAGGATTCAGCACATGGACCATACCAAACCCAGAAGCTGCCTCAATTTCCCCCCATGACTGATGATTGTTTCTGTTTATATGTTTGCAATAGAACATTAATTTCTTTGTTCAAGGTAATTGGCCATCTTTCATGAAATAGAAGACTCAAAAGGGCCATGAGGATTGCAGAACCTAGTGTGTCTTGAAAAGTAGCAAGGCCGTTGGACAAACTCTACAAAAGAAAGATGATTTCCCTCTCTCAGAAGAGACTATCACATCACCTCAAGCTCTTAAAGACATTCAGTCTTTCGACACGCTGGTTACCTGTGACTATTGCAGCATTCTGCTGCCACTTCCAACCCTTCAGAAACACGAGGTGAGAAGTGACACACTGGGCTTGGCTTCTTACCTGCAAAGGGCCATACTTACACAGTCACAACTGGGCAACAAAGCGACACGGATCTGCTTACACATCCAAGAAAGATCCCTTTACTGCATAAATCGCAATGTGCTTTTAATCTCCACCTGCTTTAACTGAAGCCACAGCAAGGCCTAACAGAACTCAACTGACGAAGGGCTCCCATTGGCTGGCTCAGCTGCAGTGCTGCTGGCCATGCGTCCTATCACCCAATCAACTTCCGGCTCACACTCTGTCCGCGCGTTCCTCCAGCCAATCACAATCTCACTTCCAGCTGTCACTCAATTGACTCTCCCCTCAGTCCTGCCAGTCGCCGCCTGCCTGTCGTGTGGCGCGCTGCTGCTCCTTCCCGCGGGGGCCTTAACCACTTTAACAAATACAACCAGCTCTTCTACAGGACCCCAGTGCCCATCTGTGAATTCCAAAGCTTCTCGACCTGTTGGCCACAGGTACTCTCTGTCTGTAAAATGTGGGATTTGGTAATTCCTTAGACTATTTATGCTCACATCTACACAAAAAAAATCCATTGTCTATAGTCTGCTTCAGTTTTAAGGAAGTAATAACTATGACTGAAGTAATTAATTTTACGCTTACATCCTAGAAAGTGTTCAGCAACTGTTCTTATTTGCTGAAGGCTCATGTTGTTCCTGATAAGCAAATAGTAGGATTATATCTAGTTGCCTCCCTACTGAATATGATGGGTTGTTGCATATAATGTTAAATTCTCCTCTGATATGAGTGTTACTTGTTTCTGTAGATCAAATGTCTGCATTGGACAACTTTGCAAAATGTTAGGATGAAACAAAAATCAAGCCATGGTGTCCTGGGGTGACTTTATGATGCTTGTACCCCAAATCACCTTGTTCATGTTACATACTAAGTTCTGCGCTTTTAAGACCAGCTCTGAGAGTGAAGTGGGGGGAAGAAGAAGTGTGCAGTTTGTGTTGAGAAAGAGCCCTCACTCCTCTGCATCCTGCTCCTGGACTGTGCTGTCTGCAGCACAGACAGACAGCGGGACACAGCTCTCCTTTGCTTTTAGTTAATTTTAGCTAGCTGAGGCAGAGAAGTTCCCTGGACTGGGTTTCTTTTCCCCTTTTTCTTGGATGTGTTCAAGCCTACTCTGGACTGAAAACCCAGACAAGCCCCAGGAGCTCACTCCTGTGACCCACCGGGGCCTGGGCCTCAGCACTTTCCAGCACTGAAGGGACTGATAAGAACCTAAGCAAGCTGAGCTACACTCCATGAAAAGGATTTTTTTTTTTTTTAATTTATCATCTCATCGAACAGTAAGAGGTTTTATTGTTTAACATTATTCAATTTCTGCTAAATAAACAGTTTTTTCCACTTTTCTCCAAGGAAATCTTTTCCCAAACCAGTTGGGAGAGGGGCTGCTTGAATTTTTTTTTCTGGAGGGACCCCATTTGGAAGTTCTTTCCCAAATTTCCCCTAAACCAGGTCACACAGCAAAAAAGGTACTGCAGAATTTCAGAAATTTAGAATAGATTTCCTCATTCAGGATGATTCTAGACTGAGTTAATGGAAAAAATGGGATATTTTGCAGAGGAACTGCATCTTGTAAAGCTAATACTCAGAGTATCACAAAGCTCTTTAGATTGCAATACGCAGTGAGTTACCATGAGATTGCACTAAAGAAGCATTGCTGCATAGCCAGTCTGTTTTCACTCTCTTAACTCAGACTAACATGTCTTGTGCCTCACAAATCAATCTACTCTGAACAGTGCAGTGCTTTCCCTGCTGAAGCAGAGACCAGAATGTCCTCCTCTGGTTTTCAGTTCCTGGCAGAATAATTTCCTCTTTGTCCAGTTTAATTAAGGGAAACTGAAAGCCATTGTTCTTAATCTATCCTTTTTCTACTTTGTTCAGTAAATGATGTATTACTTCTCCCTGTAAAACTTTCCTGTCCTGGTGAGTTAAAGATAAAAAAGCACCAAAGTGAGAAATAGGAGGTATGCCTGGTTTTAAATTACAGGACTCTGGTCTTGAAATAAAAGTGAGTACATGGTAATAACATGGATTGTTTGAACTGCATAGTGACTTTTTATATTGTTAACTGAGTGATGACATAGGAAGGCTGTAAACCTGAAACTTTAAAAACACTCATAGCTGGTCTTTGTTTGTAGAAGACTCTTTCTACAGCATTTGTGATTAAGTCTGGAAATAGAGGCACATCTTCAGATTGAAGCTTCAGCTCAGCTTTAGCAAAAGACACTGAAAGTATGATAGCTTTAGCAGCAAATAAAAGTGCAAACTTGCTACTCTGGATTAAGATCAAAGAGTGTCTCAAATTTTTTTATTCCTTATCAAGAGAAGCATTTAAAGGTTTTGCTAGAAAACTGTAAAATTGGTTGAGGCTCAACAGCTGTTGTAATTTCAATTATTTCTGTGTAAACTTGCTTTAGGAATGTACTTTTCCCACCTGCTTCAGCAGGGAGAGCAGCTTATTTTAAAATGCTTTTTCTGGGGAAGAGAAGGAAATAAGTATTCAGAATACCTTATCGTGTTGAGTGCTGCCAATTCCTCTTGTGCTCACTCATAGCTGAGGACTTGGTGTTTATCAGGTCATGGCCCAGTGAAATTAGAAAGCATGAAATCCTGCTTTCCATGACTTCAGTGGACCACTGAACCCAGGACCAACACAAACAGCTTCATGTCAGGAGATGGCAGAAACATCCAGGGATAACTGAGGGTGCTTGTCTCTTGAAATGCAAGTGAAAACTGATAGAGTCCAATGGCAGGAAAGTTAAACATGCAGGGAGAGTGGATGCTCATGGGACAGCAAATGAGCAGGAACAGGCAGATTCACACACCAGCCCTGTTACCCCAGAAGCACTGCACACAATCTTTGTGCTACATCACAGGTTATTCTGGGAGCACATGGGGTCATGCATCGTACTGCAGCATCAGGACCATGGTTACTGTGCCTTAAAAGAGCCACAAAACTACCTCAAATCACAGGGCCGGGCTTTAGCCTTTCAGCCCTTCTCTTTGGAGACGTGAGAATGCCTGGCCTATTACAGGGGCGCTTCCTCCGCTAAGGTCCGCGGTGTGTTTGGCGCTCGGTTCTGCGGTGGCATCGTGCGGCTGTGGCTGGCACCGTGCGGCTGTGGCTCGCACCGTGCGGCTGTGGCTGGCACCGTGCGGCTGTGGCTCGCACCGTGCGGCTGTGGCTGGCACCGTGCGGCTGTGGCTCGCACCGTGCGGCTGTGGCTCGCACCGTGCGGCTGTGGCTGGCACCGTGCGGCTGTGGCTCGCACCGTGCGGCTGTGGCTCGCACCGTGCGGCTGTGGCTGGCACCGTGTGGCTGTGGCTCGCACCGTGCGGCTGTGGCTCGCACCGTGCGGCTGTGGCTGGCACCGTGCGGCTGTAGCTGGCACCGTGTGGCTGTGGCTCGCACCGTGCGGCTGTGGCTGGCACCGTGTGGCTGTGGATGGCACCGGTACCTTGTCGCTGTTGGTGGCACCGGCTCCCCCGCGTGGAGCTCGGGCTGGGACGGGAGGAGAGGCAGGAGCAGCCGGGCCAGCCGCGGCACGGGACCATTCGGTAATTCGTAAAGTCGGTCCTAGCTGGGTCAAAGAAAACAGCGCTTGGAAAAGAAAGCAGCGATCCAGGTGTCCATGGCCTGGAGCATTCTGCAGGCCCGCGACTTGCTCTGGTGCCTTGTGTGCAAGTGTGCCAGCTGCCAGGAGTCTTTCTCAATACCAAGAGAGCCTCCAAAACAAAACACACCTCTAATGGATCTTCAAAGCACCTGTAAACAATCTGTCTCTGTACTTCTCCCGGGGTAAGGAGATGGCTGTTACTATCTGATGCCACCCCAGATGTCATTCCGGGGCTGGATGTGCTGCCCAGCGCGGTCATCCTGCTCCCAAGCTTGGTGTGTTCCTTGGGGACAAACCAAGGCTCTTTGGTTTTGTGAGTGGCGTCTGTGTAAGCTGCCGGGTCCCGGTGGGAGGGTGAAGGGCCGGTTCATTTGCAGAGCGGCAGGACAGTATGAAAGCAGCAGTTCCCACACGTCTGCACGCCTGAGGCCCGTAAGGGGATGCGGGTAACAGGGTACCACGAAGTTCAGGGTGAGAGAGAGGCGGCGCTTGTCGGTTTCCCGATTCCCAGATGTGTTCGGTGTGCCAATGCTCTCGCTTCGGTCACTAGATGGCAATAAAGACTCAACGTGCTCTTCCTGGGCAGCGGGGAAGGCTCGTAGAGCACAGCCTGAATTTGCCCCAGAAGATAGAAGTGGAAGATACTAGAGAAGCCAAGAAAATAAGTGTGGCATCATTCTGCTCGGTAGTGGAGATTTGTTTTGTTACCGTCTGTTTCTTAAAAAAAAATAAAAATAGATAGGCTGTATTAACCAAGCATAAGACTATTATGAGATTAAAAATGTATTTCTGTGCAAGAAAAGGAAGCTCAGACTTATCAGGACAGGTACTCAGAAGACATGGCATCATACTCCTGAAGCACTGCTGAGGTTTCAAATACTCTGGGATTTCAGTGTTTTACCCTGAAGCTTAAGACATACTTTTATTCTTTGGCAGTGGCGGGAGGCAATGCATTTCTGTATGCCCTTCCTTCCCCAGTAAACCCTTACCTACATGCCTCTCCAAACAGTGATTTTTAAAGCAATCCTTTGTCATAGTGACAATTTTAACACCCATCTCTGAGGCACCAGAATGAAGGACACCTTGTATTTCTCCATTTCTTAGATGCTGCTTGCTGGTGACTGCTCCTCACTATGCTGTGTGTATATTAATTTTACTTGAAGGTTAATCTCATTTGGAGTCAGGATTTTTGTGTGTACACAAAACATTGCAAAGCCAGCTGGCAAATCCTACTCTCAGACACTGTTGTGATTCGAAAGCAGTGTTATGAGAAGCAGAAGGAACTAAATGAGGAAATTAAACTGACAACATACCCTGCAGTGAGCTGGTGGGGAGAAGCTGAATGACCTATTTTTGAATTTACCCACTGCTACTTCTCAGTGGTTCTGTTGCAAAAGACAATGTGGGATCTCATTGTCTTACTGTTGTCTTCTATGCATGTGAATTTTCAATAATCCAGAGGGTAAAAGTAATCTATTGAGCCAACAAAAGCCCCCCACACTGCCTCAGCATGTTAAAACAAACAGCATTTATTTTATGAACTATACCCAACTATGTAACTTATGTAGTACCTCATGACTGACATCTCTTCATTTGCTGCTGAAGGGCTTTCTGGGTGTCTTGAGTTGAGTCACACTGGGATAAAATTTGGCAGAAACTTGAGCTCAAGTACTTTTTTGATTATTTAGAAAAAACCCTGCAAAAAGTAAACAAACTATTAGCTAGATGACCAGGACCATCTTCTCCTATGGCATATGAACACATGTCCCTGAAATTCAGAAAGAAATGCAGTAAAAGTGCAAGTAACCAGCGGGGGAGAATGAGTGGACTAAGGTAGGCAGAGATGTCTCCAAAGGATGGCAAACCTTGCAGAAGCAGCAGATCAAAAGCGAATTAATTCCTGAGGTGTGGAACCTGGTATCATGCAACTATATGAATAGTGGGGACTCTGTTCTTCACTGCATTCTAAAATCCAGAAGTGGTGAATAATAGTTATGTCTGAATTCCAAATTAGAGACCTGGAGAATGGAGACATAGCTTAAATCTCCATAAGATTGCTCTGAATGCCCTTTTTAAAATCTACCTACATGAGAGAGAGAAAAAAAGAGAGAGAAAGAACTGTAGAAAAATGAGAGCTGATTCTCGTTCTTGATTTCAGAACCTAACCTAAATGACTTTGATCTCTGCGAGCAAACCTGCTTCACAGATACCTGCAAGTCCTGCTGCCACCCTGCACACAGCATTTTACTGTCAGGCAATTATAAGCTACAACTGTGATGCCACTTGAGCTTCAGTATTTGCCCTTTTAATTTTCTCTGTTGCTATGGCAGCAACAGATGATTTGCAATCACTGCTGTTTATATTGCAGTCCAAGTCACATCAATAGAAATCTTGGAAGCTAAACACTAAAAATCTGACTGAACTGTATAATGTATGTGTTGTTGTACATAATAGGTTGTTTGCAGTAACCAGGGTTCTTAGAAATCTTTTTTTCCCGTAGCATTTGGAGAATTCCTTTAACTAATAGTTGTGAAATGATAATTTACATTTAATATATGCTTACTCAATGCCCTTAAGGTAGCTGGACAAGATTTATTTTAGACTGTTTCCTATATCCTTGAAAACAAATATTTTAATGGCCTTTCTAGTGTTGAAGAAGGGCTCCTTTATCTTTTTGCACACTGTATAACTCATAATAGTACATTAGGTCTGAAATAATAAATCTTTAAAAAGATACTTGAGTACTTTCTCTCACTTTGTTTTGTCTATTTAGACCGTCCAGGCTGGGGTCTCTGCAGGAGCAGTGCTCTGGATCTACTCCAGCATCAGCCAGCCAGCCAGCAGAGCTGGCAGAGTGTGAGTTCATTTCGTGGGACAGTGAGGAGTACCCACCTGCACCCCCTGAGTCACCTGCACCTGCCATGCCCTGAGTGCACACCTGCATCTGCCCTGCACAGCTGAGCTGCAGGGCTGTGCCTCACAGGGCTGGGACTCCTTTGCTGGGTGATGTGACTTTTCCTACAATAAGCTCAATCTCTACAAGAGAGCCCAGGAAGGCAATTTGCTCTTTAAATGACCCCAATGTACATTGGGTGTATTGAAGAAAAAAGCCATTTCCTAGTGACTAAATCTCATTAAAAAAGCAATTTTCCAATCAATTACAGTGCAATTTAGCTGCTAACTGTTTAATTATCAAAAAAGAAGCTAATTTGTACTTTGTTCCTGTATTTATGAACCATGTTTTAAAATTTCATCTTCAGAGTTTTGAATGGAGGAATGTGACTACTCTATTGATGCAATTATTGTAAAATTACAACTTTCACTTCAATGTATTGTATTAGTTCAAGGAAATATTGTTTGCACAGAAGCTTTTGAAATAGGAGAATCATTGATTTCTACAAGAGCTTGAATCTTTGTTATTTTTCATGCACTATAAAATTGCATTATCTTATGTGGATTTTATTAGAGGAGCATTGGGATTATTTTGTTTGTTTGTTTACTTTTATTTTCTTAATCTTGTGTAAGAATTTCAGTCCTGGAAACATGCTGAAACTAGAGAAGGGTTCCTCTTGGAAAAAGAACTTGTGTCTCTGGAGAGACCGAAAAGGGACATTGCAGGAGTGGTTTGTGAGTGCTGGGATGCTGGGCCTGTTTGTGAGATCCTGTCTTAGGGTGAGCACCATGGTGGAGCACATAGGGCTCAGTGTCGAAAGCAGGAAAACATTTGTGTAGCAGGGCTCACACATCTTGCAATTTTTATTTGAAATCTTGCAAGCTTGCTGTTTCTCTTTAAAGCTCCAGTCCCAAAAGTTGTTTGAGAGGAAGAAGGGAGCTGAGAGTGAGGGGGTAGGAGGGCTCCTAATTAGGAGATAATTAGACATTTCTCCAAGATGTGGGGGGCATTAAAATGGAGTTTGGTGGTGGCAGTGAGTTTTGGTTCCCCGTTCTCTCACAACTTTTAGATTATTGCAGGAAACTTGTTACATAAAACTCCTACACAGGTCAAGACACACACCACTGCTCCTTGGCATGTCACGATCACTTTGTGTTTCTGTGCCCTTGTGCATGTCTGGTCAGTTTTAAAATTATAGTGCAAATATAATACCAGATATGGTAATTAGTTATCTGTTCTTCGTGTAATAAAATTTTCAAAAGCCTCTAATTATTTTAGGAATAAATTATTAGTTCACAGCTCTGGCTTCGCAAATCTCACTATTGTGCACTTAGAAGAAAAGTAGTTTTTGTGAGGAATGTCTGTTTTCCTTCTTTCTTGTACATGTCCATGTGGCTGTTGTTTATTTCCAGTGTGTGTCTGGACGGTTCTGTTTATGAGCACAGTAGTATGGCACAGATAATTATTTATTGATCTAGCTCAAATGATTAACGATTCAGCTTTAACAGTTCTGTTCTATTACTGTGCATAAAGAGCATTGAAGTAATTAAAACAGTTTGATTGCTTTGAGTAAGCTAAGACTTAACACACAGATACACACACACACACATTGCAGTGTCACCTGAGGATGACACTCCTAAGACCCAGGCACAGCACAGCCTGTGAACTGAAGAAGCCCTGTGGTGGCTGCAGAGCACTGAGTTGGGAAAGGCACACACAGCCTTCAAAGGGAGCTTTGTGGGTAAGGTCCCTCATGAAACTCCACTGCTGGAGTTTAAATATTGACTGGAAAGACAGAATTGCAGGTCACAATCCTGTACAGGCTTATGCTCAGTTTACCAGTTTCAGGAAGTGAGTAATTTTGTTTGTGTGAGTGGATGAGTCCTGTGTGCAGCACCAGGATCAAGTGGCTGCAAGGTCCGAGATGCAGCCATCAGAATGTTCGCCATGGAGCTGAAAGGCACAGCTGTGGGAGCTGCCCCTGGCTCTGAGTGAGAAAAGAGCTGTGGTTTGCAGGTTCATTCTAGCTGAATGATGAGGACCATCCCCTAAGCCTCTGCTCTGGCAGGGCTGGGCCAGGGCTGTCACGATCTGCATGGTGGTATTCGTGATGTGGTTCTTTTAGTTGGTCTTAGAGTACAAAAGATTATCAGCAAACCAAGGACTTAAACAGCAAAACACACTTTATTGAGTGCTCATCAGCACTAATATGCGATAGAGAGAAAAAAGGAGAAAGCAAAGCATAAGGAAAAGAGAGTAAGGGGATTATAGCTACCAACGTCCAAGTCCACTCAGTTGTCCAACGACGCAGTCTTCTGTCCGTTGGGGAGATCTCAAAGGAAGGTAAGTTTGGGGTATAATTTTATAGTCGTTTGCAAAGCGAGGGGCGCAGGGCCAAAACCAGAGGAGATTGATGATCACTGTGGTGAATTCCATTGTGCAGGGGGCAGGTGTAGGGTACAGAGCAAACCACATCTTGCAAGTCTTTGCTCACCAGCAGGAACGAGAGCAGTATACTGTGCAACCACCTGCAAACAATCACTTAGCAAACATCCACCTTAGCTAGGCCCAAACCCCCAAACCAAGTCCCTTGTGATATTCAGGGTCTCAGTCTCTGTCCTTGAGACGGTTGTGAGACAGATGAGAGAATCTTTGGACCATCTCTTACAGGGGCCAGGCAGAAGCCCTGGCTCTCCCTGTGGTCCTGGTGGCTACACAGGGGCCCTTGGCCCCTTCTCTTCTGGGGAAGCTGTGGCAGGATTGTGGAGTGCTGGGGAGGGTATCGTGCCTCACACCAGCACCAGGCACCAAAGGTGCTTTTTGGTTTCATCGTATGCTGTTCTTGAGGAGTGGAAACAAATTTTGAAGGTGAAATGAGTCCAGCAAATGGATTTTTCCTGTGAAATGTGACTTTTATCTCAGCTAAGCCTACCTATTCAGATTATAAAACTGAGGATTGAAATGGTTTATTCCAGTTTCTCTGCTACCAAATGCTGGTTTAAATAAAAGGTTTTCTAAATAATTCATATAAATGTTATTCAATAATTGATAAACTTTGTAATAAAGATTGAAGCCTAACCCAGTAAAACTGCAAGTGCCTTTATGTTCTTTATTAGCTAATTCTGTTAAGGAAAGTATTTTCTGTGTGGAAGTTTTTTGTGTTGGTTGTTTGTGGCTTTTTGGGGTTTTTTTGATTGTTTGTTGGTTTTTTGTTTATTTGCTTTTCTTGTCAGCTGGCCTCACAGGAAGCAGGGATTAGAGATTTGGCATCAGTAACAAGCAAAGCCATGGCTCACAGAGGCACCAGGGCTTGCCTGTGCTCAGCCTCAGCACAGGCTCAAGGGCCCTCTTTGGACCAACTTCCCTCTAAAACCGCAGGAGTCAGCCCTGGTGAAGGCATCTCTTTGGGTCATTGAATAAAAGAGGCAGAGGTGTTTCTGTCTCTCGGAGAATGTCAGCTCAGCTTGGCTCTGTGGGGAGGTAGTCCTTGAAAGCTCCTGTCCACCTCCTGTCCCATGGCTCTGCAGTGGGGGTTGGAGGAGCTCCTGATGCAGTTCCAAGCCCTGCATTGCAGCTGATCTCTGCATCAGTGCTCAGGAAAGCTGAAGCAGGTCCAGCTCAATGTAAGGTCACTATGCATATTTAAAAACATTACCTCTCCTGCAGATGTTTTCATTCAAAGATAAGTTAGCTTTCGTCTGCTATGGAGGAATAAGGAATGACTATTTAAGGCCATTTCTGAATGAGGACCTTCAAGTAAGCATCTTGTGCATATATCCCACATTTTTTTAAGATTTGCTTCTGGATTCCCAGCTGTCCCAGTGCTAGGAGTCTTGGGGGTCCAGAAGCACTTCAGTAGCAAGGGGCCTTACCTTCCTAGGTTTGAATCAACCTATAACATTCCTTTGGGACAGAAATGAGAGCTGTTGAATTTTCAGGTTTGGTGATGTGCACTGCTGTAGGCAGGCACGTGAGATGGCAAGTGTGTGCATATAAATAAAATATATCAACTTGCATGTGTTCTTGTGAGTTGAAATGATAGATTTTCAGAACAGTCAATTATTAGCCAAAATTTCACTGAAATGCATTTCTGCTCAAGTGAGAAATGCAGGAAATATTATTTGCAATAATTACGTACCTGACTTGGATTTACAAAACCATGATTATGTTATGTATACTTTGTAAGGACTTTGATAAACTTGTTCATTTTGTGCTATCAATTTAGAGAAGACAGGAACCATTTGTTTATGAAAATTTACCATAAATAAACAATGAGACAAGACCTAGATTTATGGCTTAATATTGTAACTGGGTTTTGCTGAAGGGAGAGTAGTCTTTTGAAAGAGCGAACTTACAGTTAGTTATTTGTGTACACAAAGAAGGTACAGTATATTGCAGATGGCTCATGAACTGCCTGTCAGCTTGTTTGGTTGGGAATTTCATTCACTCAGAAGATAAAAAGTTCCCAAAATCCATTGCAGATGATATATAAAGAGTAAAATTATAAAGGCATCTGTGTGTAGCTGCATGCAGACATCCACTGAGGTCTGTAAAGCGGCACTCCTGCTTTCCTGGCCAGGCCACATGGAGTGAGTTGCAGCCTGGTTGGTGAGGAAGGACTTAATTTATCTTGTTTTCAATGCCAATGCCTCTAGAAAGGGCACTCTGTCCTGGGGGTTCCAGCCTGGGAGATTTACTGCAGCACGAGACAAAAAAGCCTCACAGGAAACATTTCATCTGGGACCTGTTGTGATTTCTCTTTCAAGATGTTCCCTTGAATGGGAAATTCCCATTTCCTGAAATGAATTTTTTCTCGTTCTAGGAAGTGCAGATGTGATCCACAGTCATGGGTTTGTTCCAGCTCTCTCCAGGGGGAAAGGGTTCCTCTGTGTGTTAAAATTCTTCATGTCCTGAAGTTCTGGGTGCAAAGAACTTCCCAAGGAAATAGAGTGGGAAGGAAATCTGTGCCTGCAAAGGCCATGAGGGTGTCAGAGCAACCCCTGCCCCTGGACATCCAGCCTGTTCCATCATCTCCCAGTATTTCCATCGTTTCCACAGCAAAGCCACCTCCAGCACTGTGGGGGGACCCATGTCAGCCTGAAGGCTGCAGTGTTGGGATTTCTGGCCGCTCCAGGAGGCTGCTGAATTCCAGTATGTTCTCCCATATGTTTTAACACTTTTGCATTTCTTCCATCTGTTTATGGGAAATTTGAAGGAATTTAATGATCTTTTCTAGGGCTATTAAACCAACAGCTGTTGTCACTAATAGAGGACATTCTTTATGGCAGTGTGCAGATTCCAGTGATAAATCCAGCCCTACCACCGTATATTTCCTTTTATGAATTCAGCATTTGTACTGAAACTGAGGTTATGAATACAGGCAGATATAACTTTGGCATAAAAATAGGAATTTTTTTTCTTTTCTCCTGATTCCCGAGTGCTTTTACTATGAAATACATTTTATGCTGGGTGAGACAGAAGTTTTTTGTTCCCATTTTCCCTTCCTTCTCCTGTTTTTGTTCTCCCTGACAAAAAAGCAAGCTGAAAAACTGGGGAAAAGATGCTTAAAAGAATGGAATACATCACAATTGAATAACTGTTTTTGATGATGCAGAATTAAATTACCCTCTGGTTCACCAAACTGATGGTGACCTTTGTTGTATTTGGGCAGGTTTTTACTTCTTGTTTGTCTTAGTGTCCTGAAGGTGGTAAATATCTGCTTGAATATATGCTATGCCCAATTACACACTATCCTGTTTTTCAAAACTTTCACTTAATACTCTATAGTGAAGAGATCTTTTTTGCTGTATCACTCTGTTTTTTTCCTATTTTTTTAAATGGTAACATAAACCAAAATAATTAGAGTCTTGTGCTCAGTGAAATACCTGATGTAAGATAATTATATTTTATGTACTTGCACAGTGGTCCCATATCTAATAATTTCAATATCTTTTCCTAAATATTTCCTGTTCCCTTGAAGGCTTTCAGAGCCTCTGGTATCTGTGAGTGACAAAGCACCAAGGACAACACAGTGGGACTGTAGTAGATTCCCTCTGTCTCATGGTTTAATGTGTCAGAATGAAAGCAAATAACAGCAGAAAAACAGTCTGCTAACATCACTCTCAAAGTATTTGAGGTATTATAACTATTGTTAAAGTTGTATATAAACTGCCAGGAGACTTCTGATGGATATAACTTAGGAGTAATTGCTGCATTTGTGCTATTAAAAAACAAAAACAAGACAAAAATGCTTTTGTGTTGTCTTCTGCGGTTTATTCATCCTGCACCTTAAAAAACAAAGCACAAGACGAGGTAGTTTTTCATCTTGACTGAAATGCATTTTAAAATTAATTGGTTTACTGACTTGAAAGCTTCATAAATTGGATTAGAATCCCATATGTATATATATACTGGCTACAGGTAATGTGTGATCTGGCTTGTTTGTTATCTTTTGATTGATTTTCTCACCTACATTTTAGTTAAAATAATCCCTGCACTGACATCATAGGCAGAAATGGCTAGAAGCTGAATGATTATCTCTGCCCTGGGAGAAGATTTGGGCTCAAATTACCAGTTTAAGAGAGATTTATCAAACCTGTACAAAATGCATATATTGGAACCTGAATTAATTAGCATGGAAATGAGTGAGCACAGTTAAATACATACAGCTTGTTAGTATTCAGCATTGCTACCATGAGATGAAAGAATAAGAAATGAAAAAGATGGAATGAGTGAGAAGAGGAAGCAAAAAACCAGATGTTTCTTAATCTTGGGTAGTGATTCATGACAGTTTCCTTGTATCATATCTATGTCCAAGGGCTTCTGTCCATATTAGAGGTAATTAATAAATTATTATGCATCTATCTAAGTGTTTTATTCTGTCACTCAGCACTGCAGTTATGTGCCTTCTTTGGGAAATGGAAGCAATAACTGAAGTTTAGAGATCTTCACACGCTTTGGTATAAATACTTGTTTTCTTTTTTTTTCTGAGCTAAAACTCTATGTTAAAAGTAGCAATCCTTTCCCTGAAGGGCATGAGTTCATATATCATGATTGTGAATATCGTAACTGTAACTTCATGGATATATGGATAATGAGACAGATGTACAGTGACACAGAGGGATGAATTAAATACTTGACATTCACCTGTGCAGAGAAGAATCCTGATCTGCAATATCAAATGGAACTGAAGTAGAATCGCGCCTGTGTAAAGTTTCAGCTCTGGTGAGCTTTCAAGAGCAATATTTACTACTCTTTTGACAAGTCGGACTTGTAGCCTCATTCAATTAAATTGAATGAGCAGAAGGAAAGCAAAAGGAAAAATGTCTTTAAAGAGCAGCAGAGGTTTTGGATCATTTATTACTTACAGCATTTCTCCTCAACTACAGCTTTTCTGTGGTTGCTTCAGGCTGAGTTTTAAACTGGATTTTGGATGTTATTTTTTGCTTCCTAGGGAACTCATTTGGAAGCATGTTTTGGAAGCATGTTTTCAGGCAAAAGTGTGAACCTTGGGAAGAGGGTAAGAAAGACACTTGTTCCACAGAAAGTAGGGACCCCTCTTCCCTGCTGTGGTGCCCCTGGCTGGCAGCATTCCCTACAGAGCTGGCAGAAACTTTGCCAATATGTGGGACCCTGAGTTCTGATTTCTCTTTGCCAGACAGATGGACATTAATTGTTCCACCAGCCCATGGCCTTGTAGTCAGGCAAGTGCCTGGTGCTCCTGCCCTTCCCCAACATTTTGATAGTCCTTTCCTCTTTAGAGTCTTAATCCCCAGAATTGTCATGTTTGTGAGGAAAAGTTGCATAAGATTCATTGCATTTCAGAAAATGAGAATCCACCCTGAAAGGGAAGACTACCTTTGAAATACACACTAGTCTTGGAAATGTTTTATGTGTAGTGCTTACAGCATGTTTCACTATCAAGGTGACAGTAATTGAAAGATAGATTCCTGCAACTTTGGCATTTATGTTTTGACTGAGAAAAGGTCAACTTCTTCATGGAGTCTTTTTTAAACTGGTGGAATGGAATGGAAATGTCACATTGTCTTTCTGATAGTGTCACCAGTGCTTTGATTAAAACAAGTTTAACCTGCAATGCAGAATAAGACACAAATCACTTCAGAAGAAACTAGTCCAGAGTGTCTGAGATCGGGAGAAATATTTTCCTTGATTTCACTAGTTTGGGGATCTGGTCTAATTGAAACATGAAGAAAAAGATAAATTGTTACAACTTTTAAAAAATATACTGGGAAAAGATTACTTTAAACTTATTACAGCTGTTTGGTTTTTCTGTTGTGTATCCTGTACCTATCTGCTTTGCCAAGTTGTTTGTCATGAGGTTTTTCTGCTTGACCGTCTTGGGAGTCCGCAGAATGAACGGATAAGTGCAGATTTGCAGGTCATCACCAGATCAAAAGGACTTTGAGTTACTATTCCCTTTGAACTGAAAGGTCCGAGACTTCCTGCTCTTTTACACTGTAGCAGGTCTTTTAACACTTGGCTTCTGTACCTCAAACGTTATCAGAATGATAAATTCCTTGACAGCTGCTTGCTCAAATTTTTAACCATCATGTTCCAGTACGTTGTTGAGAGGTACTTGATGTGGAATGTATTGAGACTGCCTCCTGCTGCAGGTGAGCAGGATTGTTCTGTTCATTTGTATAAAATGTGACAGTCCTGTTGGAATCATTTGCATAGTCATGGCTTGAACGGGAGTTAAGATCCCGAGGTCTGATTTGAGTTGCTCTGAATTTAAGTCTGTTCTTAGAGCAGAAGCTTCTTCTATTGAGATGATGCTTCTGACTTCCTAGAAGCCATTTTCTTGTATGAGTGTTTAACTGTAATTTAAGACATGCATCTGTTTTCAGTAGTAGGGTGAGTGATTTTGAGCATAATCCTGACAGAGTTTGATATTTAGCATGTCTAAATGCCTTTGAAATGAGCCCTATAATGTGGACATGATTTTCTGAGCCTGAGATAGTTTCAGGCTCTCAGTGGCTGATCTATTTCCCAAGAGAAAGTCTTTTGGGAAACTTTTCTCTCTCAAGGACTGTTGTGTAAATAAGATTTTAGCTCTTAAAACAATGACATAGATATTCTGAGTGTTTTTTTCTCTTGTCCCACCAATGGGATGAGAGAGGTGCTGTTCCTTGTACCAATCTGGTTAACCTGTATTGGAACACCTCATAGAAAGGCTTGAAAACCCCAAAATAAAGGCTTTTGCCTTCTGAGAAATAAAACCTCGGCTACTGATACCGAACCCATCGTCTCTATTTCGTGTCCACTAGTGACACTATAATGTTAATGTTCACTGCTTTTCCCCTCTGTTACATCTATACCTGATCTCCTTAGTCTGACCTTCCTTAGACAAAATTGTTCTTTCACCTGTTTTTCCTAAGCAATTTTGAGACCTGATATTCCCCTCTGCATTCTCTCCAGCTGATATTTTGCATGATCATGATCATGAGTCGATTCACATTCCATGTAATCTATGATGATCATAGATTCCTTCCTGCAGGATGCTCCACAGGCATGTTTCGTACCCTGTGTGTTTGTTCAACCTGTTATTCTTGCCTTTTCCCTATTGACAGCCTGAGGGCAGCAGGGGAAGCAGAAAAAGCCTTGGTGTTGTGCCTCAGAGCTCAGTAATAGTTGAGATGCCCCTGTGCTATCAGTGCTGCTTTGGCCACAATTCTAGCACAGCACCTTTTGGGTTTAGGGTGTCAATTATCCATGTCTTAAGACAATCCAGAGGGAATAATGGGCAAGACTTTCTGTATCTCCTGTATGCTTCTGCCTGTGACACACCGTGTTAAGCATTGCTAACATATTGGATTTAGGGGCTCCAGGTAATGAAAAGACATGAATTTGGTCACAGACGTGTGATGTTCCCAGACACCCTGCTTGTACCACGCAGGATGATGTGACCTCCTGCCTCTTCCTCCTTGTGAACCTCCCTCCTCAGAGGAGGAAGAGCGCTGTTCCCAAAATAGCAGTGGCTGAACAAGAGAGTGGCTTTGATTTGTGATCCTCAAAAGCAAAGAAATACTAGGCAGTTGTGTTCAGCACAAATGTGCTTGCCAAAGAATTGCTTTCAAGGCTGAACTTTTAGCTGAGGATTTATCTGCAGTGCTGTCATACAGATCTGTTGAAGTTTAAAACTAGGTAATGCCAGTATTATCTCAGCACAAGGAAAATAGCTAATTCACAGGGTATTTGGCAAATGCTTTGCCACATGAAGTCTCCAATATCTGTATAAACACAGCTGACAACATCTAAGAACTAGTTTTAGAGGGCAATCCACAGTTGCTCTAGTAAACACAGCTGTTGGAGCACATGGCTTGGCTTTGATGAAAAGAGTTTCTGAGCACAGGGACTGGGAGAAGGCAGCCCATGAGTGTTGGTCACACAGGAGTAAGAGAATTTTCTAGAGGTTTTTCTCCTTCCACCAGGGACTCTGTTCCGCTGTGGAGATAATGTTCTAGACACGAGCCACTGCTCTTCAAATGGCAGAAAGGTGTGTGTGAATGCTACATCTGAACATCTGAAACAGCAATTCCACCAGCATTCTTTAGTTTTCCAGGTATGTATGTGAAGAGGCAATATTTCTTCATCTCTTTTTTTATGCTTGGTTTTGTTCTAGAAAGTTTAGGGAAGTTAATTAATTTTTCCATCCCTCTGATTCTGCTCATGAAAAGGGAGAACAGGAACATGGCATGATGTACCTTGGTGGTAAGGATTCAGCAGTATTTTGGTAGGCTGAAGAACCCCATTTTTCTGTGCAATACTGGCAATAATCGGGAACTCTGATTACTCTTGGGTAAGGGCGAGAAGGCAAAGGCACAGAAACTGAGCCACAGCTGATTTGATAAATTTTGCAATTTACTACAATCATTAGTATCCAAGACAAATTCAGATACTTTTTGCTTACACTGACAGCACCCTCAAATCACCAGTGAGTGTTCTGAACAGAAATCCATGGAAAGGACGGAGCCATCTCAGCACTTCACCACACCCCGGTGGAGGGCTCATCTCCAAGCACACTGCAACCTGCAGCTGTGGTGTGGCTTGTATTGTCTAAAAACAAATGTGAACAACAGCATCTTCTGCTTACAAAGACATGCCAGTTGAAGAAAAGCTTTGCTCTTCCTTAACATGACTTCAGTCATAGACAGATTCTGCTTTAGAGACAGTATCAGGACACAAGCAGTGTCAGTACCAGCATGGGTTGTCTTTGCTTCAGCTGCACACTGTGACTCAAGACCATTAAAGCAGGGAGGAAGATGTTATTCATCACAGGGCTTTTTGTGATTTTCTTCCCCAAGGCTTCAAAGGGTAACAGAAAAATTGGAATTTCAGAACCACTCAATGCCCAGCTAAGCAAAGTCACACCATCAAATTTTCAAGTCAATTAACACAGTAGGAAGGCATTGCACACTACTGAAAGTGTCTCTTGTTTAAACACCTCAGTGAAAACCGCGCTCTGAAACTGAGCCTGAACTTCTACTGCACCCCTGTTTACTGGCTCTTTACAAGTTACACTTCATGCTTACACAAATGTTTTTTGACATTTCAGTAATGTCATTAATGTCTACCTAAAGCAACCACCTAAAGCAACTAGTTGACCCATTTTCCAGATGACACTAACGGTTTCAAAGAGTGACTGCAAGTACAGCCAGAGTGGCCAGGCTCTGGTAACATACCAGGGAGGAAGGGGAAGGACATTATGCATCAGCTCATTGACCACAGCTTTCTCACAGTTTCTTACCCAGAGACATTGCAAACAGTAAATACTCAGAGTGTTCATTTCCCTACAGACAAAGAATTTACTATTGATGAAATTCAAAGAAAGCAAAACTGACAAAAAATACTAACTTGTTTCCAAACTCAGGAAAATTTGTTGCAGGGGCCAGTTTCTGGGATGGAACCAGTACTTCAGAAGTTGTGTGGTGCGACATGGAAATGAGCATCTTGGCAAAGCCCAGTGAGGTCACTGGACTTACATTTTTTTCACTGGTCATTGATTCACACTTTTAAAATTTTGAGAAATAGAGGTCGCCTCTATCTGTTGCTTCTTACTGGCCACTTGGCTGATCCTTGGATTTGATCTTCATTTGTATGAATCAATATCTATCTCTTGCTGAACTCAGCAGAGCCTGCAGATGGTCTAAGTCTGTATTTGCATTTGAACAATTATATCAAAGCATGACACTTTCTTCTGAGACTGGTTTTGAAGGGAATTTTTGTTAAGATTTTTTTTTTTTGTCACAGAGGTGATTCAATGATGTCATTGAATTTGACCAAGGGAATCAGTAGCTCTTTCCATTAACAGCCATCTGTGTTTTGTATCCTTGCCGCCACTAAAATTCTTCATTCTTCTTGTTTTTCCAGCATTAGAATAATCTATGAAACACTGCCTGTCATTAGGTGAAACTGAATAAGGAGTAGTTCCTGCAGCTACATCATGTTTTCCAGAAAGCTCAAAGGCAGAGAAGATACATTAATTCATTTTCTGAGTACGAGATACCTCCTCTAACCATGGCAGGAGTTAAAAACAAAAGGCAGAGCAATAAATCCTGCACTTGGAGCAGTCAGGAAGTACAGGCACACCCATACCAATTTTGTTTCACAAATTGAAAATCTTAGCAGAGTCATCAGGCTTATACCTACTAACTTGCTCATTATGCCCTTTTTACTATTGGAAAAAGGATCTACAATGTAGGTATTATCATCACATATTGCTATTATGTGATTTAGATGGTCACTGTGGGATAATAATTCACACCTTGCTGGGACTTGAAGCGGAAGTCTAATATGCAAGTTTCTTCTGTGAGGTTTAGAGACTGGTAGCACATTAAGCTCATGTGTTTTCTGAGTGGGGTGTGAGGCAGGAGCTGTTCTCCAGTGGGATACCTTGAGTGAGGTGCTTCACTACTGCAAGCCCATCATGGAGCCCTTGTGCTTGCAGAACATGGGAGAAGAGGCAGGGTGGGCATTAAGAGATGCTGAGGGGAAGCTGATCTGCAGGGGATGACAGCTGGATGTGGCACCATTTACCACCACCACCACCCTGGGCCCAGCCATGGAGCTACTTCAGCCTAGTGAAGAGCTACTTCAACCTGTCCAAGCTGTGGGCTGCCAGGTTTTCCAGGAGAATGGTAATGAAGTAAGAACTGCTATTAATGCTTTCCTACTGATGCAGTTATCCAGAGTGCAATGCCAGAGTCTGACCCAGAAAGGTTTTTTGCCCCCATGGTTTCCTACAAGACAGTATGCTCTGTTTTGGGCAGGTTCTGAGCAAGCCCCCTGGCTGCCTCATGCTGTGGCTCTCAGGAAGCTCCTGTGACAGATGTGAGGCTGCTCATGACAGACAGGGCACTCAGATGGAAGATGGTTTTGACTTGTTTGAATTCTTCTGCTCTCACCTGCAGATTATTTTTTTAGTAGTGTCAGCAATGTTGTGACTTGGGCCAACAAACACATGGTTATGAGGTGTCCTATTTCCTACAAGTTGGCATTTTTTCAAGATGTAAGGTTAGGACAGAGTTTGTAAATTTCTAGCAATATAATTCATACTGACTGAGCAATCAAAATTAGGATAACTCTTGTTCTTGATCTCAGCTAAAAGTTAGGCTTTTGCTGTGTATTTTCTCAAAAGTGGCAACTCAAAAGTTGGATACTTCAGCCCAGAGATGTCTGCTCAGTATCCTGTTAGAGCAGTGGGAGAATGTGTATTGCATCATTATCAGGTAAATCTTGAATTTGCTTCTGGTAAACATGATTGACAGTTAACTTTCACTTTAATTAATAACAAAGAATTTTGTTTGCTGAAGTGATTCTAATTATCCTTTTTTTGGAATAGCCTATCTCTGAGACAGTTAGTGCCATTGATTGTAACCTTAGGTTCAATTATTTCAGAGGATTCATTAGCATGTTAATTCTAAAATGCTATATAGCATTCAACTTTTGCTTTCACAAGAGTATGGGCTTCAGTTTTAGTAGCTGCTAGTGACTGGGGAAGCAGAAAGAGGATGGACAGGAGAATTAACCTCGTTTTCAGAAAGATAGTAAGGAGGGATGTTTGCCATGAATTTCTGTTGAAGGCTGGAGAGCAAAACCAAGAAGGTTTATTTCAGCAGGACTGCTGACTCTGGGAAAAGCAGAAAATGCACCCACCTGTTGTGTGAAGGCATTGGCTCAAGGTCAGTGATGTAAACCAGATGTCATGGTGTAGCTTTACCTTTAAGACAGCTTAGAAAGAGAGGAAGTTAGAGCTGCTAGTGGCTGATGGGAGTTTTTCCTCCTGACCAATTATCAGTCATTTCCAAGAATTGACAGCAGATCTGACCATTAAAAAGTGAATTCAACTTGTAAACACCCCCTTAAGAAGTACAGACAGAGTTGTCTTGCCCTCTTTGGTTTCCGGCTTTTGACAAGGTAACAAGCTCTGTCTTGGCCTCCTTCCCCCCTCCTGGCCGACAAGGCCGCAGGGAGGAGGGGCGGGGAGAGAAGCAGAGTCGGTCAGCTGAGCTTAGTTTTCAGTTTCTGCTGCAGGACTGAAACCTGACACTAGGAACTCTTGCAGCTTTCTAAAGCTTTTAATTCTTTTACTACTTGGATAAATGAACAGATTACTCCTTTTTCTCAGAAAAGACAGAGAACGAGAGAGACAATCAACATGCAAAAAACATCATAGAACCACTAAAAACAGTGAGAGAAAGAGTTAAGTTTAAATAAGAAGAAGAGAATAAGGAGATGCGTACAGCTGAAATATCTTTTTGTAAAAGCTATGGAGATGGGTAATAGTAGTTTAAAAGACTCCTTTAATTCATGACTAGAGTATGGGAAGAATAGAGTATTCAAAGTGTGGACTTTTTAAAAAAAAGAGAGAGTGATTGTGATACTGTGAGTTGCTGGAGATGAGTAGAGTGACGATTTTTTGAAGCCTTGAAGAGCAAAGCAAAAGCTGTTTTCCAGGAAGGCTCACAGAGACAGATGAAGAAGACTTCTGCCTTTGAATAACTCATCCTTAAAATAGTATCCCTAGACTCATTTGACCCATGCACACCTCGGAATAATGTGGAATGGGAGGAGTGAACTCTAAAAACTCCATAGATCGGCAAAAAGAGACTTCTGTTTCTCTACAAAGAATGAAAGAAAGACTCTAGCAAAAATTGAGACTGTTTTTAACCACCAAAGTTCTAAAGTTTTTTTTTGTCTCTATGTTATCATGTGTACAAAAGAATAGTTAAGTGGTGAGAGATAAAAGTTTTCTGGAAGTTTATTCTAGTGTTCTTGTTCTTGTAGTTTGTTAATAAACTGTTTCTATTCCTTTTAAGTTTTAAGCCTGTTTTGCTCTTGTTCAAATCCATATCTCACAGAAAGAAATAGTAATTTTTTAGTTACTGGTTTTAAACCACAACACCAGAACACTGTGATAAATGAGGACCAGAATTAACTCTTAAAGCCAACATCTTGCACCTTTATTTAAGCTGAGTCTCTTGCTGCTTGGTAGTGGACCTCAGTGATAAGCCTGAGAAAGCAAAGTGCACTTCATTGCAAGGTCCTTTAGAAGCTCCTCGGTCATGTGCTTGGCACATAAAGAAACTTAAAAAACTTTTTTCTTACCTTTACAACTTGATTTTCTGATTATGTTTTTTTAGCTGCATGAACATCTGTGCCTAGAGAGCCTCATGTAGCTTTCTGGGAAAAGCGAGAAGTTCCTCTTTCCATGTTTGGTGTCACTCTTGCTCATTTTTCTGCTGTGGACTCTGACACCAGAGTGAGGAGATGTTGTTAATATGTTGTCCTTTTGTTTGACGCTGCCTCTTTTTGAAAGTTCAAAGTGGGAGAAACCTTTGAGTATTATCTCTGCAAACAGCAGGCAGATGATATCACAGCCCAGAATCAAGGAATCCTCCCCAGTTCTTGAGAGGATCATTTGGGGTTAATTTTGAGGGTAGGTTTTTGTGTCACTTGAAGAGATACTGATGAGGTTCATAGTAATTTCTCCATGCTGGTACCAACAACAGATCCAAACAAAACATGGACAAGCTCCAACAGAGATGGGGCATCAGCAGTTACTTCTAGGAGTGCTTTGGCTTTTGACTTTTTTTTTCTGGCATATATGAAGAGCATAAAGGAACACAGTTTAAGCAGAAGGTGGCTTTTACCAGATGCGCAAATGCAACAGTAGCAATTCTTTTTTTTGTAGACACTTCCTCCAGTTTTCACCTTGCCTTTTCCTCTTTGGTTTTGTTTTGTGAAGGAGTGGGCTATTTGGCTTCCCCCACTGGTTTCAGTCACTCTGAGAATGTCCTTTTACTGAAGTAACTTCCCACACTCACCCACCACCTGGTCTGGCTGGTTTTCAGTTCTGCTTCTCTAAGCAACAGAGCATTAGTGTGTTTTCAGGCGCCAAGTCTTCAGAAGATAATGCAAGTGCAGTCAATGATTTTGTAAGATAAGTAGTGGTGCCCTTTCTTTCATTTTGCTGCAGCTTCAAAATATGTATTTATAGCAGTGTTTCAGACATAGCCTTCATTGTAACAGGGTTGGACTTCTCAAGCAACAGGAGCTCTTAAATGGAAATAGAATTCAAAATCTTTGAGAAGATGGAATGTAATTTATTTACTGTGAAATGAGGGGGTAAATGTTTGGATTTACGCTGAGCAACTGCTGTGCAACTCTTGTAGTAGATATTTTAAAATACTACATCCAAGAGGAGATGTGAGATGGCAGGATTTACAGGGGAAACAGTGATCTGAGGATGCAGCAGCCAAGAGCTGCTGCTTTTGGCTGTCAGAGCTGCTTGAGGTGGATCCCAAACCTGCAGAATCTTGGCATGCCAAGGGGAGACACGCCCATCCCAAGGCTCTGCAGCCCTCCACCTGATGTCAAAGCCTAATAAATTCAGTGGGACTACGTGCATTTAACTTAAATGTATGGCTATCTTGGTTTTTTTAGTTCCTTGTAATCAGAGTTAATTATTTCAAGACAAGATTTTTGGTGCTGCAGAAAGGCACAGTGTTATTTTGCAATATAAGTGCTTTTAATTTCCATGTAGATTCTCATGTGAATTTCAGGTGCTTAATTATAGCTAAAAGTTTTTAAAGTCATTGATCTACAGATTCTTGATTAACAAAAATAAAATCCTGAATAATATGTAAAAAAATTTCCTAGGAGAGGTTGCCTTATCAGACTGTCTTGTGGAAAGTTTTGCAAGGGAAGCTGTGGACACTTGGCTCTGTCTCTCTGCCCCAGTCCCATGCAGGGAGTGGGTGTCAGTGGGGCCAGCTGTTCACAAGGGCCTCCTGGCCCTTTGCTTTGGCTACAGGGCCATCAGAAGGGAAATTATACAATGAATAAATCCTAAGCCAAAAAACAATTTTAAAAGGCGTCAAATTGCAAATAACAAGTGACATTGTAATAAAAATCAGTGTGAATTGTGAGATGTCTTACTCTGCTCTCCACAAGGAAACTATATAACAATATTACATGGGTCCTCTTAATTCCATTTTGTTGAAGAGCTGTGGCATAATGATCAATCAATTAGCAGCTAAATGAATTTCCATTTCTGATTAAGTCTGCCATAGGGAAACTTTGCTGACTGCGTGTGTGGTAAAGGAAGTATTGTTCAGGGTTTATTTTTTTCCGTAAAGGTTCAGTAGCTATTAAATACATTCTAATTAGCTGTGGTTAAAAAAAATTCAGTCAAAATAATGTATTCAGTAAATTTTTCTCCTGAAAGTTTGGTTCATGGAAACATCCCTCTTCACTTTGCCTTTCTTTTACTCCTTAGGAGAAGCTAAACTCTGCTGGGGGTGTTTTGGATGCAGACAGTTTGCTGGGTAACTGAGCTCTGAGGTATTTAATCACTCTCATTGTAAAATCAAACAATAAAAATCCTCAAAACTAAGACCTAAACCTAACAGGTCAGTGATACAATTTTGAGTTTTGCTTTGGAGGCAGAATGATCTCTGTGGAAAAAACAATTTTGGAAAAGTAAACGTTTGGATTACAGTGACAGCAAATTACAGCCTCACTTATGGTTTTGAAGAATTGTTGGATGAATGTTTTATGACAGGATAATGTGTTTTCCTTTCAGTGGAGTTAATGTACCTTGGGGCCATTTATTTATGTAGCTTACCTTGCTGTGAATACTGTAGGGAAAAAACAAAGTTCAGCACCAGAGCCTTGGCAATCAATCAATCAATCAATCAATCACTCAATCAGTCAATCACTCAATCAATCAAACAATCACTCAATCATTTTCTCACCATGCTGAAGTGAGGTTGCACTGTGTGGCTGTGCAAGTCAAGGTTCTGTTGAACTCAGTAGCCAGCAGATCTTGTATCTGCTGGAAGACATTAACCCAGTTGTTGAAATTGTCATTCTTGCTAATCTGCACTGCCTTTTCCCAGAAGTTATGCACAGAGCCAGAGCAGATGAGCAATTTGCATTTTCTTCTGTCTTATTCTTTTGCTCTTTTCCTAATTTTCCCCCATTTTTTTTTCCTTTTGTAACAAGACTGCAAGTACTTCTCCTGGCATATTTATCAAGTATGTCTTTTACTAAGATTTGTCTGTCAGCTTGCCAGACAACCCAGTTGGAGACACAGAAGCAATTTAAGGATGAATATTTCAGTCTAGGAATAGCACCAAGGAAAGAATGTTCATGGTTTCTGCTGTCCTGAAAAATCCCATTCCCTAAAGCTGTTCTCTTTACGTAAGTGCTCGGAGCCAGGTAGAACTGCAGCCCAGGACCTGTGGTCAGAGGATTGGATAGGGAACCTCAGAACTCATAGCTGAGATAAGGTATTCCAGAAAGACAGCTGAAGCATTTAATTTACCAAATTTTCTGCTGCCTTTTGGCAGCCTGGCCTTCTGGCTGATGATTACAGCTATGGTGAGTTTTCAGATGGGACATTTTTCTTTTGAGAATTGCCATTTCATTAACACTGAAAATGGGGATGTATTGATATAAAGGAAATAGGGACAAACAAAATACATTCTCAAAATACACCTTTTGAGAGTTTCATGTCCTGACTCTCTTTGTACCATTCTGTGAACTACTTGGCTGTTATGCTGTATTTAAATCCTCCTTTATTAAGGGTATGAATTTGTCAATCAGTTGGGAGGTGTACCAATGCTAACATTAACTTCAGGTTTTCCAAGTCTTGCTGAAGGAAATGCAAGTCAAATGGCAAAGGATGAAGAGATAATACGTAATTTTGCATTCCAGTCATAACCCTGAAGAAGTTACAGCTGTCAGAATTCATCATTTTAATTCTAACATAATTATTATAAATGCAATCTCTTTAGTGCCCCAGGACATTTGTCCTGATGGGCAGTGAAATGGACACACTCGAGACAGCATTTTTGCGCCACTCTATTTCAGATGTTGTTTTACAAAATCAAGATGCCTGTCATTCAAAGCCATGCTTCTGGGAAGGTACTAAGGGTATAATTTCTATAAATTAAACTGTAGCCTTTTTATCCATTAATGGGAAAAACAATCTCTCTTTGTGTGTTCTGAAGGCCCAGTTGATCATCTTGAATTGATGCATGCCACTACCTTGGCTCCATGGAGAAGTTTCTGTGCAAAGCTATGATCACAATGATACATTTCCCACCAGGATTTTATGAACAGAGTGTGATTAGTTTTCAGACAGCACATGATAGCATTTTTACTTATAGCCGAAAAATGAAGTGCTTAAGATGATATTGGAGAAAGCCTCACACAGGAGATACAAGAAGACTTAGAGCTATGGTCTATATTTAGTTGAAGTATTATTGGTACCATTGATTTTCAATTAATATTCAGTATTAACCATTACCATAAAGAAGACAGCAACATAGTGCAGGAGATTTATGAAGTTTTTTACAAGTCATTGATTTTTATTTTTTATTTTTTTTTGCTATGCAGCTGTTTGCATTAATAAGGAACACATGGAAGTATTCCATAAGAATTTGTCTGTCCCAGTTCAAGGAGACAGTGAGTGAGAATCTGTTTTCTGGAGGTGTCCCCTGCAGTACATGGCTGTTTGTCTCCTTTTCATAAGGGTGGAACAGCTGGGCTCTAGACAGGTTTTTACAGTAATTTCTGTTTGTTGATTTCATGGCTAGAACTTTAAAATATTTTTGATGCTGAAAAGGTCTTGGTCTGGCTCTATGCTGATTACTAACAGAAGCCATGCAAATGGATGTGGATACAGAAAATAAATTGTCTAGTTTTTGTGTCTTTCACTGTAAAATGCACTTGCCTTGTTTCATCCCTGTTACACCATGGATACATCTTTTGAGCTGACATCTTTATTAATTGTATAATTACACAAATGGACTTTTTTGGCTTCTTCGGATCTTTTTTTGGCTTGTCCAGCCTACTGTTTCTACAACTGGCAGATGTAAGCTGTGTAGTGGGGATACTCAGTGTAGCATTTCCATCCATCAAAGTCATAGCATTAGTTTTGCCTTAATGCAAAAGATCCAGACGAAATCCATCTTCTGTTTTCTGGCTGTCTGGTATTTGAGACAGTCCCCAGTGGTGTAACACTTTCACAGCACCCAGATAACATGAAACTAGATATTAAGTACTCCTCCTTAATTTCATGCCAGGGCTGCACACCCAGTTTGCTGCTTCTCATGCCTAACATGAGAAGTGAGCAGTTCAGCAGCCGAAATTCACAGCTGAATAACCAAATATAGCTAAATACCCAGTGGAGCCAAAGTCCACTACTAGTGTTAAGACAGCTTTCAGGACTGTGCTGTAATTCACTGGAATGGATTAGTTAGTGCCTGCTTCATGTCACTCACTGCTGCTCTCCTGTGAAGGGAATTTATAAGGTGACACAATGTTGGCAGAAAAGTTCACTTATTTCTCTATGAAAATGACATGGGAAGGGTTAGACTGTATTTGCTTCCTTCAATGGATGCCCAGCATGGGATAGTGCATTGAAACGTTTTTGTGCACTAACATGTAAAGAGCAGATCAAACTTTGAAGCTGTCACCAGTAATGAGCTGGGAATGATCTGTGTGGCCTGTGCCATGAGCTGGCAGCTGATGGCTGTGTTCCTGTGTTTTCTCCGTGGTACTCTCAAGGAGTTAAAAGAAGCGGGAATATTACAAGTGAGACTGATTCACCACCACCTCATTTCCTTTTGGAAACGCAGCACTTCATTGGTCTCTGAAGCCTTTTGCCCTATTCTACAGATCTGTGGATACATTTTGCAAGATTTTCCCTCTCTGAATTTTAGAGCTCACATGTGAGGAGTGCGGTGAGTTGTGTGTGGTGCCAGTGCTGTGTGTGTGGGCAGGGGCTAGCATTTACTGGAGTCAGGAAAGTCAGATGTTGACTCTGCTTTCCCAAATCCAGTCTCCAGGGAAGCTTGCCAGGAAAGAGCTGTATCTTCAGAATTAAGCAGGTGCACATTACTGAACTGGCACTTCAGGATCCTCTCCATTGTATGAGGCTGTAAATGCATTTTAAGAGATTGCCTATTAATGTTGCAATAGATTATCTAGATCTTACCACATTACTGTAGCGTCAACTGTTCCTAAAATGCTGGGAATAATTTCCTAATTTTTATTAACTAAAGAAATACAGGAAGTGTTCTGACAGGCTGTGTCAGTGCTGCTGCTGCACATTGCATTCGTTGCCCTTGGCATGCTCTCATCCTCCACACAGAGGCATGTGCTGGGCTCTACAGCATTGACCTCACAACTCTTCTATTAACCTGAAATAACCAATTCTGCTAGAAGCTTAAAAAGCTCTTCTAGGCTGGGCTGTAATTTGGGAATTATTCAAGTATTTTTCTTATGAAGGGATAAAGTTGAGGCAGAAATACAATGTGCTTTGTCATGTTTAAATTTAGCATGCAGCAATTACTGAGAAAAAGAAATTGTATATTATGACCATATTGTCAGCCCCATTCACTCTGATTCATATTGTCCATGTGCAGCAGGACCTCAGGCTCTGAAGAAAGGCACTGCAGCTTTTTGGCTGTCCCTAAAGGCTGGAGCCAGGGAGGAGGCAGAGCCTGTTGTCCTGGGGCAGGGAAGTACAGCCTCCCTGGCGCCTGGGGCTGCTCTGTCCTGCTGGGGCTCTGCTCGTGGCTGGGAAGCTCTGGGGGTGCTGAAACCCCTCTGCATTGCCTGTCCTTACCTCTTGCAGGAAGCACTGCCAAGCACAAGGCATGTGCCTAATGAGCCACACTGTGCTGGGGGGCTGGAAACAAGCTCTGTGAGCAGATAAAAACTGGGATGTTGGAAAAGGCAGCATTGTGCTGTTTGAGGACACCTGCGTGAAGGCTTTTTATTTTTCTCCATCTGTGGATGGAAAAAGACCCTTTATGAAAAGACATTTCTGCTTTATTTATAGCTCACAATCATTTAATTTTTGCAGCTCACTGAGAGCAAAAAGCATTTTCAGGCACTGCCTGACACTGTATGCCCAGCACCAAATGCTGACTGATCCATCAGAATGCCTGAGCCCTTGCTCTCCATGGGAAGTAATGCCTGGGAGTGTAATTTACAGGTGTGTCTTTTCTCACCTGAAGTTTCATGTGTATCAAAATGAACCCTCTCCTCAGCAGACATGCTGCAATGCCAACAGGAATATGGATGGTGCGAACAGGACCCTTTCCTTGCAGTCATAGCGTGGATCTCTGGCAGGTTGGTGTGGTGAAGCAACTGGAATTGGGCCTCTGCACCAGTTATTCTCAGGTATGCAAACCTTGGGCTTGACAAAAGCAGTTCAGCTCATTGCAAAAATCATTATAATGAAGAAAGTTTGAAGTATTTTTAAACTTGAAGATGACCACATTATTAGGCTGTTGTGGTACTAGAGTAGGCATGGAGTTGGAGGGTCAAACTTTCCTGCCATCACTCCCATGGAGCAGCAGTGTGATGCCAGCTCTCTCTTGGTGAATCTGTCATCAGCCTCAGGTACTGGAACCTGCTGGTGCCTCACCAGTGTTGACTGAAAAACATCTTGTCTGTGGAGGGAGCATAGCAGTAGGAAGTTTGGTGCTTGATGCTGTGAATTAGTGTTTGTACCTCTTCCAATTATATTTGATTTCTTTATGCTTTTTGGAAGTTCTGTGCTGTGATGACAGTATTGTTCTTTCACCCATAATGATGGTCATGTCTCCTGTTCCCTCAGCTCTGACACATGCAATGCCTGGCCTCAAATGGAGCTGGCATCTTCCAGCTGATGTGTATTTGTGTCAGTCAGGATGGTGAGGAGCTCAGCTCATGTTTATGGTCCATTACTCACCCCTGCTTTTTAGGAAGGAAAGTCACTTCCTTCTGTGCTTTTCTCTGGGCAATTGTAATTCCACAGCTCAATAGCTTTGAATTTGCTCAGCCTTGATGGATATTATCAGTTTATTTCTATATACATGGAGAGAAACAGCCAAGGAGAGAAAGGGAAGAGGAAGAACCCTATTGCTTCTGTAGGGTTTACAATGGGATTTACAATGAAGCATGAAATTCTTCATATAAATATTTCAGGACTCTTATCTCTGCAGAGATTGATCTTGGAAATACTCCCAGGGGAAAGAAGGGTGACTTGTTCTTGCTCTTCCTCACCTCCCGTTGCTGGCTGCATCTCTGGGGGCTTTTGTCCCCAGGCAGAGGTGGGCTGAGCATGGACCAGAGCCAAACCCCGCTCACAGCAGCTGAGTGCTGCCCACAGCAGTTGAATGCTGCTGGCTGGGCAGGAGTGATGGTGGGTTACTGCACAGAGTCCCAGTCTGTGGCTTAGCTCATGCCAGTAGAGACTGTGGTGCTGGGCTTCCAAGGTGTGACTGTGGCAGAGCTGAAGTTTGAATGGTCATGTTACCTCCAGGATATGAAATACACTGCTGGAGTTTCAAATTTTAAAGAGGGCCTTGGAAAGCACCTTTGCATGGAACTTCCAGATCAGGGTTATTGATGGGTTCTGATTTATTCATGAGTTGAATAACATTGTCTGGGTTGTGCAAGTTACACAATCACACTTCCAATAATTCATGGTTCATGGTTGTCTTCTTTCATGCTTTATAAGAGGAGAAAAATGAGCCATGTGATGGGGAAATCAGAAATAATATTAGAAATTTTTCAAGGATTTAGTGAGCATTCAGAGCTTCAAGCCCTTTGTACACTCACTGTATAATTACCAACCTAGAACAAAGGAATTTGGCAGTCAGGTGCTTCAGTCTTTTGGTGTTTTCCATAAGAATTCTGTTTGCAAACAAAAGAAAAAAACTAAGACTAAAAGGATAAACAGAGTGAAAACCAATTTAGCATAACCTTAGCATGAGGATCTGCAGGTGTTTTTATGTAGGATTGCAATTTAGTAAGCAGTGTGGTAGGAAATGATTGCTCACTGGGGTGCACTGAGTGCATTTACATGTCTAGGGGTCCCAGCTATGGCATCAGATGTGATTGATACACTGTTTTGCTCAATTTCACACACCTCATCCCCATGAACAAAGGTCAATGCAGAGTTGTGCCTGTATTGATCCTGGTGTGTGAATGACTTGAAAATGTCATTTGTTTGGTGTAGCTGAAAAATGCTGCAGCAGATACAGGCACCAGGAAAAGGTGTACATGGAAATCTGGGGTGAGCTCAAATCTATTGTACTGCTCTTCAGCCTCAGAGCTTCAGAGTCTTATCTAGTATATGTTATTTCCTGTTCTAGCAAGATATTTGTCCCCATTCTTGAGAGTTTTGCCTTTCTTTTCTCTGCTACTGACAGTGAATATTGTTCAGTGATCTAAAATTGCTGACTTGCATCCAAAGAAGCAGGCTTGCTGCAAACTGCGTGATCACAACTCTGCAGTGCCTGTTACAGACCATGTGCATTCATTTGCAGCACTGAAGGAGCCATAAAAATACTTGTCACAGCAGATGATCCCCTTGGATGAGGTGATGGGCAACAGCAAGAGGAATTCAGGCTGGGGCAGACAAAACAGCAAACCACATCCCACTGAGACTGAATGCAGCTGTGAGGCATCTCATTTTTTCAGGTCTGCCTCCCAGACAGCCAGAACAGATGTAAACTCACCAAAAGGCATCCCTGAAATTTGTTAGTGAGATATAAAAAAACACCTCGTGGGTGCTTACCCTGGAGCTGGCCATGCTGCAGTTAGAGCAGGTGCACTCTGAGCAGTGATGTGGTGCTGAAGGAAGCATAATCAGTACATGTGCATTTGGGCAAGTTTGACTTGCCTGAGGAGGGCAGATGGCATATGTTTGCATTCATAATGAGCAGCAGAAGGCAAGGTTTGTCAAAAGTGAAGGTGTGTTTAGTTGATGTTACTCCTAGGAGAAGCTACTCTGTGCCTTATGCCAGCTGCTCATCTCCTGGGTGATTTGACCCTTGGTAGACTATAGAGCTGAGCAGTGATGATGTGTGTAGGGCATAAGGAGATGCCAGGACAGTGCTGTTAGTGAAATGCTGATCATCAGTCATGGCATTTCCAAGGGAGAAGCACTCCTCTGGCTGTATTTGTCAGTTGTTGTGGGCTTGAGGAAGCTGGCTAGGCTGAGCATTTTTTTGCTAAGCATTTTGCTAAGCAGAAAACAAACAAAACCCCAACCAAACCTAGGAAGCAAGTATTTAATAAATGGTGTTATTTCTAAACACCAGCTGCTTACAGAAGTAAAGATCACAATGCAGATATTGGCACAGTTTAAGGTCATGCTTTGAAAACACAGATGTTTGGAAAAGTTGAGAGCTGCTTAAGGCACAAGCTTATATGACCTCTTTTCATTGTTCCTCAGGAAACCACACTCTTAACTACTAAATTTGTAAAACACCTTTACCACTGGCCCACTTTACTCTTCCATTTGCAACAGTCTGTTTTTAGCTCACACAGCAGAGAAAATTCCTTTTGAACAGCCATTTTTGCAAAACATGAATATCACATAAGAGCAAAATTGATTGCTGAAATGAAGGGTGATAGCTGCAATATTTTTTATTTATAAACTACTTCCAAGAGATCTGGAGATGAAGTCACAAAATCTGAAAAGCATGTGCAGTTTACTGAAAGATGGATCATCTTTCAGTGTTTGCAGCACTATTATTTATTTATGATGTATTTCATCCATTACATTGAGCATTTGCTTATTGAAAGCTGCTCACTGTCTGGAGAATGGAGCCACTTATTCAATGACATATGTATGTGTCATGGAGTTACTTTACCTTTAAGAAAGTTTAAGTTGCTGGGATCTGCCTGGCGTCTTTTCTCCTGACCAATTATCGGTCATGGCTGAGAATTGACAGCAGTTTAGGCCATTGAAAAGTGGGATCAACTTGTGAACCCTACCTTAAAGTGTAAAACCAGAGCTCTCTTGGTTCTCTTTGTTTCCTGGCTGGGAAGGGCGGCAGAGCTCCAGGCCTCCCGCTCCCTGCCCAGGCCATGCGGCCGGGCGGGGACTGGGCTGGGCCCAGCGTCTCCCGGCCGGGGGATGCGGGCCCTGTGGAGGGGGTTTTCTCCGGGCTCCGGCCGGGCCGGGCCGAGCCAATCTCTGGCTCGGCTGCAGGTTTTTTGCTGTGGCTGGATTCACTGGAGACTGCTGAGTGAAGAAGGAGAAGGGCTCTGGGCCTGCAGCGGGCTGGGCGCGGCGCCTACACTCTCCAGAGCAGCCATGAGGAGCTTTCCATCGCAGACGGCTCCAGCTCCTGCACCGGCCGGGGCCACAGAACTACCTACAACAGCCTGGGCAAGATTTTAACTCTTTCATTACCCAGATGAGACTTGTGGATTAATCTTTTTATTCAGAGAGAGAAAAAGAGAGTGATCAACATGAAAAGAGACTTTATAAACTACCAGTGACAGGAAAGAAAAGAAGCTTCAGAAAAGGTAGAGAATTAAGAAGATGCTTTAATTAAGCTGAAATATCTTTCTGTTAAAACTATGGAAATGGACAATAAGGTCTTGAAAACGCTCCTTTAATTCATGACAGTATATAGGGAGGAATAGAGTGTTCAAAGTGTAAATTTTGAGTAAAAAGTAGAGTAATTATGGTACAGTGAAGTGCTGGAAGATTTGAAGCCTTGAGAGGCAATGAGAAAACTGTTTTCTGGTGAAGCTCACGGAAACAGATGAAGAAGACTTTTTTTGCCTTTGAATAACTTATCCTTAAAAATCCCATCCCTAGACTCATGGCCCATATACACTTAAGAGTGATGTGAAAAATGGGAGGAGTGGGCTCTAATAACAGCAGCTCTGGGCAGCTAACATTAGAGCAATGGAAAACTATAACAAAAATAGTTTTTCTTGTGAGAAACTCCATAAATTAACAGGAAGAAACTTCTGTTTCTCTATAAAGACTGGTGAAAAGACTGTAGCAAGAATTGGGACTGTTTTAACCATCAAAGTTCCAAAGGTTTTGTCTCTTTTGTCATGTGAACAAGGGAATAGTGGGTAGACAGGGGATGAAAAGGTTTTTCTGGAAGTTTATTCTGGTGTTCTTATTGTAGTTTGTCAATAAACTTTCTTTTTTTTCCCTTTTAAGTTTTATGCCTGTTTTGCTCTTGTTCTAATCCATATCTCACAGCAAGAAATAAGTAATTTTCTTAGTTATTGGTTTAAAACCACGACAGTATGTTAGGTGGAGCAATCCCCCATATACCCAGTACTGAACAAAGTAATGTCAGTTAACAAACTGGTTGGAGAGTCTGTCTCCTGGATTTCGTTGATACTCTAACCATGCTAGCAAAATAGCTGTCTCCTGAGAGGCTTAAATAATTCTGTTTAAAACACAGCATTATCATAATCCCAGCTTGCTCTCTTTTCCTCAATGTCATTTCATTAAAAAGAGCCTGAAGAGACGGAAAGTATGACATAAAATTTCAGATGATCACCAGGTCTACTGCCAACACAGGAATATGTGAGTAGATATGGAGAGAACACCCAAGCTCCACAAGGAAAAGGCGTGTTTCAGCCATTCTTTGGGTGCTGATCTGGCTTCTTCACGCTAAAGCCACCCATTCTTTTTCCCCTGCAGATTAATATCACTTTTCTTGTTGCTGTTCTGGGCACATGCATTCTAGGCAATGGGAAATTGCCTTGCTGCTTACAGGAAAGAGAATATTTCTTTCCCATTCACTAGCTGGACCACAGACCCTGTGCATTGTGTATTCCAGAGGGAAGGGAGCACTAAAGGACCTCTGGCCTGTGTACACCTTTGAATTACTAAATTAAGTCCCTCAACACGAACATGTGCTGTGAAGAAGGGTGACAATTTCCAGATGTGTGGGGCTGAGGTCAAATGGTTATTCTCTGTGCCACTGGGTGCTGTGGGGAAAGCATGGGCACCCCAAGACAACCTGCAACCACTGCCAGCTCTGTAAACAGGCAGATTAAATGGAATTCCTTAAAACTCATTTTGTACTTTAATTTGGTTTTAATTTGACCTATTTACTGAGTATTGACTACTTTATGTATTCCTCATTTAATGAGCTAATGGTGTAGGGTAAATAATACATGATAGACTATATCTTCATAGTATTAAATTTGTCTTTTTCACAACAATTTTCATACATCTGTGTAGAAGACAATTAAATCCATAGTTATTATTGATTACAGTGGTTATTTGGCTTCTGCCTAACAGAAGGGTCCTTGTAGCAAGCAGCAGACTGGTGAAAGCCAGCTGAGAAGGTGATTCCCAGCAGTATTGAGGATGGCTTGAAATTTGATCTTTTGGGTGAGCATTGGTTGGGTAAATGTAAATTTCAAAATCAAGCTTTTATTTTTGACCCCGGTTAAGAAACCTGGAAAGCTGAAATACTGCTCAGTCTGAAGACAAAGGTTTTGTCTGCTCATATGTTAAAATTAAGAGAAATGCTACGAGCTTTGTGTAACTTTGAACCGAAGCTACCTGAAGTTGATCATTGGTTCCTGAAGTGAGGAAACAACCTGGGAAGAACAAAGGACATAACTTGTTGGGGACAATTTGACTTGTTCAGGATGAGTGTCAGGGTTTGGGAAGTGCTGCTGACACACACCAAGATGCAGGAACAGACTTCCTTTTCTATTAACTCTCAGTCTTTAAATCTATGTTCTATCCTAGTCTATGCTCTTTGGGAAGCACTGTGTGACAAATAGTCTTATACATCAGCTTGTCGAGAGGACTTCTAAGTATTTTTAAGAGTTATTAATTTGGAAAGCCAGATGTTTCTTCCCCTGGGGCATATCAGCACACAGCACAACTTGTTAATAACTGTGATACAGTGCTGGTAATAAAGAGGTAAACACAGGAGCCAGTCAGACTGTGGCACAGAGGACAGGCACTTCCTGGCACTGGTGACAGGGCAGGTGCCCTGTGCTGGGGCCTACTTGCCTCACTGTCCATATGGGTTTAACCAGTGCCATCAACCACAAGAAGTGAGCAAGAGAAAAGAAGAAAGAATAAAAGGAGATAAATGAATATACAGGAAAATTGAGACATGGATGGGAGTATGTCATTCCACCCTGAACAGATGGTGTGTTGTTTGTGTTTAAAGACTACAACAAGATAGATATCCAATCCTATTGGCAAATATCATTCATTCTTGCTGTCATGTTTTGAGAAGAACTTCATGCATTTTCAAAATTTTACTGATAAATTGAAGACATTTGTTACCGCTGAAGATCAATAGATCACACGGACACAGGTTGAGGTGTGGTGAAAAGAAGAGAGTTTATTTTTCCTCCCAGGATTTATAGGCTTCTGACCACGGCCAGGGATTGGATGGTCAGGATAACACTTTCTCACTGCACTGGCCATAAGAAATGCCCATCACAAGACGTGTAACAGAAAGAATGTACACATATCTATGTTTACAGTTACTGTCCTGGGAAAGTATTTAGAAAACCATGTTAGCAAGCTCAGAAGCTGAGTTTTCAGGGCGACATCTCACCCTTTTTGGTTTAACAAAATGAAAGGAAAAAGAAAAATGAACAAAGAAACTAGCAACATTATAAACAATCAAAAGGATAAATAATAGGAAAATACAATACTCCATACAATCAGAAGGCAGTAATTTCAGGGTGATCTCTCACCCTTTCGTTATTACAAAAAAAACAAAACCAACAAAAAACCCCCAAAAACAACAAAAACAAACAAACAAAAAAATAAACTAATGTCCAACATCAACACCTGCTTGTGGATGGCTCTCAATTTGGTCACGGAGGCAGAATCCATGGCCAAATTGAAAGGTGCCTGGGAAAACTTCTGAAATGCTATGACAGCAGCCCGTAATTCTATCAGTTGGGCTGATCCAGCCTCATGACTCTTTAAAACCTGCCACTCAGATCCATCCTTCCAGGTAGCAATGACATTTCCAGTGTTCTCATCGGCCAATGATACCTCTGGAATGCAAATCTGGAGTGGCAATGGAAAAGAAAAACAGCAACATCAATGGAAAGATTAATGTAATAAACTTGAGGAGCAGAAACTGCTCGCAGAACCTCCTCCAGCACCTCCTGTGCCTGTGGGGTCAGTGTCAGAGGTGACTTTAAAATCAGAGTCCCCCTTTAATAGATCAAACAAGGGAGACAGTTGTGTCGTGGTCAGTCCCATATAAGGACACAACCATGTAAAAGTCCATTAATATCTGGACATCATTCATGCAGTGTCTGCACTGAATGCAAAAAAAATAATTGCACCTCCAGATGTGGGACCGTTCATCCCAAAAATTATTTTGACCCTCAAATAATTTCAGGGAGGTTGTAGAGATGAGCAGCAGGAAACTGCTTGCAGACTACAGAGAAGGCTAGAGCCCCATGTCATCGGCAAATGCTGGCAAATTTTCACAAGCCTTACAGCAAAATCTCCATTGATATCTCTGTGTGGGCTCAGCATTAATGATAGCTGGCACCAGAAAGGCAAGTTTTGGTCTGTCATCAGGATGCAAAGGAATTGTAAAGAAATAATCCTTCAAACCCACAATGAGGACTAGCCAATCAGCAGGAAGCATGGCAGGTGAAGGCATGATAGCCTGCAACATCCCCATGCTTTCCATCATAGCATGAACTTTCTAGAGGTATTGTAGCAACCTCCATTTCCCAAACTTCTTCTTGATACAGAAAACAGGAATGTCGCAGGGATTGGTCGAAGCTCCAGATCTCTGCTGAACAAAGAGTCAGTCTCAATTTCTTGTTTGTGTTGAATGTGTCAGCATCAAGTCCAAGGGTCACTCCGGGGGCCCGTCAGCAAACCTGACAATCGTGATGTCCACGCCAGTGTCAAAAACCCGCGGAAGCTAGTCTCTGACAGCATCTCACCAAGGATGGACCGGGTGCAGACCCATTCAGGATCACCCCTGGCTGTCAGAACAGCAGTCCAGTGACCCAGGGAGGTCCAGGGAACCCGAAGCCACCATCTCCCCGCAGCTGGGTCTCAGCTCTGTGAACACAAGACTCAAAAGGCACAAGGTGAGCAAATCCAGGTCCCGCAGGGATAGGAACAGGAGGCAGGAGTGTGGAACCCATGGCAGAAATGCACCCCAGGAAATCCGAATCAACGTCCCCTAGGTGAACAATGATGCCCTGAGCAGTGATATTTAACCACGCCACAAGAAGAGCACTCATGCCTTCACCCACCGGATCAAAGCATTTGGAAGCACATGGAATGCCTGATACACTCAGCTGCACAGTCATCTTACAGGGGGACAAGGTCCACAGGCCAGCCAAAGAAGCTCCAGCAGCCTGGGACCCCTGGCCCGTCAAGGCCACCGGCTTCTGTCCCGCGGTAGCACCACCCGAGCCAGTGGTAAACAGCTCAGGACCTTGGTCTGCCACAGCCACAGGAGGTGACCGGGGAGGGCTGCCTCCAGCCGCAGGCTCAGGCGATGCCTGGGAACCTGAGGCGGGGTGGGTCGGAGCCAGCTCGGCACGACCCGCCTCATCACCAGGAAGGACCGAGGTGCCGGTAGAGGCACAGCCTGTGAAGCCGGGGCACCGTCCTGCTCTGCTGCCAGGGAACAACCCGGGCTCGCAGGAGGGGAATCCGGCAGCATGGGGCCGGCAGAACCCAGCCCGGCGTCCGCACCACTCGCAGCACCCGCCCCCACACCTCACGAATCTGGCGCGGTGTGGGCAGCGCTCGGAATCGCCCCTAACAGCGTTTCTTTGGGGACAAAAGGCCCAAAAAGCAGCGCTGGCCGCTCCTCCACTGGAACAGCATGCGCGGCCACCGGCGCGGGACCTGGGCCCGTCCCGTCCCCCACCGCGGGGCAGGGCACGGCCCAGCTGCAGCAGGGACAGGGGACAGACCCTGAGGAATCCCCCAGGGGTGGCACCACCCCCCATTCAGGCAGCCCCCCATCGGTCTGTGCCGGGAGGGCACACGAAAGACGTGACCCCACCCCGGGGTTCCACCACTGGGGCGCTGGCCAAGGCGGGGCTACACCCCCCGGGTCCACGGCGCCCCCTTTCAACCCACCAGGGGCCCTGGCGATCCCGGGGGAGCCGACCTCGGGACCCAACCTCAGAACACCGCCGCACCTTCGCCAGATCCCCAGCAGCCGGAGCACCCGGGGCTCATAACCGACCAGCAGAGCCTCGATCAGGGAATCACCTAAAGTGTCCCAAGCTGACTGCGAAAAAATCGCTTCAACCACAGGGAAAAACCCCTCAATTCTCCCATACTCACACAATCGCTGAAAGTCAGCATACAAAACATCAATTGCTCTCTGATCAAACACCGCACGCCGTATTTCCATAACCAGGCCCTCCGAAGGAGAGAGCCCAAAACCATCCATAGCCACAGGCTAGACAGTACCCTGTAACACACGTGCAAGACACGGCGGGGTTCACCAGATGTTGCTGCTGAAGATGAACAGATCACATGGACACAGGTCAAGGTTTGGTGAAAAGAAGAGAGAGTTTACTTTTCCTCCCAGGATTTATAGGCTTCTGACCATGGCCAGGGATTGGATGGTCAGGATAACACTTTCTCACTGCACTGGCCATGAGAGATGCCCATCACAAGACGTGTAACAGAAAGAATGTACACATATCTATGTTTGCAGTTACTGTCCTGGGAAAGTATTTAGAAAACCATGTTAGCAAGCTCAGAAGCTGAGTTTTCAGGGCGACATTGGATGCTTCTTTTAATCAGGTTATCTGTAATAGCAAACTGGAATCCCTCCTGTTCTGGTTGGAATGGCCGAGGGATTTGACATGGTTCCCCAGAATTCAGCAAAGTTCATCACCCAGGAATGAGTAGTTTCTCTTGTGGTGATCCTTGGGAATGCACAGGCTCCTCCAGTTTTAGATGGCCATTGCAGTTCTCTGTGAATCACCTCAAAAGACACTAATTCTGCCTGTACTTGTTTTCAGTGATGTAAAGACTTCATAGCACTCGAAGGAGCATAAAAACAGGATTAAATGCCACTTACATCCTTTATTACCCACAGGATAAATCAGAGTTCTGATAAGGTCAAGTTAAGCTAGTAGATGTTTTACCCCATTTTTTTTTTTAGGAAGGTGGATATCCATATTTCTCCAGAGATGTGGAACTTCCAGTCATCTCAAGTGCCCTGAGGCACAGACTGCTGGTAATGACTATGGTTGATAAGCACTGCAGGTCACACAAATAAATATCAAGTAGAAACCTTGAATTAAGACAAAGATTCTTCAACATCTTGAATGTGTTGTTGTATGAAGCCAATAGGATTATTTCAGACTCACCATCAACTCTTAAAATGCAACTTTCTATGTGAGAAGGTAGCTGAAAATCTTAGTGATCTGGATAACAATCCAGATGAGCCATTTTGCCCTGCAGAAGTCAAAATATTTTTCCACTTTCATTGTGCTATTTCTCATTATAGAAACACCCTGCATCAAGAGTTAATTAAGACTTGTATCTGTGCTGTCTGAGCAGGTGATCAAGAGCCAGGCATTTGCTCGCACATTTTGGGCTGGAGTAGTTTTTGTTACCTGTGGCACTCCATGGAAGGGTAAATCCTCTGAAGATGTTCTGGCCTGTTTTCTGTTTGTGCCTGCTGTTGGCTCAGTGTGTGCCATGGCTGGCTGAGGTGGCAGTGCCAGGGTGGCACGGGCAGCCCTCTGCCCTGGGCTGGGGCATTGCAGCCCCTGCACAACTGCGACACCTCTGTCTCTTTGCCCCACTGTTCCCTCCCTGGAAGCACAGAGTGGTAGCAAAGCCTTTATTGAATTGCACCGTGTCAGCAGGCATTTGATAACAGAATGAATTATTACCACGTCCTTTGGAGTTTTCTGCTCTACTAATTTTGCTTCATCTTCTATTTTGGTCATTTGTCCTACACTTTAAAAAGCAATTTATTGTCCCATATTTAATCTCTATTGGGTTGAAAGGGTCTGTGCTGCTGCTCTCTAGTGCTACCACTGCAGGTGTTTTACATTGCTCTGTTCTATTAGGTTGCTAGACCCTAGACCAAGGGTCAGACAATACCTGCATGAGGCTGAATTCTGTTTGTGTTCACTTACATTTGTTAAATATTATTTACATCTAGTAAATCTCCTGATTATTTCTGCCAGCACCCAAGATACCTAGGGCACTGCTACTGCAGTCAGAGGAAATCTTAACTTTGGTCTTAATCCCATAAGGTCCTGTTCAGTAACAGCTTTTCTTTCCTTTTTTTTCAGAAACTTTTTTTTCTTTCCTCTGAAACCAGCAGCTGGGAAAGTTTGTCTTGAAGAGCATGTCTGACAGTGACAGAAAAGGGGTTAATACTGTATAAACTGTTACTCCCTTGTCACACAGCAATCCTGGGGGGAAAAAGCCCTTAATAGTTTACCCTAGGCCCAGGACCTATTTGTGAGCCATGTTAGCATCCTGAGGCCTAGACTCTCATTCACTAATTCCTGTCTAGTGATAAAGTGTCTGTTTAAACTAACATGCATTTTTACAAAAGAAAAATCATCTTTAAAAACTCAAATGATTAAAATTTTACCATGTCCCCTGCTTATCTGTTGCTATATTTAATTATTTCACTGCTTACAATTTAGCATATGTCTATTCTTTTGTACATTACTAATGATGTTCTACATAAATTCCCTGTGAAGAAAAGAGAAGTATTATATATTTATTTGTTTCAGTGATGATCACAAGAAGGAGGGGCTTTGAGTGTGGAGAGATGGGAGACTGCTATGAGCAGCTGGATCGTGGCGTGAGGAGGAGTTTGAGCATGTTTAACCATAAATGTCTGTATCTGGCAGCATATTAAAATGACCTTTATTCTTAGTTTACAAAGAGAGGTACAAGGGACCATGAAGTTCTGATAACTGGTAAGACACTGTGTGTCTTATTTTTCTTTTCAACTAAACAAAAAGGGAAGAATGTCTCTCTTTCCTAGCAAGGTTGCTCCTATGCTGCTGAACTGTCAGAGGGTGTGTGGCAATAGGATGGCAAAGTTTTAGCCATGAGATGTCTCAGACACTTCTCATCACTTTCCAGTGCTCTCGGGCACTACGTGGTATGGAACATCCCTTGGGCCCAAGGGGTTCCCCCTGTGGTCATTATCTATCAGGGCTTCAAAAACTGTTACATACTAGTTTAATTGTGTCTCTCTGTAATAAATAATTACCTTACTGTACCTGTAATCCAGTTTGTATTTGATGTGTCACTTCTAATAACCTGCAGAATTTTTCATTCAGGAGGCTTCATTTGTCATGCTTCTAACAGAGAGCTCATCTCTTTACATTAAAAACAGGTTTTTCAACTCAGTGACTTAAGAAATAAAATAAAGAAAAGAACAGACTCTCTGCTGATGACTCTGTTTAGTATGGGTGAGCAGAGCACAGAGGGAAGAAACAACAGTGCCCAATTTCTGATGGTGCACAGAACGGCAATGACATGATAGAAACAAGGGGGCTGGGCAGAGAGGGCAGGAGCTGGCCTTGTTTGGCATAAATGCAGCATAACCACATCCAGTTCTACTTGATGCTGCATTCAGGGTCACAAGCCAGTGTTTGGTCGGTGTCATTTCTGTGTATCTGGCTTGTGCCAATGGCTTTTGCATGGAGAAGGGAACGCTGTGCAATCACCTCTCATTGTGTATATATTCCTAGTGGAGTAGCTAATCCTTTGGTTTTGACATCATAATTAGTATGAGAAAAATTATTATGTCCCCAAAGCAAAGGCATTTTCAGAAGAGAGAAAAAAAGCCCTTGCACGAAACCTCAGCGAGAACTGTTAAACTTTGAATGTAGAAATCCAGTTTTTATGCAAATGACCTAATTAAAGAAAGAGTAAGATCTAGGGGGAAACTGGGAGTGCTTTAGTTTTGTATCATGTGTTGGGATGAGCTTTAAAGATCATGTAAGCAGCTGCTATCTCCATTTGATTTCTCCATCTTGAGTGTTTAGAACCAGTTTCTCCCTATGCAAATCAGCCTGACATATATTTTTTCCTTCCAAGTGACAGTAACTGGCAGCATTTCAGAATATGACCTGCATTTATGGGCCCTGATGACCTTCTTCTGAGTGTGTATACATTTATTTAAATGATTTGTCTGCTGATATATGGCAGCTCGGTGAAATGAGTTGTTGGCACATTAACCTTTTGAGCATCTAAGTCCAGTTTAAGTGATTATTAGATTAACTTTGACAGGATTTTGGCTATTATCACAGTTTATTTTACATCTACTGTAATACAGCATTTGAGGTTTTTCCTCCAACACTCTGACATTTCCATGAAATCTTCTCACTCTGGTTTTAGAAATTTCAATCTCAAAGCAGTGCTATTACCAGACTGCCACCTATGTGTGAGCTTAGAGCTTCCCAGCTCTAGCTGCTGCACGCTATCAGGTGAACCCAAATCTGCGTTTCAGCTCGCAAGCCCACTGTCTGACACAGGGATGGGCACATCTGCCCCAGGGTTTGTGTCTGGCAGTGGTGCTGATGTGCCAGGGCGGGACACCCCAGCAGCATCCGCTGCCCAGGCCCCGTGCCTGGCTGGTGCATGCTGCTGAGCATGATGGCCAACTTCTCAAGTAGGTTAAAAGCCATTTCGTGCCATGTACTTTTCTCCCTGTGAACCTATTAATTATCCTGTAATTGATTACCCTGTAATCAAGCTAACTTCCACCTTCTTTTTAATAAACAAACTGAGCTCTTTAATCACTCACTGTAGAGCATTTCCCACAGATCATAATAATTTTTTCAAGTCCTTTCTGAGTATCCTGAGCCTTTAAAAATATCTCAGTATCATCTGTAAGCCTCAGTTGCATTTCATGAACTGTGCCTGGTGCTTAAGGGATGAAAAAACAAGAGAGAAAAAGAAATGGAACCCCACACTTGTACACAGACAGCATTAGCTAAGACATGTGGATGAATATTGCTTGAAGCAATGTTCACACTATTGCTTCTGGTACCTGAGGAGCAAATAGCCTCACATTTAATTTATACTGTAATAAAATCCCATATTGATTTTAATAAAATTGAAGACAATAATTTTGAATTAAATCCCTGAAGCAGCTTCTCCATAAAAACTGACTCATTTTCCTTGCATATGTACGTTGCAATTCACGTCTGATAGCAGTGAGCTGGGACACTGTTTATGAAGAGCTGGTAATACTTTAAGTACAGTGTGAAGAAATCCTTCTTTAGAAAAGAGATGTTTGAAGAGCTCAGCACAGAGCCCAGTCCTGCCATTGTGTAAGTACTGTACAGCTCACAGTGATACAATGTTCTTCTGCCTTCCCCATCTTCCTCTTCCTTGAGGTGACAGCATGTGGATAACAAAAGGTGACAAAGGTCCAAGCAGACATTAAGATGCCCTGGACAACTCTGGTGAGTTGGTAGTTGTTGGTATCTACTAAAGTGCTGCGGAATTTGCATTTTGCAAATATTTAGCGTTTGCTGCCCACCATGCACATACAAATCACTTTGATGTTATTTTCTGTTCAGCCCTGGCAGTAAGTTTAGTTGTGCATGAGAATTTGCAGAAATGAGATGTAGAAATGAGATCTGTTGAGGAAAAAGCCAACTGCAACATAATGAATATTCACCTTGATGTTCAAGTCTCACTTTGAAATGTGTTGCCCAGAGGATCTGCTAAGGAGAATTAGGATTTCATTGTTGAATGAATATTCAGTATGCTTTTAGTGCTGCTTCCTTCTACTCCCTGAAACCAAAGTCTCCAGTGAGACATCTCTAATCAGTTTTGTTTCTCAGGTACTAAATAGCAAGGGGAAAATGCAATGCAACACGAGGGAGATGCTGCAGAAGAAATGCAGCCCTGAGGCTGCACAATTTGTTGTCATTGAAGCCGGGTCTGGGGGAGATAGAAGTCATGTTTGGGAAGGCAGTGCCTCTTTCTCTGCCCAGGGGTCCTGCCTGCAGAGAAGAATCTCCAAGACAACAAACCTGAATAATAATTGTAATCACCAGTCTCATGCTTGAGCACTCCATAACCTTCCCACTGCTCGTGGTTGTGGGGCTGGGGGAACTCGTGGCCCTGGTGGAGGTGTGAGCTGGGATGCAGGGAGAGGACTGCACAGCACTGGAGGCACTGCCAGCTCCATGCCTGGCAGAGAAGATGCACTGGGAATGCCAGATCACAATGAAAGGTTCCAGGGCTCCACATTCTAGAGTGCATTCCCTCTCCTAGGAGGCACAAAGGGCTCCTGCATGTGCAATCAAAGGCAGGTTGGTTTTTTCTGTCTGTGGACTTCACTCACAGCATGTTTTATGAAGCAGGGCTTATTTGGGGTAGATGGAGAGTGGTTTTCTCCGCAGGTGATGTGAAAACAAGCACTCCCAATGATTGGATTGCTCCTTTACAGCAGGTCCCGTGGGCAGAGCCACTGTCTCTGTGTTGCAGTCTGAGCACGTCAAGCACTCCAAATGTTATCTTTCAGCTTTGTGACTGGAATGGATACAAATGAAAGTGCTGAGCATTACATTTACCATCAGAAAAAGCTTCTTTGCTGTGAGGGTGGTGAGACCCTGACATAGGCTGTTGAGAGGGAGGGTGACTTCTGTCCTGGGAGATATCTGGCTGGTGATGGTCCTGGGCAGTGTGCTCTAGGCGATGTTCTTGAGTGGAGGTGAGTTCTTTTACTGGAAATCACGTATGTGACAGTCCTTTTCTCGTTCCCACCTCCAAATCTGCCTCAGTGACTTCAGAAAACAATACTGAGAGTTGCCTCAGTTGCAGGGAAGACCTTTAAGTCAAGTGTATTCCTAGCTTTGGAAGGCACACCTTCCCAAGCAAACAATGAGATCAGCTGTGCTGAGCCTGAGAGTTCTCAGATGCTCTAATTAAGCTGATCTGGCTTCATGCTTACCAGCAGGGTGTTTCTGTAACAGTCGGTAGCTGATGCAGTCAAGCTGTTGCTACAGCAGGGTGCATCTTCCTAATGGTTCCCAAGGCTGGGACATCTCAGGCTAATAATGGGAACTCTGCCTGGGCTCCTAGACTCAGCCCTGCTGGGTACGCATCTTTCACTCCTTCACACAGCTGCAGCACCTGTGCACTGATTTAACCCTGTACTGAGCCTGCTGGAGCAGCCTCTCTGCTCCCTGGAAAGTGAGTCCTGCCTGGAAGAAGACCACAGAAATTCTCAGGAAGAGATCAGTGCTGCCTGGGAATACACCTTTGTTAGGGTTGTCAGATGTCACCACCATCGGGGAGGAGGATTTCCTCTGGCCCAAACAGCCTGTCACCTCTGCAAGCAGCAGGCTTATTTGGGGTGAAATTTGTCAGAATTTGGGTAGCTCAGAAGCCTTGAAGATTTTGCCAAATTCCTTGGAAAGAATAAAATAAAGGATGAAATAATAAAAAAAGGATAAAATGCATTGAAAGAAGAAGGTGTGATGGAAGATGAGGAGGAAAGCTGTAAGGTGATCCCCTGATGAGCAGTTAAAGGTGATTTTCCTGATTTTCTCAGGAACTCAAGCCAAAACGTTGTATCATTGAGAGACAGAGCGTTCCTCTCACACTCACTGAACCCAGTGAGGCTGCAGCACCTGGGTCTGAGCACTGTCCTCAGCCAAACCCACCACAGCTGGCAGGACCCTTGGTCTGGGCAGCAAGTAAATAGCTTCTGCTAATGAAGCCTTGGCTTTCTGAGGCAGGCTTTAGTTCCTTGGCAATGTAGTATTGGGTTGCCTGTCAGCATGCTGAACTCTGAACAGGCAAGCTGATCACGTCCCTGCTCCCTGGCCTACCATGTCAATTAGGAGGTGGCATGCTCCCAGTCTCTGGGGAGGAGCGGCAAGAACAGAAATGGGAATTAACAGCTTCAAACCACATGCACGTGATTGCAGGGAGAAAGGAATGTGAAATTCTGGAGGAGAGACTGTTTTGTTTTTTTAGCCCACTCAAGCAGCAGCTGCATCCATGGAAACTGCCTGCGTGAGATCTTCCTGTTTGTTTTTCTCCAGGATTTCTGTGCTGGCGGTGTTGTCACCAGACACTGTGTAGCCAGTTAAAATTCACTGCTCAGTTACATTCTCTGCCTCGGTCGTCTGTGCAGGGAGGGCTGTGGCAGAGGATGGGCAGCAGCGGGACCGGCCAGAGGCACAGATGGGCAGAGCAGGGACAGAGGGTCCCCAGGGCAGCAGCAACACCCCTGCTCCTGCTGAGGGCCCTGCCACCCTCCAGGGAGGCAGGGAGACAGAATCTTTCAGCTGGTTTTCCCTCTTGAATCAGTGAAGTTGTGCCTGTCAAAGCCCTAAATAATGCCCCAAATGTGAGCTTCCATCTCATGGGAAACAATATTTATGGGGGGGTAAATAACATGTATGGAGAGAAAGAGAAACAGGGAGGTGTGACAGAATGATGGACAGAGCAAATAATTAAAAAGAAACAATTGTGCTCCAGGAATAAACAGAGTGTGATTGATAGCATGCTGCCTTGGCCATGCCACTCAGGTTCCATGTGCCATGGCTGTCCTGAAGGGAAGGAAGCTTGCAGGGGAAGCAGGACTGAACTTAACAGAACTGCTCAAGAAGATGCTCTGGAGCTGAAAGCTGACATTTTCCCCTGAAGGAGTGGGCTGCTGGGCTGTACTACACAGCCAGGTCCTGCTCTGCTGCAAGTGGCTCTGTGCTGGAGGTGGAGCAGGGGATGGGACAGCATAGTTTGTTTACTGGAGAGAATTTTTCAGAAGAATGAGTGAGCTGTTTTGAATGTGTCTTTTCTGGTATATGATCCTAGATGAGGATTCAGGTGAAAACCAGAGACATCCAGACTCCTTCCCATTTGTCTCATTCATGAAAGCCAATTTCCTTCCCTTGCTTTATGTAATTGTCTTGTCCTCAGTCTAATATTCCAGGTTTATGAGGAACAACAAATCAATACCCTCTTTTTTGAAAACTGCCGATTAATTAATTGCTGGTGTCTGCCTGCATGCTGCAATTGTATTAGATGTCAGCAGTAATTAATTTTTAAAGGAAATTGTTCTTGCTGAATTTTGAACACCACCTCAAATCCCATCTTTCCTGCATGTTCATCTAAAGGGCTGGCATGGCTGTTCCCCACAATGGTATGTTCCTGACTGATAGGGTGAGGAGCAAGTGCAGCTCATGGAAAAAGTGGACAGTGACACATCTGCACTGCAGCTCTGGGGGCATTCTCACAGTAATTTTGCATTAAATATGTTACTTGGGGTTATAAGAAAGTGAAAATACATGCAGAAAACAAAGAAAAAAAATGTGCATTTTGGAAAAGAATAACCATCTTTACCAATGTAGAACAAAAATACCTGCAAGGTCTCCTTCTACTGTTGAGCAGAGACATTGGCTGTTTTATCATATAGACTTAAAAGGAACATCAAACCACAGCTTTTCTCCTGGAATATTAATTATCTTAGTTAAAAACCAAACTATACTAAGCTCTCACTGTAAGATTTTGGAGAGACTAAAGGATAAGCAGGAAGGAAACAACCTCTCCTCTACTCCTTTTTTTTCACCAGTGGGAATATGCATCTCAAAGTTTTACCAGATCACTTCCCTCCTCTGAAGATCAAGTGAGGAGGCTCAGTGGTATCTCACTGCCTCCTCCTTGGCTGAACCTTGGGCTCCTCACAGTGCTGCTTCTTCACATCCCTGCTTGGAGAGTTCCCCTCTCTGGGTTGTCATGGGTAAACCATGCAGTTCCAACATTCCTGTAAGTTCCCATGGGAAGTACACACTTCGTCATCTCTGGTAGGTACAGGGACGACACGTGGCTGTCACTCTGCCCTCACCAAAGCCCAGCCTTCCCTGGCACTGACCAGTGCTGCCATGCCATAGCTGTGGAGGGCAGAGAGAGATTGTCCTCCCAGCCAGCAGCGCAGGGGCTGCAGAGTGCTGGGGTGTAACCAAGCAAACTGAAATCCAGCCAGGACACCAGTGTCAGCACACACTGTCAAAAACTAATATTCTAAGGAGTCCAGATTCACTGCAATTCTGCCAACTTCACAGCTCAATAACCAGCACCACCAGCCCAGGAGCATCACCACAGCACCAGTGCCTGATGCAAGCTGGCAAGTGCTTGTGAGGTGGCCTCTTTAGATGGATCCACTGAAGTCCCTGGCTGTAAGCAATGGGAAAGAGAAGAATACCTCTTCAGTGTGCTTTAAAAACAGCCCTAGAAACTCTGGTGAAACCTTAGCTCATGAGTTTTTCAGTGGCTTCTGAATTTAAATAGTTTCTTAATCCAATGACTTTTCCTTCTCCCTTTACATGTTGCCTCCGGTTTATTTTTGCAGAATCACTTGAATTTCTTGTACCATGAACGATTCCAATGCCAGCAGCATTGATTTGCTGTATTGCACTGAGAATTAAGGGGTTGTTTTCCAGTACTGTTGCCTATAGTCAGAATCTGTTCCTATCCCAGTCTGTCCTCTGAGGGCTGAGCTTTGATTTGCAGCCTCCAATAGATAAGGAAGGCAGGGGCAGTGCTGGGGGTGAGGGGGATTTAGTACTGCTTATAAGCTTCCTGCTTATTTAACTGTCCTTGCTTTTTTGTCTCCTTTCCCTCACACTGACCTCTCTGTGCTTTCAGCAGCATCTGCCACACCCAGGAGGTGAGGGGATGTCATCTGACAGGAACATCACCTCAAGTTCTGGACACACATACTGTTTGGGGCAGGCACACAAACTATGTGAATTATTTTTCATCAAAGCTGTTTTGGATAGAAGAGGAGGATAGAGCCATGAAAACTCTTCTGACCTGTTGTTTAAAAACATTTGGAACAGCAGCATTCAAACAGTCTGGCAGAATATTTTTCAATAAATCTTGAACATGGCAGTTACGTTTTCTGTACTGTGCTGGAAAAAGGATTACAGTATACTTACTGCAGAGACAGGAAGATTGATTCTCACTTGGAAAATCTGTCAGATTTCTTGATTTAGAGAGCTGATGATTGGTGGAGTGTTTAGGCTTGATTTATATCAAGTTTTCTTTCTCGCTTGCTTGCTTTCTCACTTTTTCCCCCTGCATGATATTGAGAAACTGACTGACTATTCACTGAGTCATCACAGAAGTATAGTGAACACCATTTATTTCTATCTTTAGCACACTTTTATAGGGTCTAACAGGGTCTGTGGGCTTAGCAAGTTACTATTGGCTAATGCATATTGGTTTACATTTTTTCTCCTGTACACAAGGCTATTGTTTTTCTTTCATTCTCACTGCTTCAGGAGAGTTTCAAGGACACTACCTTTAATATTGTCATTTATACCATAGGCTGGCTTGTGCAGACAGGCTTTTACTAAAATATCATGCTTTTATTCTGTTAAAATGTTTTACTACAATTCCCTGTTTCTCTTTTTGCACAAGCCAGGCTTTAGACACAATTAGTTTTACACTTTTACAGAGACAAGATAACACACAGCTTAAAATAACTATTTCTATTAATACCATAAGTAAAATTCATCCCCCTTTCAGCACAAGAGACTTCAACCATCTAGTAATGCCTCAGTTTGCTAACCAACTTCCAATGGGGTCACTATCTTCTTTCAGGGCATGTAACCCATTCTGTAGCTGTTTTAGTTGTTTGTGGATTCAAACAGCACATACCTTCAAATTCTTCACAACTGTGTCCTTGTGCTAAGAGCAAGAGATCAATTGCAGCTTGATTTTGCAATACGGTGTGGTGTACACCACTGACATCAGCTGAAAGTTCACTTAACATTGTTGATGTTAAATTCAGTTATTTTTTGGTTTAACAAGCTGGCTTTTTTAGAGTTGACAAGCCTTTAGCAGCAGCTGCTCCTGGAGTAAAAAAAGGAGGCTAGCTATATTATGCCACGACCCCAAAAGTCTGAGTCTCTAACATCATCACATTGTAATTCATTCAGGCTTTGCTTTGACCATTTGATTTTTTTTTTTTACCAGCTATATTCAGCAATTGGTGTAAGTTTGGATGGAACAAAGTTTCCCAAGGTAACAGGGTCCTCCGTGTGGGCTAGCAGGAATTCCATTCCATGCTATATCTCCACAGATAAAGAATATTGAGCTAGGTAATCGCCTTGGTGATCGTCTTGTGAGATTGCACTGTGAATAAAAGGCTTAACTTTCGTTGTTAGTAATGAGATCAAGTATAGGGTTAACTGTAGCCCAGTGTTGCATTACTTTGTTGGAAGTGGCTTTTTGATGGGAGCTTAAACATTATCCATCCACCTGAGGTATTGGTGGAACCTAACAAATCTAATTTTTCTGGGGGCCCTATGATAACATTGAGAATTTCAATCATTTTTGCTTGACAGCAGGCTTCAAGTTGCCTTGACGTGAAGCCAACAGTGTGATTGCACTCTCATAACATTGCCAATTGATTCAATTGAATTTCATTGCTAACTAAACTTTTACATGTTTGAGGATCCCATTCAGGGACTTCTACGAGACAGGAGCGAAAAGGATCTCCAGGTGTGGCTAGGCTTAGACACATGGATTTTTGGCCAGTTCAATGTGCCAGAGTGACCCATATGTTCTGTCGCTTTTGGATGTTAGTTAGCAGACAGTTGGTCAGGACTATACACAGCACAATTACTACAAGCAGTTTGTTCCATGCAAATGACACCATGCTTGCAGAATCACAGCTAAGGCTTTAAAGTTAAATGAACTTTCAACTATGCTAACATTAACTCTTGAAGGGGGAATACTTACACTTTATACTAATGTCTTTAATAAACCAACCTACAAATCACAATTATCACACAAGCTAAACTCTGTATCCTAAACTATTATCTAACTACCTTTAACACACGTGCTCTGGTATTTATGCAATCTAAGCATGAAAGCAATTTGCTTAAAGGGTTAAAATACAGTTACAATTTTGCTTTTATATACAGTCAGATGGAGCCTCTATACTCTTTTAGATCTTCTACAAAATTCTTCTCACAAACAGACTATGATTTAACGTGATTCAGTCTTGGAACATCTGTGGCTCTTGTGACATCAGCTGGCAGCTGATCAGTGACTGACTGAGGGCATCGATGTTCAGGTTGTTCTTCACATCCTTCTAAATCTTAAAACAGAGAATAACTGAAAAAAAATTGGTAAAGACACAACATCATAATAACAACATAAAATTTCTGTTGGCAAACTGTCTGTGTAGTTTTCAGACACAACTGTGTCCTGGCGGATCCACTTCTGATTTTGTTTGGAGTAGTAAGACTGTATGGTGACTTCTCCGTTCACTAGATCTCATATTTTCATAGGCAGACAGTCTGGTCAGATGAACAGGTGACCTTTTTGAACCTGCCAACAAAACACAGGCACTTCTCCCCTTGAAGTTAATGAATTATTTTGGCTTAGCTGTGGTACACTTAATTGTAAATTCAGCTTATATGATCTTTCTAAATTTTGATGTAAATATTTCATTCTTGTGGTCCAAATTTTTCATACACATATTGCACTAATCAAAGGCTTTTAGGGCATCAATTCCCCTCGGGTTTTTTTTAAAGAAAAATAAAAAGGAGATGTACTTCCATCATGTACATCAACATTAACACAAAACCATATTCACAATAAATAAAAACCCATAGCAGTTAAAAATCAATCAAATCATAAACATTATTAATAACACATGTAATATAAAACTACCATTAACCGCTAAAACACTGCACCAGCATCTCATAGTCTGAAAACACACAACAAAATCAGTGAAGGATTGGATAACCACCTCCAGAAATGATTCTCCAAGCTCACTTTAAAATTGATCCAGTTGTCATATTAACAGGGTCAAATTGCTAAGTCAAAAGTGACTCAAATACTGATTTGGTGCAAAAAACACCTGGATCTGTTGGCAAACATTCCATCCAGGTAAAGTCAAGGCTTGGCCAGGGCCTTAGGCTTTAAACTGGAAAGATGTCTCTTAACTCATTTTCAAAACACAGTTCTTAATAATGTGAGATGCTTAAAGCTCAGTAAACTGTTAAAATGCATTTGTACAAAGCAAATTATCAGAAGCCTTAGGCAACAGACCAATTAAACCATTCAGCAGTTGGTTTAATCTGAAGCCTCTCCCATGGCAGCTGACCCTCAACAATGATACATTTTCTTGGAATTCTGGAAACACTGAAAAATAAGAAAGCTGTAACAAACAAAACTGCAGAGATTGCAACAAACAATAGAACTCCCGATGAAGTCAAGGGTGTCACAGACTGCATTCACTTCTACCCACAAGCAGGTGTTCATCAGCGTTCTATCACAGCTGTTTCAGTTGTAGTCATCTTCGTCTCTCAAAAAAAATAACTATACAGTTTAAACAAATGTCTTTAACAAAACATAAAACAATTAAAATTAAACAATATTTAAACCTGATAAAAATTAATTATGGCAAAAGGAAATAACAAAACTTAACCTTAAAAGAATATCCAAGTTATAAAACTTAACTTAAAAACATTCAAACTTAAACATAATAAAACTTAATTGTGCTTAATTCTATTAACAATCTATATTAAATAAAAACATAACTTATTCTCACTCTATTACTACAAAAAGGCAACTGAAAGTTTGATATATACCTTTTAAACACAATATAACAATAACATGGATTCACTATAAAGATTATAAAAATATAACAAATACATCACAATTCTATGTCACCTGGCTTTGAGAATAACTCACAATAACTGCAAATGTTACTAAAAATACTTATTCATAAAAGGAATTTGCCTAGAATATGCTTAAATTGGTTAGGATTTTTAAAGTGTAGTTTTACTAAAGAAAAACCACAACAACACAGGGTTTGGCAAGTTGCCATTCAGCTTTTGTAGCACTTTTCAAAAACATCAAGTCTAACTTTTAATTAAAATCCAAAGTCCAAATCAGTATATATATGCTGTTATACATGTCTTTTATAACAAAAGGACTCATATTGAAATTACCTTATTAAAATTGTGGAAAAAACAAAAAAATGGGCAATATATGCTTAACTTTGTCTTATACAGTAAAGTTCTCCTGGCTAATTATTTTTTAAACCATAAATCTCTTTTGTAGATAACATTAATTGGAAGGTTGTTTTCTTAGTAGCTGTAAATCATTCAATATTTTAACATTAGGTTTCAAAACTAATTATTGCAAGGTAACTTTTAGTTCTGTTAATTTTCACCTTAAACACTTTTTTAAAAAGGGGCTTTTTAAACTTTCTAAAGAATCACAATAATTTCTCTTGTAAAACTCAAAAAAAATGCAACTTCATAAACTCATAATTACTTAAAACACAAAATAAACTCTAAAAGGGTATATAAAAACATTTTAAAAAAACAATAAATCGTGACCTTTTAACAAATAGGGTACTGTCCCGGTGCTTTTTCTTAGAGAGGGAGCGAGGGGGTGAACTGCCTGCTCTGCTGCTGCTCTGCTGCTGCTCTGCTGCTGTTATCTCTAGGTTTGAGTGAAATCTTTGTCATCCCCCACATACTCTCACAGAGGGGAAAAACAGAGAGAAGGAAAAAAAACCTCACAAAGTTAACTTTAACAAATACAGTTTTTTCTCTCAATATTTCTCTTGTTCTCAGACAGAGGGAAAAGGGCACGATTTTATAAAAACAGGCGATGCTACACGAAAAGTCTCTCTGGGCCAGGTGGTAACAACAGTGACCATTGCAGCTTATCAACTTTTAATTACAGTGATGAATTTAGAACTAGATACCATATAGTTCGAGATTTTTTGGCTATTTTTTCTTTCTTTGAAGCTGTCTGAGCCACCTGTTTCTGCTCAGCTGTTTCTATAATTGCTGATATTTGTCCAGAGTGGCCTTGGAGCTTCTTCTGCACTGCCTCTGCCCTTTGGGTGCCTTTGTTCTCTGTGCACACTTCAGTGCTCCCCCATGTCCCCCTGGTTCAGGTGGAAACCATTCAAAATCTGGCTTCTCTTCTTCCAGGGTAGTAAAGTTGGGACTTAAATAAGATTCTGGTGTTAAAAGTGTCTCTAAAAGTGAAGCAAATAGTTCAGGATGTATCACATCCTGCCGCTGCTGAACAGATTCTGTTTGTTGTTTCGGCGTTTATTGTGGAGTTGTTTTCTCCTTATTTTCTTCTCTCTGGCTCTCCCTCCCTCTCTCCAAGGGCGGCATAGACAGGAGTGCTCGCCCAGCAGTGGGAGGCTGCTGCTGTGACACAGGTAGAATTACGGGGCTCACAGCCTCAGCATATCTCGCTTTCCTGTTCTTTAAGGTATTAATTACAATCTGCCAAGTTGGACCGAGAGACAGTGTCCTTGCTTTTCCCTGTAATCGTGTTCTTCCACAACAAATCTCCTATGTCTTTCCATTCTTCCGCTGCAAAAGGCAACAGTGGGACCTGGAGTTGCCCGTGCCCATTATGTCTAGCCCATAGAATGAGCTTTTCAAGGTCCATATCCTTGACTGCTTCGCTTTGTTTAACAATAATATTTAGGAGCAGTTTGTGCTGCTGCAAACCCATCCATTCTTTGTGGCTACGGGCGGGGAGAGGGTCACGACCCCTCCTCAACTCCTCCACCCTCAGTCTCCCCCAGCGTTCTGCCTCCATTCCGCATCTCCCTGCCTGGAGGCTCGCCTACCCGGTACCGATCAACATCCGCGTCTTCCCGCGCATGGACCCACTCCACCGGCTCCACCACTGAATCCTCTCATCCCGCAAGAGGTTCCTGATCGGAGCACCAGATATTGAGAAACTGCTCAGACTATTCAGCCGAGTCTTCACAGAAGTATAGTGAACACCATTTATTTCTATCTTTAGCACACTTTTATAGGGTCTAACAGGGTCTGTGGGCTTAGCAAGTTACTATTGGCTAATGCATATTGGTTTATATTTTTTCTCCTGTACACAAGGCTATTGTTTTTCTTTCATTCTCACTGCTTCAGGAGAGTTTCAAAGATACTACCTTTAATATTGTCATTTATACCATAGGCTGGCTTGTGCAGACAGGCTTTTACTAAAATATCATGCTTTTACTCTGTTAAAATATTTTACTACACATGTTGTTTTAATGTTAATGTGAGTTAGTCTTATTCTGAATGATTCTTTGTTTAACAGCTATTTGGGGGTGGGGTTTGTATGTTTTTGATATTCAAGTCAAAACGCTCTTCTCTAATGCCTGTTTGCTCAGAGTAACGTGACTAAATTTCATTTGCATGAGGTCTAAATAAAGTCACTGTACTTTATGGCGACAGACATTGGAATCCAACCCTTTACTCTAAGGAATGGGTAGATGCTTATTCCCTGTGGAAAAGCCTTCTTGGCCCCAGAGAACTCTGCAACAGATAGTCTAGACCTTTAAAGATCAAGTTACTGTTTTGTTGTCCTAGCCATGGGAAGGAAGGTGGAGCACATCCAGAATTCTTCCAGGTCCTGGTCTTGCTGTCAGCACTCTGAGCAAAGTCTGGCTCACATCTAACTGTATCTGATAACCCTGATTGCAGATGAACACATGTGTATCAAATGTTAAAGATGACCATCCAACAAATATCCATTAGAATTTAACATTAACCCTGTATTTTGAAGGGAAGTTCTTTGCTTTATATTCTCCTGATCAAACACCATGTGGCTTATCAGGGCAGTCAGTGGGCCATAGCTGTACATGCATAATCCTGGTCTGATTGCATTGGTATTGAATTGCAGGTAGAGCATTAAATTGATTTTACAAAAATACCTTTGCAAGTATCTAGTATTGATAAAAAAGTCATTGTGCATTTGCAGTGAAGTTGTGTCTGTGCAGTGAGGTCAGCTCAGGACCATCTCAGTCCTTATGGCACCAGGGGTGGGTGGAAGCCAAATCCAGCGTTGACCCAAATCCCACCTGTTGCAGGTGGGAGTTTTACCCTTCATACTTCATACAGCTTTCAGCTAATTAGCACACATCTAAATGAATCTCTTATTAAAGCTTTAGTGAACTTCTAACAATAAATTGATATATGATTAACATCAGCATTCTTATTAAATCCATATTAGGGTGCTTGTTTGAGACCACTGACATTTTTAATTGGAGGTGTTGCTAAGTGCTTCTCCTTCTACAACAGCAGTTGTGGTTCCTCCCTGAAAGCATCAGACCTGAGGCAGATACACCCATCAGGAGGTTCCTCAGCTGCTGGTGAGCTCAGAAGCTGAAAAAATCATTCAGTCCACCTCATCCTATTTTTAGTGGCCATGTGTGGTGTGTCTCTTGTGCACTGGGTGTTTTAAAACAATTTCAGGTTCGCACCCCATTTCACAGATGGCTCTCAGAGCATGCCTCTCTCAGTCACTAATCATTCCACCCTTAAGGAAGTGAGAAGCTATTTGGATGTGTTCTGGCCATAGTCAAACTGTAGGCAAAACACACTGCTCAAACTCTGCCTCTCACAAGCAAGGCCAGATCTTCAGCTACTATAGCACCCTTTTAATTATACTTGTGGAAACAGTTCTCCACAATTCATCTGGTTTCCTTCACTTGCATATAGAAACCTAGAATTATAATCAGCACTAAATTGTAGCTGGGATTGTATTACATGATTGCTTAGATCACTGGTGCTGTTCCTGACTTTTTTTTTCCTACTCTTTTCCAAGAATGTGATAAGTAGTGCTCAGATATAGTCCTATAGCTGCAGGGTGAATATCACCTTCTCAAATTCAGTTTAATGGAACTTTCTTTCCTTTTGTACTCCCATGGAAATAGCAGTTGGGCTGGATAAGATCACACATGACTGTTACCATAATTTTGCTCTGTGTCAGATATGATCTCATCAGAGCTTGACAGTATCACTAATTTGAGAAAAGGGCACAAGCATTAGAGCTGAGATACACACCCTTTAGCAATCCTTCCGTTTCTGGGGAAGGTCTTTGGAATGCAAATTATTGGGCATTATGCTCTGAAATATTCCAATAACTTTTGAACCACAAAATTATATGACTGTCAGAATTGAGGTCACTTCTACCCCTCCTCCTCACCCTGCTCCCCATACCTGAATACAAGTCTGAAAGATGTAGGCTCTTAGTATTCCAATAAATTTCATTTTCCATATGAAAAATGAAGGTTTCATTTAAAAAGTAATTTTAGTGTTAAGTTAGCTATTTATGGTGGGTCCTGCACTCAGCTTGCATGAAGCAGATGTATAAATATTCTTTCCAACCAAGGGCTAAATCTTGGTCCTGGCTCTGAGACAGTGCACAGGGAATAGGCCCATGTGACTGGACAAAATTCCAACAGAGGAAGTAGTTCTCTGTTTTGTTTGATCCCTAGGAGTATGTAAATTCTGCCCTCCTGGGCAATAAACCAGGATTTTCAGAAGTGCCTTGAGAATTTAGGATCCCAAATCCTGCTGAATAATATGGGGGGTTTCCAGCACTGATGTCCTGGGCATTTGAAAGCCCCCAGTGTTTGCTCTATGGGAAGCAGGTACCCCATCATGGTTCTGGCTTCTCTGCTTCCTGGTCCTGCCCAAAAGGGTGAGAAGGCTTTTCTGTTTCTCTCTCTCCCCACAGGGAAATCAGCACTATAGAGTTATTAATCGAGTTTATGGAAGTGGCTAAGCATGATTGAAAGGATGCTTGCAAATGTGAGTAAAACTTGACACTGGCTCTTTGAAAATGAGTAATACCATTCTAATTGTTGTCCTTACTGCTATAGATCACAATAAGGTTATGTTGATGGAACCATTAAGCATAGTAAATGCTCTAAGCACAGTATGTTAGTACTAATTATAGAGTAATTTAACAACAATGTATATGGAGAGGGCAATTTTGCATGCCAATTCATGGCAAATTTAATTGTATCGAAGAAGGGGAAAGCTAAATATTTTCAATAAAGAGTACGATGACAGACACTGTGTGTTTTTTCCAGTGCTGGTGGCATTCCTGACTCCTTTTGAAAGGGTTGCTGCCACTTCACCCCACTGAGCATTCCTCTGGTACATGATTCAAAGGACGCAGGAGATCTTGGACAGATTGCTGGCAGCAGCTCTGAGTCTCCTCAGCCAAAGCAGAAGTGTGTTATTCCTCATTGAGGCAGGTAAGCTGCAAGTGGAAGTGATGTGAAATGGTAATGGAGAATGCACAAATAGGCCCCAGGGTCATTTCCTTTTTATCAGGTTGCAAGAAGGCAGAAGCTGTTGCTCACTAAAATACATCATCTATCAGCATTAAGCTTTCCCCCCCACCCCCTTTCAATTATTGCAATTTACAGAGCTGTGAAAGGGCTGAGTTTAAGAGGTGTTTCATTGTTTTGGGTGAGATAGGTTATCTTGCTCTTTGCCTCAAAGATATCTTTTTTAAGTAATATTGTAGTTGCCTTTCACTGTTCTGGATCCATAAACAGATATTTGAGAGTATTTCTTTCTTCAGAATGGTTAAAAATTTGTCTTCCTGAAGACTGGGAGTTGTTTTGGCAGTTCTAATACTGTCACTCCCAACACAGGTGGAAGCCTGCGGATATTAATAGACCTTAGTTTTAGCAGATGAGGCTTTTCCATGCTAAACTTCATTCTTGTTTTTGCCAACATTTTGGTAACCCTGCTCCGGTGTGAGGCTAACAGTGCAGCTTCTACTGATGGGAAAAGGCAACTAAGTACTGTGACACTGCATTTCTCTTTCATTATCATGAAAACCTGAATTCTGTGCTACTTCAGGGCAGCATTTTCCCCTCTATTTGTCCTTCTGTATTGAAAACCAAATCACTTGGTGATTCCCTTTTCTGTTTTACTGCACAAATTGCAACAGGCATCTCTTCAGAATTGCAACTTACATTTTGAAATTGCTTTTAATGTTTCCTTGCACAGACAGTCTATCTGTTGTAATAAGTTTTTTAAACAACATTTTTATTACCTTGAAATGGCTGAAGGAGATGGTCCTCAGCAACTGATAAACCAAAAGAAGTCTGTTTGAAGTCAGTAGAATTATGCTAATTTTTACCAGCTAGAGCAATCGTTCTTGACAGCCCTAGAACAGCAGGATGACTGACTCCTGAATCATGTCACTACCTGGCAAAGCTCAGGTAAATTCGGTGGAGGTTTATCTTGGAGGATGAACTGTGCCATCTGCTCCCCTATAGGTGATACTGTATCATGGTTTGTGAGATTCACTCCCAGAGACAGAAACCCACGCCCCCACTTTCTGGCCTGCAGAGATTTTTGATGAAGATCTAATGCTGTCTGCCCGTCAGGATCCCTGCAGTGTCACGGAGATGACAGCTCCCTAGCAGGGGAAGCAAGGTGCTGCTGAAGCAAAGACATGTTTCAGGCAAGGGATTTCCCTCCGCTGCTCTCCTCCCACGCCCTGCCTGGCTGCAGGGCAAGCGCTGCCTGAGCGCTTCTGCCCCGGGGGCTCCTGCGCCGCTGTGGTCACCGGCAATTTGGCAGGAGTTTCTCAAAGGGAGGCTACGGTGTTTGTGTGGAGCGGGCTGCTGTGACTCTTATTAAAAATGAGATTCACTTAATAAATTATAAAAAGTTTAATATAAACAGAAGACAATTAGGAGACAAAAGAAATAAAGCAAAGGGTTAAAACGGCTGGGTGCCCTGGCGGGTTGCCAGGAACACACCTGGTATCTTGGGAACACTCTTTTTATCCCCTCCTGCTGTGAGGATTTTATGCATATTCAAAACATGTCCCCTCCCTAGTTCCGCCTTCTTCGAATATGCTTTTGCACAATTTTTATTTTCTGCTGGTCAGCACTATTTTTGCTGGTCATCATTATTCTTGCTGGTCATCATTATTTTTGCTGACCACCATTCTTTTGAGTCTGGTTTCCTTTCTTCTGCAAATGGTAAGTATTGATAACAGTCCGGGCCCCCTTATCCTTCCTTTGAGGGCAGCTGGGCTTCATATCTTCCGCTGATAACAGTTTGGGCTCTATTGTTCTCCTGATAACCAGCTTGGGCCCCACTGTCCTTGCCCTCTGTGGTTTCCTTGCCTTGTACCTAGGAAATTCTTTTAAGCTTAAAACTTGTTAGCAAGAAAAAAAGTACATACATAGCTAAAAAGTATTTAACATATAATATTCATCTGCGAAAGCCAATATCACAATACAAATTTATAACACTCTCGTTACATGTGGAACGCTAGAGGTGGGTTTTCCAACACCCCAGCAAGGGCTGGCTCTGCTCCAGGCTGGGTGCTGCGGGCAGGAGGGAGCCGGGAGATGCGGCAGCTCTGCTTCCCAGCACAGCTGGCTCCTGGGGCTCGATATCCACCGAAGCAGCAGCTGGGAGAGCCCAGGTGCAGACGGTGGGCTCTGGGAAAGGCTGGGCTGATATCCACACCTCAGCTCAGTGAGAAACTGACCCGGGTTAATTAATCTCAGGTGTAAATGCTTAGAGCTGTGGCTGCACTGGGCCTTCTTGCCAGCATCTGGAACTTGCCTATAGACGTCTTTCAAATTAAACAATAGGCATTTGCATCTGTAAGAAAACAGTTGTTAAATTTGCACAAATAATCACTTTGTTCCATCCCAAGGATTTCCAATCAATATTGCATTCCAGAAGAGAAATAATGTAATAAGCCATTATAGAATAATGTTGTGTTTGTTTGTTGATGCTCACAACTGACAGCAAATCTTTATTTTAATTGATTCTTAGATTAGCTAAATAAAAGCCATTGTCATTTTTTATTCTGTTCTTTTTATAAAAATAGTTTTATTGTGCTCCCAGTACAAATAAAATTGGCAGGATTGACCAGAAATGGATGTAACTTTTTTTCTCCACACTGCGGATGCAGACCTGCTTTTATTTTTGGAAGCGATTTACAAATAACAGTATTAGGTTTTGTAAAATGCTGTGGAAACAAGTAGTTTTGGAAGTTCCCCTCTGTATGGTTCTGATTAAAGGTATTTTGCATATATGTTAATGCTTTAGCAATTTTCAACTTGGATGTATTTACACTTAGCATATGTCTTGCAGTGAGTGATTATATTTAAGGATTTTGGCTTTTCTGACTTGAGAGAAGTGAGCTGCTCCTGGGTAAGGGGTGCTCTGTAAAACAAGAGTCTTCCTTACACAGCTCTGGAGAATGACAGTCAATGCATGGTTTGCATTTTCTTGTCTAATTATAATTAGCTATATATTTGCAGCAATAGCAAATTAAACATCATTACCAGTCCTTGGTGAAATAATGCAGAAAGTACATTGAAAGTAATTTTGTTGTGCCTCATTACATGGAGAGTGGGTAGAGGTGAATTAAGCATTTGTAACAAACCTCTATGTTTACAAAAGCGTAGAACTTAATTTTGATGCTGTTGTAGATGTGAGCAGATTTTGTTTCCTATCCCAGAAGAAATTTGAAATTTCTGTTTATCTACCCTTTTTACTCTCCCAGATTGCTGTCACATAAGAGAGCCAAAGAGACAAGATGTGGGTGCATGAATGTGAATAGTCTGAGGAGCAAAACAGGCCCAGGAAGGATGCTGGTTTACCTTCAGACACTCAAAAACAACCAACCATGAACTGGGTTTGTAAGGCTGAGGTAGTCTGAACTAAACCAAGTCTTTTTCAATGCACCTGTTTTGGCAGGTGCAATTTTTCTTGTTGTTTGTTTTTCCAAGTGTATTTTCTTAATTTGGGACATTCTGGACATGGTCTTTTTCCATAGGCAGTTTTTGACACTGCAGAAAGAGGATGCAAGGTGCTCTTGTTGGCATCTAACAGTTGGTCCTTCACCACTCCCCAGTGTCCCTGCGTGACCTGAGTGGAGAACTGAGGCAGAAGTTGTTGTCTCTCCCTTTCTGAATGAACATTACAAGAAGTGAACACTTGCTTAAAGCCCAGGCCTACTTCATCCTTCAGTCAGGAAATTTAGTCATGACAGTGCTGAGTGAAATGATATTTTTGGAACTGCCAGAAGAGCACAGAATTTGCATCTCTAGGCTATCTTGTGGCTCACAGCTATACAAAAGTTCTGACATGGTGAGAGCACAAGCTTAAATCAGCCCACACATTGTGTACAGGTACACTCTAAGTGCATCCTGTGTATTGTTGTAGTAATTGAATACACCTTAGTTTATCTTCTATTTGTGACTACATTGTCATTATTACTCCTGAAAACTGGAATAATACCACTGTTTGATCCCCCAAGACTGTTACCATGCCAGAAAATTCCTTGCAAATACACATTTTAACAGATCTCATTCTTAGTCAATGGCAAAATGGCAGCTACAGTTTTATCCAAAATTAAAGTGCTTAATTCTTCCCTACTTTTTGGAAGACCTTATGCATACTTGGAGGCTGTCAGTTTCCTGGGCAATGTGTAGATGTTCCATACTGATGAGAAAAGTTCATGCTTGTTTTAGGTTACTTTTTTTCCCCTACGTGCTGTTTAATATTAATGATGTAAGTTGCTGTGTCAAAATATTAAATAATTGTAACCTGTACAGGAAAGGAGTTTTATTTTAACCTTTGAAAACTGTATTTACATGTTTTAGTATATATGAATAATGCATAAAGTTAGGCACTAAGGTTATTTTCAAAGTCAGACATTTCAGGATCAAGCTGTAGAAAACAATAAAAGAGAGGAGTGGTTTCTTTCCTCTTGCTTTCCCTCTTTCTTTAATTCCCCAGGATTCAGGCATTAGCATTGAAGTCAAATGCCATTAGAATTTCTCACTAAACTTCAAAGCTTAATTTAGTCTCTGCTGGAATAAAGAGAGGCATATAAACAGGCACAGTGGAATCCATTTAAATGAGTTACTGTGAAAAAAAAGAATGTTTCTAAGAAACAAATTATCTGTACATTCTTTTAACAGAAATCCTCCATGAGAGCAGTGGCTCAGGTGCAGCTGTGCCCCATCCCCCGGGGAGGTGGGTGCTGTCCCAGCTCTGCCCTCGCTGCTGCAGGGTGGGGTCCTGGCCCTGTGCACCCCAAGGCAATGCAGAGGCTCCAGGGGACTCCAGTCAGGGACAGACCTCCTGATCCCTGTCTGGGGGATGTGGGACCAACTGCCCATGCAATCACACATTGCATGTGTTTTCCAGAACATCATTGTAATAGGGTAAGTCGGCATGGAAGATTTGCTTTCTTTTCCAGCATATTTGATGTTTCATGAAGGATGCAGTTGTACTGCAGACCGCTCCTTTATAACCTCTCTCATCAAAGAAATGTTCTTGTCATTAGCAAGGTGTTGCCTCTAAATCACTTCCCTCTCTGTGTTTTTCATTCATTGTGACTTGAATTTTCTCCTATGAAGTGAGCTGTATAATTTTGGTAGGTTGGTAGTAAGTGCCTTATTTCAGAAGCATTGTAGGTTAATGCAGCTTCTGACATATCTAGAAATCCAAAGGCTGTGATTGTGTGTTTTGCCATTGGCATAAGTGCTCATAATTCAGTCACTGTGTGTCTGTAGCCACTGCTCCAGATAATGCAGTCTGCTTCCGACATGCCCCACTGGTGCAGATTGGAACTGGAAAGGTCTCTGCAGTGTGGTTCATCGTAAGAGACGCTTCGGGGTGGACGGTCTGAGACACGGCAGAGACCTCTATAGTCGAGTTAGATGTTAGTAGTTTATTTCAGGGTGTGGGAGAGAGAGCGAGCCTGCTATGAGCCAGCAGATAGAGCTCAAAGTAGGCTTGGAGAGAACAATACAAAAGGGGGTAAAATATGAATACATGAGTTCAAGACTTAAGATTGCTAAGAAAGTAACAGAACAGAAGTAAGAGGTCCGGGAAAAAAGGATGAAAGAGAGAAGCAAGAGGAAGCAAGAGTAACAAGAGCGTAGAAAAAGTGAGGCAAGAGCAAGCAAGAGAGCGTAGCAAGAGAGCGTAGCAAGAGACCGAGCTCTTTTACAATTACTTATATGATCTATACATTTGAATATTCTATTCCTTTACTAACCAATCTTCATAAGTATACTAATACAGTAACATTTGTGTGTGACCTATAGAAATCGCTGCTTTTGCATATTTTTAGTTATCTCAGTGTCCTTCAGACCTTTCTTTATAAGGCTGGGGAGAGGGGTCTTAGCTTAGTTTTATTGGGGGAAAGAATGTGTTCTGGCATACCAGACCGGTTTCTTTGAATTATTCAAACCATGCTTTCATTTGTATTTCTTCCTTAGCCTTTCTGGCTAAAGAGTCATATTTATGATTTCTTTCTGTTATAAATGCAAAGGCAAATTTGGGTTAAATAAAAGAACAATTTATTATAAAACAATTTTTATAAAAAAATAAACAATGAGGAAAAACCACAATAAAATAAACAGCGCAGCGCTGGGGGGACAGGGGTCTATACCCAAAGGTATAGGTGTTCCCAAATCCACAAAGGAGGGTAGACTGTCTGGGGTTTTTATAGGGATTTTTGTGTCCTGAGGCCAAATTCCAGGCAGGCACCATTCACCAAGGGTCCTTGATTGTTGGATGAATTGATTTCCTGGCGTTGGAGAATAGAGTCAAATAGACGTCCGGGCAGAGTCTCCTCATATGTAAAGAAGTTTTGAGTGTTCCTTGATTTCATTTTCGGTTTGGGCTCTCAGAGTGAAGTATCCAAGTCCGGTGTGGAGTCGACAGATATCTCGGCTGGGCTTCCACTTATTGTCCGGCCTGTTTGCATCTTCAGTTGGGGTTTGCAGGGAGGGGTGCCCAGGTGCGGTGTGGAGTCGATAGCCATCTCGGCCTGGCTCTTTTCTTTGTTTAGCTTAACCGTTCGTGTCCTGCTTTTTCTTTCAGGCTGATGAACGTCGCCTAGGGTCGTTACCGTCGTTACCGCCTGAATGGGTAGTTACTGCTGGGTTTGGGGAAATTCTTCGGCCACACTATATTTTATATACTTTTTACATTGTTATAAATCTAGTTATATACTTATTTATTCTTTCACGAATTTTTATCCAAGGTTACATTTATCACATTTCTAATTCTACCTTCCCAACAGTTCATATTTTTGTTTTCAGTAATTTTAAGAGCTTGTGATTCCATAGCTTCTCCTGCCCACAGACCTTGGAGCTCTCCATTGGGCACGCTGAAAGGCAACAGCAGCAAGAGCCACGTGGGCAGCTGGATGCTGCTCTCTGCACTGGGGCAGCACCTGAAGGAGCTCTAGCCAAGGCTTTGGTGAGCCTTGAACTGCGGAAAAATCTCACCTGGTGTCTCCCGGATGGTCAGGAGGCAGGTTGGTACCTACAGACCACCCTCCTGTAGACAGGGGTGTGACAAGCAGGTTCCAAGAGCAGGGCCAGGACACAACTCTGCAGTAAGAGGGCAGGAAGAGACTGGATTGATGAGATCACATTTCCTGAATTAGAACTGATTTAATTTAAAAAATCTTTGGGCCTTTCACATCATCTTAACTATTGCATAAAACATTCAATAATGCACTTCAATCCTATTCCTCATTTGAAGGATTGCTTGACACTGATTGATGTCATTAAGAGAAGCCATTCTCCTCTTTGCTGCTCTTTCAGGTATGTTGGGGTTTAGGTGTCCTTCTTTTAGTTCTGGCTCATCTGTGGAATTTTTACCCATTAGTTGCTGGGAAACCCTGACTGCGGGTACCGAAGAGAGTTCGGCCGGGCCCAGTGGGAAAGGGGGGCAGGAAAAGGGGAGGGAGGGGAGAGTTTTGCTGGCTTCTTCAGCTTCAGAGAAGGACACTTTGCTGGGAGCTGTTGCTGTGGAGAGAAGGGAATTCGCCATCACCCAGACGGAGCTGCTGCTTCTTCTCCTTCTTCCCTCTTCGTTGGTGGCTTCGCACCCCCCTGTCCTGCCGGGACGTGTGGCAGTGCCAGGCACCGCCGCGGAGCTGCTGATCCACCTCAGCCACCAGCCCGGGATCTCTGCTCATCCCTGCTGATCCAGCTGAGTGTTCCTCAGAGCCCTGCAGGAGCACCGGGACTGCCCGCCCGAGTGGGTTTGTGAAGCAAAGCCTCTCCTCCATCCCTTCCCGACTCGGCCGAGAAAGCTGTCACGGGGTCCCTGGTTCTGTTTTCTTGCTAACGCTGTAGTTATTGTTGTTTGTGTGCCTCGTTATACACACTAGTAAAGAACTGTTATTCCTATCCCCAGATCTCTGCCCGAGAGCCTCTTGATTTCAAAATTATAATTATTCGGAGGGAGGGGTCTACATTTTTCATTCTGAGGGAGGCTCCTGCCCTCCCTAGCAGACACCTGTCTTCCAAAACCGAGACAAGGTAGCTTGGTCAAAACAATGCAGCCATTAGTGGTGATCATGCCCCATGTCTAGAAATTATACACTTCCTGATAAGATTTTAGTGTTTTCTTGGACACACCTATGAATCGCTCTGTCTGTAATGGCCTGATGGTGCAACCTGAGGGGCCCTCAGACTGAAGGACCATTGTGTGTGGATGGTAGGTGGAGTCCTGCAATGGGAAAAACTCCTGATCTGGGAACCAGCAACTGAAGATAAATAGGTGCTGTGTAGAAAGAGCTGAGAGATGGATGTGTTTGCTGGTCTGAGTATGCAGAAGGCTAAAAAATGCAACATCATGGTTCAAAGGGGAAGAGCTGATTTAAAGTCCATTATAATTGTACATCAGGAAATTTGTTACAGTAATTAAATGCTAATATAAAAAGGAGATTCAAAGACATAGCTTCCTTAAAGATTGCTCTCAACCACTCAAGGTCAAAAGTAAAGTGTAAGTAATGCAGTTGGGACGTTGGATCTTTCTGACTGAATAATGTCACAAACGACAAAAGCGGTAACTCAAAGTTTTAAATTTGAACATCTCATTATATTGCAGGCCATTGGAAGACACATTAGGTTCCAAAGAGGTGTCATGTAAGGTCTTGTGCTGATAATCCATCCTTTAATTATTTCATGGAGGTTAATATTGCTGCATTAGTATAGTAGCTTGGTCTTAGCATTCAGTAATGGGATTTAAAAGAAATGGGTTTAATGGAAAATTCATAAAGCAGTGCAGAAAGACAGAACTGCTCGTGATGACATTCATGCTTTTTTAGGATTGCTTTAAGGCTTTATTTTGCAGTTGGTTTCCTGGAAGAAAAAACATTTTCTCTCCTATTATGTCCTCTCTTCTAGTATGGTTTACCCACTTTTTAGCTGCAGTTCAGTGGAGGATCTGGATTCCAGCTTGTATAGTGTGGTTGTTGTTCACTTTAACAATCTCAAGTGTTAAGCTCTTCTTTTTCAAATGTGGCATCTCTGTTTTGTTCTGGTTGCCTGCTTATGACTCGTGACTTCCTGAGGAAAACTGAAAGCTTGAGGGAATTGCATGCATATTTCTTCCATTTCTAATATTTTGAATACAAAATAAGAAGGCAAGTTTACATGGAAGTGAACATCAACATGGCTTTCAATGGCATGATAGCTCCTTTTTTGTTGGTTTTTTGGTTTGGTTTGGGTTGGGTTGGGTTGTTTGTTTTTTTTACTGAGACATTCTGGTTAATTAAAGCTAAGTGCAATAAACAAAGAGATGGTTGAGAGGAAAACCTGCCTTGCAGACAAATTAGGTAAAGCACATAGAATATCTGCCCTTGCAAGATGGAGCTTGAGAGAGGATATGTTCAATATCTGTGAACACATCTCAAGGTAAAGAGCTGCTTCAACTAAAAGACAATACTAACCAAAAAAGATGTGGTAGGGAAGGACAGTGTGAGCTATGCCTCTGTCCAGGCTGTTGGTGTGGGTCATGTGCAATGACCCATGAAGTCCTTCACTATTCCTGTTATCCTAAAAGAACCCTGGCAGAACATATGCAAGTGATACCTTCGGGTGTCTGTACATACAGATGTATAATGTATATAACATGTATACATATTTTATACAAAATATATAAAGAAGCAGCCCCTGTACCTCAGCTATTAAGAAATGGTTGGCTACAATTTCTTTTTTTGTTAAACAAGCAGGTTTTTGGCATTACAGAGCTAATGCATATTCATAATTTTTGCCAGCTCTAATTTTACTCACCTAGAGTCTTCATTAAAGGACATATGCATAATTAAATTGCCTTCTTGAGAGTTTACAGCCCATCTTTGCTCACCATTTACAGGTTTGAAATGATCAAAATATTTTTAAATGATCCTCTAATGCTGTATAAGGCTGGAAAGGCAATGTAATAAAATGTCATTCTCAGAATTTTCATATTTTGTGGTGAGCCCAAATCCTGGTTTGTGGTCTCAGGCATGTAATTCAGTGAGGCTAAGAGCAATTGCTTTCTGTGAAGTATTTGTGCTCCTTCCATAGTCTGGGCTCAGACTCTGTGGGCTGTGACCCATGTCCATCAACAGCAACTGCTGTCCAAATTCAACTTTAATGCATAATTACCAAAAGAATCAGCTCTTTACTAAGTCAGAGTAGAGATGGTGATAGTCTTGTTTTGTAACATCCTTATTTATCTGCTTCATGGGAATGTTTCAGTACCTGGGAATTTCTGTACTGTCCATGGTGTTTGGCACTGCCACAATATTATTTGGGGTTTTTTCTTGGTGTCCATGTGTGTGTGAGCAGTGTTGCTGGACAGGGGCTGTGTGGTGTCCCAGGGAGGGCTGTGCCACCCTGTGCAGGCACCACAGGGTCTTACTGCTTGTCTTTAGCTGGGCTTACAGCACCCAAACTGAGTTGTTTTCTTTGAGCTGTACGCTTTGCATTAAAAAAAGAATTTGTTTTCCTTGTCAGTCTGTGAAAAACGAAGTTCACTCCTGTAAATTTTAAAAAGTTTAATAAAGACAATAAGAGACATAAAGTAAAGCAAAGAGTTACGGCCGGGTGCCTTGGCGCGCTGCCAAGAGCACACCTGGTATCTTAGGGATACCCCTTTTATCCCATCCTTGCTGTGAGGGGTTAATGCATGTTATAAATGCAATGGCAAATTAGGGTTAATATAAAAAGCGATTTATTATAAAACAATTTTAATCACAAACAACGAGAGAAAAAAACCACAATAAATCAGCGCAGCGCTGGGTGGACAGGGGTCTATACCCGGAGGTACAGATTTACCCAAATCCACGAAGGAGGGTAGACTGTCTGGGGTTTTTATAGGGATTTTGTGTCTTGAGGCCAAAACTCTGAGCAGTTACTATTCAACAAAGAGTCTAGATGGCTGGTTGAATGAATTTCCTGGAACCGTGGAACTGAATCAATAGACGACTGGGCAGAGTCCTCTCGTATGTAAAAGGTTCTGAGTGCTTCCCAATTGTATCTTCGGTTGGGCTCTCAGGGTGAAGTGTCCAGGTCCGGTGTGGAGTCGACAGATATCTCGGCTGGGCTTCCACTTATTGTTTGGCCTGATTGCATCTTCAGTCGGGGCTTGCAGGAAGGGGTGCCCAAGTGCGGTGTGGAGTCGATAGCCATCTCGGCCTGGCTCCTTTCTTCGTTTGGCTTAATCATTCGTGTCCTGCTCTTTCTTTCAGGCTGATGAACGTTGCCTAGGATCGTTACCACCTGAATAGGTAGTTACTGCTGGGTTTGGGGAAATTCTTCGGCCACACTATATTTTATATAGTTTTTTACATTGTTACAAATCTAGTTATATACTTATTTATTCTTTCACGAATTTTTATCCAAGGTTACATTTATCACAATGCATATTCAAGCATGTCCCCTCCCTGGTTCCGCCTTCTTGGATCATGCTCTTGCACAGTCTCATTTTCTGCTGGTCAGCATAATTTTTTTGCTGGTCATCATTATTCTAGCTGGTCAGCATTCTTTTGGAGTCTGGTTTCCTTTTTTCTGCAGATGGTCAGTTGTTGATAAGGGTCTGGGCCCCTCATCCTTCTTCTGAGGGCAGCTGGGCTTATCTTTCCCCCCTGCCCATGTCCTGGTACCGGTTTTTTTGATAACAGTTTGCTCTCCATTTCCTGCTGCTGATAACAGCCTGTTTTCCACAGCTTGATCCTCCCATTGTCTTGCCTTGTCCGGATGAAACATATCCTTACCATTCAGAATTCCTATCTAAGCCTATAACTTGCTAAGAGAGAAAAGAATATAGTGAAAGCATATAATATATATTTATCAGAATAATTGTGAAAAGCCAATATTTACAACATGAATTCACAACAACTCCTCCTTTTATTTTTTTTATAAATCATTTGGCTTGAGCAATAATTCTTGTTTCCTAGCTTCTAGCACTCATTCATTTTTCTCACAAGTCAATTTAGCTTCTTCTAGCGGATCTTTCACATTATTTTGTTTTCTTAATATCATGATTTTTTGTGCCGTTCCAGATGTAGCCAATTTTGGGTCTGTAGGCATTGCTACTATTTGCATGCCCTGCACCACTTTGGTGATTAGTTGGATGAAACAGGGGATTAGACAAGGAAGGAATATTAAACCAGCTGTAGCACATAGGAGGAAGAAACCTAGCTTCTTCCACCATTCTGTCCCCAACAGGTTATTCCACCAATTAGTGGTCATCATTGATTCCCATTTTTGGACTGGCACATGGGCTATTTTTCTGATGTTCTTGGTGATATCTAGAACGGCATTTCCATTGTCATCAATTTGCAAACAACAATCTGATGTATTAAATTTCCCGCAAACACCCCCCTCTTCAGCCAATAGATAGTCCAAAGCCAGTCTATTCTGATATATTGCAGCTCTGGCTTGGCGTTGCTGACTGACTATTAATTCCATAGCCCTAGCTGTTTCATTGGTTATGATTTCTACTACAGCTTGGAGTCTTATAATGCGATTTAGCATGTAAATTGGGGTTCGATATCCCCAACTTCCATCTTGTGCCCAAGTAGCTGGCCCATATGTTTCTAGTATGCATTCAGGGGGCCATTCCTCATCTCCCCATTTTTGAGGTCCTCCAAACAATTCCCTTTTATTTCTTTTTAGGTCCTCATAAACCGGCACTCCCAATTGATCTCCATCTGGTCCTGGCAAAAGGAAGAATCCTGGTTGAATGATTCCCAGAGTACAACTCCCTTTCCATTGTGAAGGGAGCTTTGGGTATGCCCTTTTCCCACATATCCAAAATAAGCCATCTGCTGCCTTCCAATAGTCATTTTTCTGTTGATTTATATTTTCCCAAAATTTAGATATTTCTGGGATTCCAGAGTAAGGATTTTTCCCTTTACCATTACATCTGAAGAGTCTGGTTCGATTATCATACACACAATTCTTTCCTTTTACTTTTCCTTGAGTCCAATACAGAGTTGGTTCCTCTGGGATCCACCATGTAGAAGTTCCATTGCTAACCTTATACCTTTTACAGGGAGTTTTCCCTATTTCTTTAATAAATTCCTTACCAGTTCACCAAAAACATTCTTCCCCTATCACTGTTGAACTTAGAATCCATCCTTCTGGTCGAGTCCCCCCTCTTATATTGGTCCGGTTCCACTTAAGGAGTTCCACCGGGCCTATGCTACTACCTTTCCATGGCCATTCCTCCGTCATCAAGGCTCCTCCACAGACCCAGCAGTTTGTTATGTTAAGTTCTTTACTTATCCTCTCCCCTAAATCCACAAACAGGTTTTTCCCTAGTCTTGAGATATCTATTTCCCCTTTTAATTGCTGTTTGAGCCTTGCATACAGGTCCTGACGTGAGGTTAAGTTAGGTTTAGGTTTCTGTGTTGGTTTTATCTTTTTTCTTATCACTTGCTCTTTTATCAAATCTTGGGTCTTTCCCTTGACCGCCCCCGTGAAGCAAATCCATTTTTCCCCTTTTGGGCAAGTGCTTCCCAATCTAGTACCACTGATTCCTAAGTTTTCTGTGATCCAATATTTTTCTCCTTTATGTATACAGGTACTTAACTTGGATGGGTTATAGCAGTGACTATTGATATTGGTGTGGGTAATAAGAAAGAAACCCCGGCGTTTTTCCATGTAAAGTTTTCGATAGCATTTGTAACATGGCTTTGCTGGGGTCCCAAAAGGGAAAAGGATAAGTGACAGAAAAAGGAATAATAGGGGTCCAGTATGACTTACACCCCCACCAATCCTGCCTATGAGGTTGCAGCTCACAGCAGGTGTTTTATATTCTTCTTGGTGGCGAGTTATAGAGGCCAATCTGGTCTTGCCCCCTATTTCCTTGTCACTTCCTCTTTTGTAATTTCCAAGCAAATCTCTTTTGACACCTTTTAACAGTAGTATCCCACTGTTCTTCAGGTATTTCCCACTCAACAGGCACCAGTAAATCCCATCCACAGAACAGAGTTATTATTTCAGTTGCCTGCAATTCTGTTTGGATAGAGGATCTATTATGTGCTCGACACTCCCTACAACAAGAACGCCGATTGTGTGAGCTGCAATACCAATTTTTCCCACAACTTAAACACTTATATTTAACCCAGCTAGCATGTCCCGTATTGGGATGATTTATACAAGGTATATGGTGTGGCACTGATGGAAGTTGTGATTCTCCCCCTTCTTTATACAGATCACAGGCCAAAGCAAAAATATGAGGATTTCCTGACCGAAACAGCCCCGATCCTCCTGTTTGGAGAGGGAGTATTCCTCCCCAAGGTGGATATCGAAGGTGTCTCAGAACTTGTCCAGGCAGGACTTGAAACCACTGATACAGGCTTGGTCTCACTTCCCAATTAGGCGTGATTCTTTGCTCATCCCTTGGATCCTGTGGATTGTCCCAGTTCATTACCACCCAGCCCCCGCTTTAGAGTCAATTTGGTATCACCTGGTTCAGAAGTTATAATCCACTCCTCAGGTCTTTTCACAGGTCCCTTGATTCTACTGGCGTGGATCCAGCCTCGCTCCCTGGTCCGGATTGCGGCCTCCGTTGTCAGCAGTACCTGAAAAGGACCTTCCCATTGAGGAGTTAAAGACTGTTCCTTCCATGTCTTTACCAGTACCCATTCTCCTGGATGAATATTATGAATTTTGAACTCCAAAGGGGTGGTTTGAGGGATCATTCCTTTTAGCCTTAGGTTTTCAAGTGTTTTAGCAATTGTGGTGACATATTTTCTGACACTTATTTCCCCTACTTCATAAGTGGCAGTTTCATGTCGGGTGGTAAGGAAGGGTAGTCCAAACATCATTTCATAGGGTGACACTCCCACGTCTGACCTGGGTTGTGTTCGAACCCTTAATAGAGCCAGAGGTAAACATTTTACCCAGGACATCTGGGTTTCAATCATTAATTTTGTTAAGGTCTTCTTTGAAGTTTGATTCATTCTTTCCACCCTGCCTGAACTTTGTGGGTGCCAGGGGGTATGCAATTCCCATTTTATTCCCAAGGTTTGGGTTATTTGCTGTAAGACTTTAGATGTAAAATGTGTTCCTCTATCTGAGTCTATTTTATTAATCATTCCATACCTGGGAATAATCTGTTCCAAAAGAGTTTTACACACCACATTAGCTGTGGCCCTGGCAGCGGGAATAGCTTCCACCCAGTGAGTTAAGTGGTCTACTATTACCAATAGGAACTTCCATTTTTGGACTTGGGGAAGTTCAGTGAAATCCACTTGAATACTTTGGAATGGCCGTAAGGCTAATTCACGGCCACCTAATGGTGTTTTTCTCATTATTTTTCTATTTACCTTTTGGCAAGTTATGCAGTTTTCAGTTATTTGTTTTGCTACCCCAAAAATTCCAATGCATCCAAAATCCCTTAGAAAGTGATCACACAAAGCCTGAGTACCCCAATGAGTTTTCTGAAGCATATCTTCTAATATTTTTCTGGTGAGTGGCTTATTAAGTAACTGTCTCCCATCAGGGAGTTTCCACTTTCCAGACTGATCCCGTTCTCCCCCTATCTTAAGCAATTCTTTTTCTTCTTTCTCACTAAATTTAGGGATTTCCAATTCTTCCCTGTCTGGGGTTAAAATTAACATTACTCGTTTGTCCCCATTTTCTGCCGCTTCTTTAGCCTCCTGATCCGCTGAGTTATTCCCTCTTATTTCAGGTGTCATTCCCTTTTGGTGTCCTTTGATATGTACTACAGCTATCTCCTCAGGCAGTTTTAACGCTTCTAAAACTTCTAAAATAAGTCCCTCATGTACTAGTCCATTCCCTTTTGAGTTTAGTAACCCCCTTTCTTCCCAAATTTTCCCAAAGGTATGAATTACTCCAAAGGCATACTTTGAGTCAGTATAGATGGTCCCCTTTTTATGTGTTAAATGCTCCAGTGCTCTTTTTAGAGCATATAATTCACAAGATTGAGCAGACCAGTTTGAAGGTAGACTTCCTTTTTCGATGGTCTGCATATTTTCCCCATCAACTACAGCATATCCTGACATTCTTTTTCCTTGCAAGCATCTGGATGAACCATCAACATATATTTTTTTTCCCTCCAAAAGGGCTTGTTCTGCTAAATCTTCCCGAACTTTAGTTTGGCATTGTATGATTTCCAGACAATTATGTGCCAAATCATCTTTTGGTTCCCCATACAGAAATTGGGCCAGATTGAGACTCCTGCTTGTTTCTATTGTCAAATCATTATTGTCAATTAAGATTGCTTCATATTTTAACATCCTGGAGTCTGTTAACCATTTTTCAGCTTTTTGATTTAGCACATTTCGGACAGCATGGGGTGTGCATACAATTAATTTACTTCCAAAGGTGAGCTTACGGCTTTCCTCCACCAAAATAGCAGTAGCTGCTATTGCCTGAATACATACTGGCCAGCCATGGCTCACTGGATCCAATAATTTGGATAAAAAGGCTATTGGTTTCTTCACCCCCCCCCATTCTTGAACTAAAACCCCGTGAGCTACTCCGTTTTCCACATTAACGTATAAATGAAAGGGTTTTTCTAAGGAGGGTAGGCTTAGGGCTGGTACTGAGGCTAGTTTCAATTTCAATTGTTCTAATTTATCATCATCATCTTTAGTCCATCTTATATTGTCTCCCCCTGTCAATTTCTCATACAAAAATTTTACTGCTTGTGTGTATCCTTCAATCCACAATCTACAGTATCCTAACAGTCCTAGCAGTTTCCTAACCTCTTTCTTTGAAGAGGGAGGAGGAAGGGATAGGATCCCTGCAATTCTTTCAGGATTTAATTTCCTGCTACCTTTGCTTATCAGGTGACCAAGATATTTTACCTCTGATTCCACAAACTGTAACTTTCCTTTTGATACTCTGAGTCCCTTTTCCCCAAGAAAATTCAGAAGTTTTATAGTAGCTTCTCTAACTTCAGCTTCTATTTCTCCTGATATTAGGAGATCATCCACATATTGGATAATTTGTATTCCTACAGGAGTGGGGAAAGTTTGTAGTATCTCTTCTAAGGCTTGCCCGAATAGATTTGGGGACTCTGTGAATCCTTGTGGTAATTTTGTCCATCTTAATTGTTGCTTTCTCCCGGTATTTGGATCTTCCCATTCAAAGGCAAAAATATCTCGGCTTTCTTCTGCCAGTGGGCAGGCCCAGAAAGCATCTTTAAGATCCACCACACTAAACCACTGATGTTGAGGTTGGATTTTACTTAAAAGAGTATAAGGATTAGGAACCACAGGGTAACGGGCTCGTGTTCTTTTATTTACCTCCCTTAAATCTTGCACTAATCTGTAATTTCCATCAGGTTTCTTTACTGGGAGTATAGGGTGTTATGAGGAGATTTACAAGGTTCCAATGTCCCATCCTTTATCAATTCTTCTATTACTGGCTTTAAGCCTTCTCTCCCCTCCAAAGAAATAGGATACTGACGTACACGTATGGGACGTTCTTCCCTTTCAATAGTGACCCTTATGGGGTCAATATTCAATCCACCCCTATTTCCTTTTCCAGCCCAAACTTCTTTGTTAATTTTCTCTTCATCTTTTTGACCAAGTTTTAACACTTTGGCTGTCATTTTCCCTTCTACTGGGATAACCCCAATTCCTAATTGTATCTGTAAATCCCTTCCCAATAAGTTGCTGCCAGCCCCAGGAACTAGTAAAACATCTCCTATTCCTATTTTTGTTTCTCCTTCTATGACCACATTTTTAATGACAGGAACTTTAAACCCTTCCCCTTTTGCCCCTGTTACTTTTACAGTATCATTACTTATATCACATCCCTTTGGAATATTAACAACACAAGTCCTTTCTGCCCCAGTATCAACTATAAATTCTAATGTCTCCTCTTGGGAGCCCACTTTTAAAGTTATCAAAGGCTCCAGATGGTATTTGTCCCCCAAAAAATAGAGCCAGTGACTCCCCTATTCTTCCTCTGGGGGTGTCTCTTGAAATATCTTTAGATCCCTCCTTAAGTGAGGGCATTCTCGTTTAAAATGCCCTTCCTTTTTGCAATAAAAACAGGTATTCCTGGGTTGTCCCGGGAATTTTGATTGTGCTGGATTTTTATTTCTTCCCTTTTCCCCACTTCTAGCCCCTGAGTGTTTAGGAGGAATTCCTGAGGGTTTTTGATTCAGATTTTTCTGGAAAGTGTTTTCCCTCATAGTGGCTATCATGATTTTTGCTTCCACTTTAGCTTTTTCTTCATCTCTCCGTACATAAACCCTATGAGCTTCTCTTAATAAGTCACTTAAGGGTTTGTCGTGCCAGTCTTCCAATTTTTCTAGTTTTTTTCTAATATCTGGCCATGCCCGGGTGACAAAATTGACCCTTAGCAGGGCTTGTCCTGCTAGGGACTCAGGGTCTATTCCAGAGTATTGTTTCATATTTTTTCGGAGCCTTTCCAGCCATTCAGTTGGGGTTTCCTCTTTTCCCTGTTGTCCCTCAAAGGCTTTTCTAACATTTTGCCCTCGGGGCGCCCCCTCCTTTATCCCTTTGATTATCAAATTACGATAAACATTCATACTTCCCCTCCCAACTTCATCATTCTGGTTCCAATCAGGAGGTGCAGTTGGCAATTTCTGTTCTCCTGGTGGGCCTTGTTGGTTTTCTCTTTCCCATATTTTTATCCCAGCAGTTCTAATCATATCTCTTTCCTCTTGGGAAAATATTATTTTCATTATTGATTGCATTACTTCCCAAGTGAAAATATTGGGCCCTAGGAATTGATCTAATTGTTCAGCCGTACCTATAGGGTCTTCTAATAGCCCTTTAATCTCCTTTTTGAAATTCCTAACTTCTGTAGAAGTTAAAGGAGCATTCACAAATCCCATTCCCCCCTGGACCCCTCCCATAGGTACTTCTCGTAATGGGAATAAATTGATTTCTTGGTTCCACTCTCCCTGTCTATCTGTTTTTACACCCCCCTTCCCTTGTTTTGTATTAGTGTTGGTGACACAGAGGTTATCAGGCTGCTTTTGAGCTTTAATTGCTCCCCTTGTGTTCTGATATGGTGCCCCTTCGTTAAGAAGAGATGTTATCTGGGCGGCAGGCGCTGAACTCTCCAAAGGAAAAGAGGCAGAAACAGAGTCCGGCAGGGAAGCTGGGATCCCTAGTGCAGAAGGAGTGAGAGCGGGGCCTGGCAGTGAAGCCAGGGCCGCCTGTGCAGAGCTGCTGGGGTCCGGCATTGAAGCCGGAGCTGCTGCAGCCGGAGTGCTGGTGTCCGGCAGTGAAGCCGGGGCAGGCAGGGCGGGTGGAGCAGAAGCCAGAGTCGGGACACCCAGCGCTCTCCCCTGTTCGAAGGGGGGGGCAGGAGTTCCCGGGACGGGTGGAATTCCCAGCATCAGCGGGGGTGGGAGGATTCCCAGCGCCATTGGAGGCGGAGGAATTCCCGGAGGCTGGGGAACCCCTGCGGCTGGCTGCAGCGGGAGGGCTCCCTGTGTTAGTGATGGAGGTAAGACATCCAGGGGGTCCCATTTTTTTTTTATTTTCTGTTTGCTCAACCTCTGGAGTTTTAGATACTTTAAAAACTCTGGCTCCCAGAGGTTCTGTGTTTCCTAACCAGCAAGAGGCATATTCTCTTTCTTCTGGATTGTATGGCTCTTTTGAATTCACAAATATATTTAGAGCCTGGCAGATCCAAGCCTCCGAGGACCCGTATTTTGGCCAGTAAACATGATCAGGTCTAATTTCCTTTTTTACCCACTCCTTCATGCAGAATTGGATCATTTTTACTTTGTCTTTCCCCTTTGTATTGGGATCTGTATCCCAATTTGCTAGTTTGACCCCGAGGGGACTATCTTGAGGTATATCCTCTGGTATTTTATTAATTCTTTTTTCTCTTAAGGCCAGCTTACTGGTTCTCTATCCCATTTTTCCAAGTGTTCTCTGTTTCACCCTACTCCTTTTAAGTACCACTATTTAGAACACCAATTGTACTATTTTAGAATACCAATTCCACTCCTTTAAAACACCAGTTCACTTCTTTAAAATACCTATGTTAACTCCCCTAAAAAACACGAGTTCACTTCTTCAAAGCACTAATCACCCTTCACAGCACCACCAACAAAACCAACAAACCCCAAATCCCTCTCTCAGTGTTCTTGTTACAGTCCACCTTCCCCCCCTCAAGATACAGTTATACACGATCTCTCATTCACACATGCATTCTCATTTCTTTAATAGACTTTCCACACTCACTTTCACTCACACCAAGACAATACAATAATAAGGTACCTTCAATGTTGTTGGCCAACCCCCCCAGATTTTCTTGGGTACTGTATCCCACACTTCCCGTGGTTTGCACCCTCAACCTGGCAATATTCCTGGGGATTTATTAACTTTTATCCCCTTTTTGTCCCGTCTCCTAGTACACTGAACTTAGGAGAACTCCCGACTCCTTCCTTTCCAGGGGTCCAACCCCTCCCTGAGACCCCAGTCCCAGTAACCCCGGGGGGATTCTTTCACTCCTTTTTCATTCACTTCGTCCAATTCCCGGCCTATTTTCTCACAAAAGATAGGAACCTCGGTAGTATGGACTCCGTTCTCGCTCAGCAGGTCTGGGGTAACCAGCTTGCGTCTCATTCACACACATTCATCCCCCCGTTTCCACCCCACTGATCAGCACTTACCAATTCCTGTTCAGGTCCTGAAAGATTATGGGGTTTTGAAGGAGCGCTTTATTACTTTGATTTTTTTATTTTTCTTTGCTTTACTTGTCTCTCTCTTGTCCTTCGGGTGTTGCCCTGCTACCACCGATGACACCAGAAGAGCCAAAGCGGATTACCAAAGCTGGCAGGGAGGTGCCTTCCCCCGCCTGGAATCTTCTGGTTTCCCCGGGGCGAGGTGCTTCATCCGAGACGAGCCCCCAATTTCTGTGAAAAACGAAGTTCACTCCTGTAAGTTTTAAAAAGTTTAATAAAGACAATAAGAGACATAAAATAAAGCAAAGAGTTAAAATGGCCGGGTGCCTTGGCACGCTGCCAAGAGCACACCTGGTATCTCATGGATACCCCTTTTATCCCATCCTTGCTGTGAGGGGTTAATGCATATTCAAGCATGTCCCCTCCCTGGTTCTGCCTTCTTGGATCATGCTCTTGCACAGTCTCATTTTCTGCTGGTCAGCACAATTTTTTTGCTGGTCATCATTATTCTAGCTGGTCAGCATTCTTTTGGAGTCTGGTTTCCTTTTTTCTGCAGATGGTCAGTTGTTGATAAGGGTCTGGGCCCCTCATCCTTCTTCTGAGGGCAGCTGAGCTTATCTTTCCCCCCTGCCCATGTCCTGGTACCGGTTTTTTTGATAACAGTTTGCTCTCCATTTCCTGCTGCTGATAACAGCCTGTTTTCCACAGCTTGATCCTCCCATTGTCTTGCCTTGTCCGGATGAAACATATCCTTACCATTCAGAATTCCTATCTAAGCCTATAACTTGCTAAGAGAGAAAAGAATATAGTGAAAGCATATAATATATATTTGTCAGAATAATTGTGAAAAGCCAATATTTACAACATGAATTCACAACAAGTCCATTGCAATTCCTCTCCCCTTTGTGGCCCTTGTGTGATAAATGTAACCTTGGATAAAAATTCGTGAAAGAATAAATAAGTATATAACTGTATTTGTAACAATGTAAAAATTATATAAAATATAGTGTGGCCTAAGGATTTCTCCCCAGACCCAGCAGTAACTACCCATCCAGGCGGTAACGACCCTAGGTCACACTTATCAGCCTGAGAGAAAGAGGAGGACACGGACAATCAGGCTAAACAATGAGAGGATACCCAGCCTGAGATGCCCATCGGCTCCACACCGCACCTGGACACTCCACCCTGCAAGCCCCAACTGAAGATGCAATCAGGCCAAACAATGAGAGGAGCCCAGCCGAGATATCCATCAACTCCGCACCGGACCTGGACACTTCACCCTGAGAGTCCAACCGAGGATACAATCGGGAAGCACTCAGAACCTTTCACATGCAAAAGGACTCTGCCCAGTCGTCTATTGATTCAGTTCCACGGTTCCAGGAAATTCATTCAACCAGCCATCTAAACTCTTCGTTGAATAGTAACTGCTCGGAGTTTTAGCCTCAGGACACAAAATCCCTATAAAAACCCCAGACAGTCTACCCTCCTTTGTGGATTTGGGTAAATCTGTACCTCTGGGTATAGACCCCTGTCCACCCAGCGCTGCGCTGATTTATTTTATTGTGGTTTTTTCTCTTGTTGTTTGTGATTGAAATTGTTTTATAATAAATCGCTTTTTATATTAACCCTAATTTGCCATTGCATTTATAACACCTTGTGAGCCTTACTGCCAGGGAAGGCACTGAATATTGGGACAGGCATATGACAGCCCCACAACAAGCCCCATACCAGGCAGGTGGCACAGAGATGAGCCACGTGTGCGGTGTAAACAGGGAGAGACTTGGGTTGCAGCGTACTCCATGTCCTGTATTGTTTTTAAAACACCAATGATACACAGGCAGAGGAAGTTCAGCTCCCTTTATATAAACTTGTTTTATTAAAATTAGTATTTTCACTCAAATTTTTAAGAAATCCTTTATTTCACATGAACAGAAGCATCTCGCAGCAGGGCAGTCTCTTGGGCCCCAGGGTTTAACCACCTCCAGACTGCCCAGTGGCCTGGGATCATGGGGCCAGCTGCCCTGCCAGCCCCATGTGCCCCTGTTCTCTCCCCACTGCACCCTGCAGGGTCAAACAAACCTCAGGTGACTGCAGGAGTTAAAAATCAAACCTGCATGTCTGCTGAAGGGAACTCCAGAGGGCAGCTCTTAGTAGCTGTGATTTTTCAGGCTGGACTGCCTCGGAGGTCCTCCAGGGATTCAGGGAGGAGGTAGGAGGTGCAATCCTACCCCTGCTGGGGCTGGGAGGGCCGGAGTTCACCCTTTTTGCTCCTGTTCCCCAGGTGTTCCCCGCTGACATCAGCCCGGCCTCTCTGTGGCCATTTCTAGAACCAAGAGCACTGACCATGGTGACATTTAGCCCTGGTGTCCCCCCAGACCCATCGTGACTCTCCAGGTGAAGAGATGGAGATGCAGAAACCGGTGCCGAACCCCTAGCAAAGGTGGCACTCCCTTCTCTGCCACCCCTCTGGAGTCTCCTCCATGCCCCTGGAGCCAGGTTTGGGGCTGTTTGGGGATTGACAAAACCCAGGCATTCCTAACTGCTGCACTGCTCAGCAGCTTCCACAAGTATCTTTGCCATAACTGCTAAAGAGGTCTTTATTTTATTTTTTTTCCACTTTTCTTCTTGTTTGTTTGTGGATTTTTTGTTTGGGTTTTTTCTGCTTTTTTAAGGAAAAAAAAATATTTTTAACCACAGCAGCATGATACCAGCATATCATCTTGGCACATACTCCCTGGGCAGCCCTGAGAAGTTTCTTCCCCTTAGGGCTTCATCCACTGTCAGGATATATCTGTTGATAAGATCTTTCATTTCCTGGGTGAATGGCTCAAAATTCTTTTGTTTAGCACCGGACCGCTTAAAATTCCCATCCCTGTTGTTCTCCACACAGAGCAGCCGGTCCTCTGTCACTGTCACATTCAGAAACTCCACCATCTCCTTCAGCTTGGGGATGAGGCTCTGCTTCAGATCCTCATAATGGACAACGAGCAGACGCTTCCCGTACTTCAGCCACTCTAGGACATGGGAGGCCCACCAGGAGGCATAGCTGTTCACAAAATCTGGCCACTCTGGATCACCAAGAAACCAGGAAAATGAGACACTGTTAGCCATGCTGTACAACAGCAATTTTCCTTTGTCTTTGACATTAATGATACCTTGATCTCTATTTGCTATCTTTGATAATTTAATTACCTGAAGTCAAGACAGTCCTAGTGAAAGCTTTTGGGCTGGACAAAGAGCATTTGTGGCTGGAATGTAACAATTTGCAGTTAGTTGTATAGGAAAGCCACTCCCAGCAGACTTTTTCTTTTTTCTGGGGGCTATTTTGTCAGTTTTTGATGAAAAGGTCTTGAGTTGTGTCTGATGAAAGGTGATGCATCAGCATGGGAAAGAAATGTGCTGTGACACAGGACACTTCCCCCCAGCCCTCTGCCAAGCCACAGCTGTAATGCCTAAAATATGTACAAGGAGAAATGTAAGCCAAACAGCTTTTCTGCTGCAGTCTGAATGCAGCAGTGTATCCAGTGGGGAAATTGCAATCACCAGCCAGCTTGCCAGTCAAACAGATGAAGTGTGGCAGGCAGGTTCTGAAGTCTTTTCATGTGTTCAAGGGACACTGAATTTCAGGTCCATTTATTGCTATTATCCTTATTTTTCTGGAGTGCAGTAACACCTGTGCAGTGCTGTAAAATATCCTTCATGAAATGTCATGCTCCATTGGATACTCCAAATCTTAAACTAGATTTCTCATAGTTATTACATGCTGCAGGGGCAAATTTTCTTCACCTCAGCCTGGCAAACGGGCTGTGCACAGGAGCGTTGCACGTGGACCTGTTTTCTATGCCCAACAGTGCAGTGGCAGTGATGCTCCCGTGTGCCTGTGGCAGTGGTGCTGCATTCCCCTCCCCTCTAGGGGTGGACATACAGCAAGACCACAGCCACTGCCACCATGCAGGTGTCAGAGGTTTTTGGACTGATCTCAGCTGCAGCAGGACTCAAGTCCCACTGTATTTGTTTGCAGTGCTCACTCAGGTCCTAGCATGTCCCCCCTTCCCAGCACTCCGAGGAGATGGGTTTCAAACCAGCCTGTGTTGGGGAAATGCTCACCTTTGCTCTTCCAGTTGCGGTCAGTGGCATAGCCCAGATGCCCAGCATATTTTCTGTTGAACTCTGCCATCAGTGATTTGTATGGGTTCCTTATCAACAGGATCGCTGAGTCGAACATTTCAATCTCTGTCTTGCCACTTTCGTGTGTTTTCACACAGATGGTCCTTCTACTTCTCCAGTGGTCTTTTTCTCCTTTAAAACCTGTTTTACAAGACACCATTATTGGCTTTTTTGCCTGATTATGTATCTGTACCTTTTCCCACTAAATCATTCCCTACAGTGGTGTAAAGTAGGTGTGACAGTACCAGTCAGCTAAACCATGGTGGAGCCCCAACCACCAGGCTGGGTATGTGCTGGCGGCCAGGTTATCCCTCTGCTGTTATCCTTATCTGCTGGGGGAGGCATCCTCAGCCCTGCACTGCAATGAGGCAGCTTTTCACAGGGCCAGTGCATGGTGCTTGCTGAGCCTCTGCCACCTCAGGATACTGTTCTCCTAGAGCAATTAGTAACGTTTGAAAATTTAACCTACGTGTTTACTGAAAGGTCTTACCCACAGCATTTAGGTAACTGGTCTTTTGGACCAGCCTGTCAGGTGGGAGCTGCACATGTGTGTGTGCACAGGGCACTAGTGCAGGCAAGTGTGCACATTTGCAGATGGAGAGGCTGGCTGTTTGTGAGGGCAGCTGCTCTGTCACAGCAACGTGCTGCGGGAGCTGTCCCTGCTGCCATCTGCACTGCGGGAAGCTGCTTGGTCCAGGCGTGTTTAAATTGTACCAAACATGCTGACAGTGACAGCCATTGCTGGCTCAAGCAGAAGGATGACAGAGCATTAAGTAAAGCTCTGTGCTTTGGAAGGGCTGCCTGTGTCCCATCTCTTGGGCCCCAGTACCTTTGTTGTAGAGGGCTCCATCAAAGTAATAACTTCCTGTGTAGTATCCTGTGGCATGCTCTATCAGATGGCGTGCCCACGTATTCCCAGCCCCAGGAAAGCTTGACAAAGCAACAAATACTTTGGATTTTGTGGTTAAGAATTTCCTGTCCGTGCAGCGGGTGTCTGTGAGTGGAGAAGATAATTCATTGTTACCATTGTGGCTTTTTAGTCATTCCAATGACAGCTCTTGATTACAGAGTTTATTGCTTCTTCCTTCTCTCTTTTAGAAATATAGGGTATCAATCTGGTCTGGTTGTGAGTCAGCTACTTCCTAAAATTAATTCAGCTGTATGAGGTCAAAGAGATTATCCTCAAAGAGGTTTCTGCTGGTTTTGTGTAAGGCAATGCTTTTTTGATAAAGCTGCAACAAACCATTGTACTTGCCAGCAAGTTGTCTTAAAAGGTGTTGGGTAATGAGAGAATGGAAAGATGCATCTTCACGAGCATGATTGCAAGGGGGGAATTTAGAGAAAACCTGTTTCCTAAATTCCTGCCTGTATGGTGATACCCACTTCTGTGGCTCAGACTGCTGTAAATGAGATCACTTTTACCCACTGCAGACGGGGCACAGCGGCTGTTCACAGCAGCAGTGGCCCTGGCCAAGCGAGGCTGGAGCTTGTACCTTGCACAGGTGTCTGATAGACCAGGCAGTACTCTCCTCCAGCAGCGCTGCTGGCGTTGCGGGTCCCACTGCAGCGCGGTCTGTCCGTGCCCTCGTGCAGCGAGAACTGCCTGGTGGGGTACCCACAGTAGCATTCCTGCCCTCGGATCACTGCCAGCGGGAACTCCTGCAAAAGAGGGGAAACGGATCGCTGTGTGAATGCCATGGCATCAACAGCCTGCAGGGAATGCTGCTGCCATGCAAAGAAACTAAATCTTAATGAGGCCACTGTCAAGATCAAAGCAGTGTCATTCTAAAGTTCCTGCTACTTTTCTGTTACTTCTTTATACTTGTGTTACCTTGCTTCTAGTAGAAACCTACTAAGGTGTGCAATCATGAGGAAGGTGTAGTTAGTGTTGTTTGCAAGGAATAAATTCCTAAGGAAAATTCTTGTCTGTAAGAAGTCTTTTTTAATGGATTTGATGCAGAGTAATTCAGGTTTTGGTGTACCAATCTTACCCAGGAAGGGTAACAGGCTGCAAAGATGTATAGTGAAAGGGCAGTGAACCCCCAGCTGCTGGGCTAATAGTGGTAAGAATTAAAACAAGTTTGAGGGAAATGTGCTAAATATTTGCCAAAAAAATTAGCGGTTGTTTACTGGCCCTAAAATTCAGGTTTTCTACTGTTTACCAAAAAGATTTGGGTTGCCTTAGAGTCCTCCGTGGGCTCTCTTGGTGGCACAGGGCTGTGTGGGTAGGCAGAAGGCTGAAGGAAGCTCAGGGAGTATTTGAGTGCAGAACCTTCCAGTCCATTTATTCCATACCAACACTTTTTGTCTTTTAAAAGTCTTTTGGAGTCTGGGAGCATGTGACAGGACTGCTGAGCAGCTTATCTCTTGCTCTTTCCCTTGCACTCATCCTCTGATAAGGAGTTGAATGCAACATGTGTGCTGTGTGTGCCCAACAGCCTACATTTACTTAGCGAATGAGATAGGACATTGTCAAAAAACTATTTACAGATTTGATCCAAGGTCAAAACAGTTCTGGGTTTGCCTGCAAACAGAAATTTTTCCTTTACAATGAGGCCGTGTTTCTCAGTTTGAGAAATTAGCAAGTGTCCCTGCCCTCAAACACAGCCTAGAATAAAAGTGTTCCTTGTACCTCATGCCAAGTGGCTCCTGAAAGTGATGAACTTTTCTGGACGGCTGGAGGTTCTGTGAGGCAACAAGATAACTTCTCTGTACTCCTGCATCTTTAGAAGGTCATCAGTGCAGGGTGCCAGTGGTGCAGTGTCTGTCCCCAGGGCAGGCTGGGTGGACAGGCTGACCCTCACCTGCACAACCTTCCCACAGTTTGGGCAGCACATGAGTGAGGAAGGAGAGAAACCTGGAGTGGGCTTTGCATGGGAAAATCTCAAAATTTTCCTAATATCCAAGCTAAACCTCCCCTGTGTAACTTGAAGCCATTTGCTTATTCTGTGGGAGAGAAGATTGCACTGGGGCCATGGGTCCTGGTCAAAACACTGTAATCAAACAGCTTTTAATTGTTTTAATCAATTTTGTGATGCTGCAAAAAGCAATTGAACATTGAGTTTAGTGCGTGAGGCTGAATGTGGTTGTGGGCAAAACCTGACCATACAGTGAACCCTGTGTAGAAAGCACCAGCCCCATTAGAGTGGGGAGGACAGGGAGGGAACCAACAACCACAAAAGCAGAGGGTGCCCTGCCCGTGCCCTGTGCTTGGCTTCCTGAGTGATGCCACCTCCCTTGGAGGGCACTAGAGCCACGTTTTGGATGCTGCCAGGCCACATCCACCCTCTGGCAGCATGTATCACCATGAGCTGCAGCCACCTCCCCTGGGGTCAGATGTGGCTCAGGGCTTGATTGGAAACGGAAACGGTATTGATTTCGTCCTGGTCGATACTCATCACTTAGAGCAGCTTGCCTGTGTCTCATGTCTAGTGGCACCACTCTGATGACTTTCCCTCCCGCCATTTCCACTCCAGCAGTTGGACCAGATGCATCACTGGGTATTTACCCTGTTGAGTTTTTTCCTTTAGAAACTCATTTACAAATTCAAGCTCTAAGGCACTAATCTCTGCCCTTCCCTCAGCAGGTTAGAATTTAAAATAACAATAAAAGAAAGGATGTGAAATGAGAACTGTTCTTACTTTCTTGGAGCAAAATTCAGAGCACGTCTCCACCGTCAAATTGGGCTGTATCAAAGAGGCGGGAAAGGTGTCTGTTAAATTTTCTGGAGCTCTAAAACATCCTCGATAGATAACATTCCTCCCTGCAGGGTTATGAAATAAGTTTATCTTAGAAAACGATGTCCATAGTATCCTGCCTCTTTCACAAAGAATAATATTAGGTTCAGAAGCCAAAAATAATAAAATAAATTTTGTATTACAAAGACTGCAGAAATAACAGAAACTACAATATACACTAGAAAAACGTGTTTCAAATGGTGTGGTATTGAAAGGAGCACATGCCTTTATCTTTGTACAAACCACGGGAAACAGCGCTGCAGCACCGAGTTTGAGTTAAATTTCACCAGCGAAGGGCATTGCTATTGTTTGCGGGTCCCAGTTTCCTCTGAAGACCTACTTTCCCCTCAATGAGTTAAAAGTCCCATATAAAAATCTACAAAGCTCCTGCATCAGAAAAGGAAAGGAATGTAAATGACTCCTGAAAACCCCCTCATCGAACCCACCTTCCTCTTCAGCTGCCCCTCTGCTCCCATGCCTTTTCAGGCCAAGGGAGTTTGCTGCAGCCTTTCAGACTCTAAACCGGTCTTTTGTCAGCTGCTCAGGGAGATCAACTTTCATTGTGTCTTCAGCACCAGCCTCGGATTTCACCTGCTTCTGCAGAAACACCACAGAGCTTGGCACTAGTGAACCGTATTGTCAGAATTGATATGGGAAGTGAGTTGAATGACAGGAGAGACGTGGTGCAGTTAAGAAAAAAAAAGAATTAGTTCTGCATGAATTTATTGGCAGAAAAGCCCTGACTCTCTAGCAAAAGCCTAGAGCAATCTAAGGAGAAGCTGCTTACAGTTTGTTCTTATAACTATTCAAACCATTTACTAGAAGCAGAGCTGGATCTCTGGGATGACTCAGGTGATGTGAAAATAAAATAAAATAACTCCACCCCAAGCTGAAAGGAACAGGAGTCTATCTAGGACCAGCTCCCTTGAGCATGGCCCCAATGAATAAAGTTTGTACTTCTCAGAATGTTCTTGAAAGGTCTTCTACTAAATCTCACACTGATATTTAATTCCTGGAACAAAACGTTTACAAACATGTTTAGAGTTTTCTCAGTGTCAGGAAGAAAGCTTGACCTGCCTGCACCAGCATTGGGAGGGAGCAGGATGCTCCATGGAGGACCCATGGATTGCACTGGACACAACTGGCTCTGTGTGCTCTGCCCACTCTCTTTCGGGGGAAAACTGAGGCACGCAGGACTCTGCCACAGCCACCCCTGGCCACCACAGCTGCACCCTCCGGGCCTCCTTCCCGTGACACGGGGGCTTGAGTCGGGGTGTTCAGGGAGAGAGATGGGAGACAACAAACCCTGTCTGGGAGGGTTTAAGTGGAGATGCCACTGAATCTGCTCTGTGTAAAAGACTTACATGAGGTCTGTGCTCTATGGTACACAGCATAAATCATGCGGGCCTTTACAGTCTCCGTCACTTTCTAACGTACTTGTTCATTGTGATTAATACTTCTGCTGGCCCTGCAACTGCCTTGTGTCAGGGGGATTCTTTAAACAGACAACAATCAGGTATTACTAAGGGCAAGAAAATCACATGTCTAGCTTCAGGTTAGGCTAATTTGAGGAGTAATTCATTAATACTTAAAAAAAATAAATAAATGCTGTCTTTTCCTGAGGAATAGGTTTATATACTTAACACTGGAGGTTGAAAGAGTGATGTATGTCCTGGGAAACCTGCCAACATGCCTGTCAGCCTGACAGTGGCAATTCAGGTCTATATACCTTTGATATATAATTTATATGTAGCTGGTTGGATTATTGTACAAACCTTGACTTGTATTTAAGAAGAAATGAAATACCACCAATACTGGCACAACCTAAGGTCTTGGTGTTTCTTCTCCGCAAAGAACATCCATAACGTTTTCTGAGCTTGCCAATTGCAAAGAGTGATATGCTGTTTAGCTCTGTTACGTGCTTTGTGTTTGCCTAAAGTTTTATCCATTGAGTCCCCCATGGCAGCTAACTGAATGATGGGTATAATGTGTTGCCATCTAAAGATGGAACAAAATTCCCAGCTGCTGCTGGAACAGAAGTCCATGGAAAAGCAAACTCTGGTCTCTTTTCTCTCAGGAAAGGGATTGATGTGGCTCTTTCTGTCCTCCACTTATTCCTCACAGTCACAGATCACTTACTTTGTTTAGGATCATCTGAGTGTAGGGTGGCCTTGATCTGAGTGATTTTCTGCCCTCCTGTTACAGGGCATCTCTTACAAGGCTATTTCTTAGACACACATGGGTTTGTAGCCCATCAATAGATACCAAAGGGAGTGGTTTTTTCAGCTGAAATTGTGCTTCTGTTGAAGTCATTCTGCTCTGTGCTGAGTTTCCTCCCTGGTGACAGGAACCTCCTCTGTGGCAGCCCTAGGCAGCATGCCAGGCACATGTCCTGCTCTGGGCTGGTGGAGCAGCACTGCTATTCTGGGGACAAGCCAGGGACCAGACCAGTAGCAAATGGACATTGTGCCCTTCAGGCACCTTTGTCCTTTGCTGTATCAAACTCTGGTGACAAACGGAGCCAGACAAGAAGCAGGGACAGCCCCTGTGCTCAGCCTGGCTGTGACATCGCTCCTTCGCGGCCTCCCTGTCCGGTCACACTCACTCCGCCTGGCTCCTGGCCGCAGCTGCTCCACGCTGTAGACCGAGAGCCGGTTCACCCCTCCACACGCGGAGCCCTTCTCGCCCTTGCACTCGCTGTTGCACTCCTCGGGCTTGCTGGCAGCAGCTGGCAGCATGTTCCCACAGTAGCACTCTGCTCCGTATGCCAGCCCCGCGTAGCTGTAAGCCCTGCAAGGAGAAATACCAGCCCCTGTCACTGAGGGGCCCATCTGCTCCCCAGTTTGTACCTGAGGAAGGCAGGAACCTGTCCCCATGTCCCTGCATACAGCTCCTGCTGCTTTGCTCTGGAGCTGACTCCGTCCTGGAGACAGTGTGGCCTCGGCAGCAGGGGCAGCCCCTCAGCAAGATACAGGCTAGACACCAATACCCATCAAAAGATGGATATCTTACGAAGACTATTTAACCAAAAAGTAATTTTTGTCCAGGACAATAGAGAATATAATGTAAGTAGCCATGGTGCCATAGAGAATAGGCAGCAGTGCAGCAGTCTGCTTCAAGCAGAGAAGCAGAGCTATGCTGTGCCTGAAGGTATGAGATAATCACTGTTTTCATAGATGCTGTATGTTTAACATAGGAATGCTTTTCCCATCTCAAATTCAGTTCCACTTATTGTCAAAAAAGAGAGAAAACTTGTAGTGAAAAAATACCACTCACCTCTCAGCACAAGCTTCCTGACAGTGAGCTACTGTCATTTTTCTTAAGTCATAAAAAACAGCTCCCTTCAGCGTCCTCTCCCTCGAATCGTGAGTGAAGCAGCCCATGTAGGTGCCTGTGTGCATGCAAGACCAGGGTTAGGCAATGCATATGGGATGGAAGGGAAAACCCCATCCCAGGCTTATCCAATGCTTCATGCTGAGAGCAGGGCTGCGTTTGGCCAAGTCCAACCTGTCTGGGGTCCCACACCCTCTGCAGAACTCTCCATTGCTACTGAACCTTGGTAAGGGGTCAGTGCCACAGTGCCACTGTCCCATGGAAACGGGCAAAAAGGAAACAAGACTTTCCCTTCCCCAGGTTTCTTTCAGGAGACCTGACATTGCTTAGCCAGGCTCTGTGACCCACACAGGACTGCAGCACCTGCATGCAGCTGCTGTGTGCTCAGGTCCCTCCTTTGGGTGACAGAACATGGCACTTCTCTAAAGTACAGCAGAATGTAGCCTTCAAAATGCTAAAAACTTCCAGAAATCTTGTTGGATTTCTCCCAAGTGTTCTTTAAAATCTCTAGCTGATAATGAGATGGTGCAAGAGAAATATTAAGAAAATCAATTTTCTTTGGATATAGAGAGTTACATTAAAGCTGTAATGGAAAGATAAATTCACTTTAAACTAGGCAGCACAATGCAGCTATCGCACTGAGCTATCTCCTCTCTGGTGCAAAGGAATCTCTTCAAATATGTCTTGCTTTACTTAGCATAGGAAAGATAAATATTTCTTTTAGACTGCATTCAGTGCTCAGGCTAATTTTTGTTGTCATGAACAAAATACTGTAAAAATCCAGCCCATTATTTAATATACAATTGGAACAATGATGTGGAGTCCTACTATTATACAGCAATTATGTGTCTATAAATACATTTTATCATCAACATATGAAGGAAAAAAAGAAATTTGATTTTAGAAATAGCAACATTGAGATGATAACACAGGGAAACTAAATAATGTAAGCTGTGGATAGGAAAAGAATATATGGTGAAAAATGAAACTAAAAAACCTTATATTAACTAATACACAAGAAAAAGGAAGTTTGAGTTACTCCATCAGAGATTTTTGAGCCAGGAATAATAAATCAAACATTTAAATATTACAAACACAACAGTAGATTCAAAGACCTGCACAAGATAATTTGCCAACATGTAATTAGAAAATTCACTAGCTGTGAATGCACACCATTAATGATGTAGGAGTCAGGCACCTACAACAAATATGCTCCACATTTTATGGGAGACTTTTGATTTGGGTACTTCAATTCTGTAGCAGCAGAAAACTGAGGATGTGGGGCCAAAGAGCCTGAGTAGGGGTCCTGGGCAGGCCAGCCACTGTCTGCCCTCCTCCCTGTGTCCCTCGCAAGCCACCGCCAGCCTGGCAGCAATTTCTCATTCACATCCTCCTATGAATGAGTCACGGAGATTTCACGGTCTCACAGTGGCATGTCATATCATGTCAGCCATACAGTCCTTGTCACCTCTGCATCCTGTTCAATGGCAGAACCAGGCCAGGGTAACTGGAAATTCCATCCACTGGGAGCAATCAGAATAGAAAACATTCACTGTTGTATTAACAGTATTGGCCAGTGTCTCTGTCAGGAAAAGTGTGGTCCCTACCCTGAGCCACTTGCAGTGTCAGCAGGTGAGATAGCCTGGCCTGCAGAAAAAAAGGACTTGGATTTTCTCACCGAGGACCACGTGCTCCTGGGTGGAGACAGAGTGAGGCAAAGTGAGCTGGGAGGCTCACAGGCTGGGGCCATGCCATTGCGTGTGGCTTGGGTTAAAGGTCTGCCTGAGGAAGCCTTTGAAGGGCTGGCTAGCAGCCCCTGGGCAAGGAGGGGCAGAGCTGTACTGCCTCGGAGCCATGGCCTTATTAGAATGGCACCCATGAGGTGTGCACGAGCCCAGTCTCTATGGTCAGGCAATGCTGCTCTACTAAGCAGGAACCACAGGGCATCACTGAAACTTTATTAAGCATTATAAGCACAGAGGAGTTCATTAGGTCTTAAAAGGGATCCATAATGAAATAACAAGCCTCTAAGTTTACTAGAAGTGAATTGGAGAAGATAACATACTCTGCATAGGTAGTTAAGTTTTAATTAATTACCTTCAAAGGCATTCCAATGCTTGTTAACAATATTGTTATTAATAATGTGCTGTCATGTTCAATCAGATATTCAAATGATGCATATTTGAATCTACAGTTCAAGATGGTGAGATGTACAAATAAATAGTCCTTCTGGCCCCTCTCATCAGCAGTTAGAACCTCAGCAATGCCCTGGCTGAGCAGCTCTTAGTCTGTCCTCTGCCAGCAAAACCCGCAACATCCATGGAGCAGCTTGGAGCTTCAGGTAACTCCAGAGGTTCAGTTTGCCTGACTCACACTGTATGACTCATCTCCTACCACTATCGCCTTCTCATTCCCATTTCTGACAATTCCCTCAGAAAGCAGCATGATGTGGAACCCATTTTGTGGGATTTTGTGCCCTTTTGTTTGGGAAAATTTATTCAAACAAAAAGCAGTTCTGAAATGTGGTGTCTAGTCATCCAGATCCCATTCCTGTTTTATTATCAGTGAAACACCTCCAAGAACAACTAGTTCTTCTAAAAGGCAAACCATCAGAGATTGCAAACTCACAATTTGCTGCTGCAGTGAGGGTACAGCAGCCACCCAGCATAGATCCTTTGTACTTTGGCCTATGCATATGCCTAAGAACTGTTCTGAAAGTGGTGATGAGCAAGGAGGAAGGCAGACAGCAGGGGCATGTGATGCTCACCTGTGTCTGCTTGGGATCAGCAAAGCATGGTCTATGTGTGTGCCAGGAAACGGGTAGGGTCCATCCCTTACCTTTGTGTTCAGCAGTGTGCTTCATTGCTTTAAATCCTGCTGTCTGCAGGGGCTCCTGCTCGCTGGTGAGCCTGTGAAACCATCTTCTCCTCAGCTGCCTGAGCTCTGAGTTACGAGACAAGAGCCAGTGCGGGCTGTGCTGCTGGTCCAGAGCTGGCTCCTGCAGCGCATCCATGCCCACCAGCAGTCTGAGGCCAGGGCGGGGGCTCTGCAGGGTCCTGGGCTCTATGATCCCAACCCTGCTCATCTCCTCCAGCACCGGCAGGGCCTGGTTAGTGGGGGTCCCACGCGAACCTTGCTGGATAACCAAGCGTGTCCGCTGCAGTAGCAAGAGGCTGCCAGCCATCAGGTAAGCTGCTGTGAGGAAGAAGAGCAGAAACTGGGTCCGGCGGAGAAACTTCTGTAGCCTGAAGAAAGCTTTGGCCATGCCCTTACTGAAACTGGCCCTTCACACTTCCCAGTGGGCCCCCAAATGTCCGTCTGGCCAGACACTCATTCCTCCCATAAGTTCAGGCCATCACTTTGGTGCCTTCTCCTGATGAAAAGCTTCTTCCCAGCCAGCTGCAGCATGGAAGAAGCCTGGTGTGGCACTGCTGCCAGCCTCAGGCGCCTAGCTGGCCCAGGGGCTCCGTGGGCTCCTGGGGTGATGCCTTCATTGTGCCCTGCCGAGCTGCCAAGAGCTGATGCTGAAACCTGAAAGACCAAGGGGTGTAAGGCTGGTTCACGTCCAAATTGAAAACATCCACCATCAGGGTGACTTTCCCCCACCCACCCCTTTTGGCTTTATCTGAGCATTTCTCCATCTGTTGTTTATAATTATGCATGGTAAGAACTATAGTCCAATGAGATTGATTGATTGAGCTCAAGCGAGTTTCAGATCTTTGGACTTTTTTCATTTCTTACTTTTAGCTTGGAATGCCCAAGAAATACCTTAATGATGAGGTTATTTCTCTTGGGATATTTGGAAAATAAGTTCTTTATTTTAGTTTGTCAATAGCCAACATCTCCATCCTTTGTCACTGGATGAACAGGCATCCTTTTAGGGAGGTATTACCAAATTCCTTCCTTTCAGCTAAACAGTAGCTCAGCTACAAATGCAGATCAGAAGGAAACAGACGTGTGGATGTGTGGGAGGAAAAAAGAAATTGCATCAACTCACAATAGATAAGATAATAATTATTAATCTCTGTGCAGCACAAAGAAGTTGGGCTTTATGCTGGAAGGATATTTGGAGATTCTATGTGTGTTGCTTTAACAGAAACCAGAGATCCTGCTATATTTTTTTAGTGGATGCATATTGCCAGCTATTGATGTGGAGATGCATGTGAAGAAAAACTAGTGAATGTTTGAAAAAATTTCAGCTCAAGTTCAGCAGATCTCTCTTGACTGCTGCTGAGCTTTGCAACTTTAGTTGTGCTGATGTGTACCACGATGGGATTGTCTGGGCAAGAAAAGCTCCTTTGTGCTCTAGGGAACCTTTAACCTCCCATGGCAAATAAAAGCTGGCATGTCCCCATAAGTTCCTGTTTTCCCAGTCTATCCTTTCTCTGTGGAGCCAGACAAGTACTGAGAAAAGATGCAGTGTTTTCTAGAAAAGAAAATATTATGGCTTTTGCTTAGCTTGCATTTGGGGCACACTCCTGAAATCTGCAGTCCTGGCAATGAACATCTGCTCACTGTTTCTCGTTTCAGTAGCTGATCGAAAGTTTTGTGGATGTTCAGTTATGCTGCTTTATTAAATAAATGTTACCAATTAAGTCTCCACCCATTACCTTTTTCATTAGATTGTGCAAATTCTTTCTGTCTTAAATAGCAATCAAACCAAAGATCCAAAGATCCAAAACTTCTAGGAAAAAAATAAATTAAGGCTCAGCTGAATTTTTTGACAGTTGAGGCAAAATTCCTTTTGTGTGACCTTTTAGCCTCAATTCCTAAATGAGGCTGTCACAAGCCAGAAGTCTCTGTCTCTAATTTTACAATTCAGGTGATCTTGAAGACCTGATTTGGGTACTTTCGTTAATGGTATTTTCTTTTAAAGTACATGCATGCTGATTTTAATTGTAGAGGACTGAGTAATATCCAAAATAATATCCAAATAATAATATATCCAAATATAATAATATCCAGAAGTATTCAATGTACTGATTCTTTCTCCAAGGGCTGGTGAGCACAAACAGGTGCAAAGCACTGCCAGGCTGTAGCATCTTCAGTGAATTCCGACTGCTCTCTCCACAGTAGAAGTTACACACCTCCTTTGCTCCAAAGCCGAAGAAAATGCATTGATTTACACCAGCTAAAGAGCTGACCCTTAGAGTTAAATCATTGAAAATCTCTGATCACTGTTGTGAATGCTCAAGAATTGCAGTAAAAGGGTCAGAAGTACTGATACAAATGAATGGAAAATTAGCCATAATTAGATCCTTAGTGCAGGTTGTTACTGCACTAATTCATCTGAAGATATACTGTCTATGAGCATAGGTAGGATTTCATTCACTAGTTGTTCCTGCCATGCAGCTGCTGTACACTTGAGCTGTCCCCAGTGGAGAATGTGTGATCTGAAAGCAATCAGTGTGCAGGTATCAGCCACCTGAGATTTGGACTGGGGATGCCCATGCTCTGTGCGGTACCTCGAGGTGAGGCTGGGTCAGCAGGGCAGGTGCCCACACACCTTGGGGCTGGGCACTCCACACTACCTGAGGCAACCCTGTCCAGAGAAGCTGCTGAGAACCCTCAGTGGTGAGATGGCAATGGCTGCAGTCACACACAAGCTCAAAGGTTTAAGATTTCCTCTCCCGGCTAGCACCAAGATAAGGCTAGATAAATCTATCAGATTTGCAATCATTTCTGACCAGCTGTAATTCAGGATTTCATAGCTCTTTTGGTTTATTTACTAAGAGAGATGCTTCAAGGCCAAGTTCTCAGATGAGTCCCAGTTGCTGTGTTGAAGAGGCTGTGCTGGGGCAGCTGGAGCTTTCTGGCTTATCAAGCAGTGCCCACATCTTGGCTGGAGAAGGGTCATCAAGACCATGTAGCAAAGGTCAGGCATGTTATGCTTGAAATTTCATTACTGGCCCAATTTAGTCCCTTCTAATGCCACTTGTGTGCTTGGTCAGTGGATTTTGGTGGAGTTTCTCCATGCTTGCAGTGATGTAAAGTGGAACAGTTGGGGGCCGCATCATCACCAGGATGAGAGGATCTGGCACTTGCCTGGGCAGCATGTGGCAATGCCTCCTGGAGCCAAGGGAGACTAGTCTGGCCAATGCCTTCCCAAACAGCACCTGGACAGGGCATAATGTTCTGCCTCCACGAGAGCAGGATGGAAAACTTGCTGTGCATCAGCAGAACTGGAGAAAACACCCAAGGTATTGGACCTAATTTAACTGTGCAGCATCCAAACATCAAGAAATTATTGGTATTGCTCCTAGTGCTCTGCCACATATTTGTTGGTTTAGTAAGGAGAAGCTGCTTTGGAGTCTCAAAGAGGTAACTTTTCCCTTGCCCAGTGGTTGAAAAAGTTCAAATGGTACAAGGCAATTTTGCTGCATTCAACATGATGTGTCCGAATTACTTCCAGATGCACTGGCCCTTACAGCAGTTGCCATGACAGTATATTGTAGTAAAACCCAACCAAATAAATAAGCAGACTCTCTGCCCACGACCACTGCTACAAATGTTCAACTCAAAAATTAAGTGTTGCTTTTTAGTAGGGAAATAGCAAAGTGCTGCTGACATAAAAACTGTCATTTGATTTTTCCATAAACTGCATATTGCAATATCATCAAAGTATGCCTAAAAGAGTTGAAGTATATCACTTCTCATGATGATATTTAAAAGGAAAGACCAAGGAGGAAAGAACTAGTATCTAGTAACAGAAAACATGGCATTTGTCTTTTTCATGCATGTTTCTCCTAAAATGAATGAAGCAAAATGGAAGAAGACAAGTCTTCTATCCTTGTTTATTAGTTCTCACAGCCAAAGGGAGCTTAGGACCATATGAATTGGAAGTTGTTAGTAAAATCATGAAATTCTAATTGAAAGGACAATGACGGATAATTGATGGGCAGTGAGAACTGTTAAATGGCAGAGGAGACCGCTAGGTGAAGAGTGCGATGAAAGGGTTAACACTGCACTGAAAAAAGGGCAATAATAATCACTGGAAAGTATCAGCTTTGAGCATGGTGAGTGAAAGCACAGATCTACAGGGTGCTGGGACTTCAGCAGGGAAAGGATCCCCTGCCACCAAAAAAGTTGCTACAAGGAAAAGCAGGTCATTACCTTGCTTCCAAAATGAACTCGCAAAGTGTGACAGAGGATGTCACACTAGGCAGCTGCATTAATGTATTTGTAGAGAGAAAGAAAAGAAACATTATAAAGTTCTTGGCAATTCTACTCTCCTAGCTGAAGGAGCATTTACGAAATTTTTAAGGGAAGACTGAATATTTTCAGTGATGCCAGGAATGCTGGTAAAGGCTGAAGACACTGAAAACAGCCCCAGACTCACAGGTGAGGAGTTGCTTAACTGAGGATCGTCCCTTGATGTGTGCTCAGTGCAGAAGCTCAGGTCAGTGCTGCATTGACAGTTGCAGGTCATCAAGAGTCAGTCCTTGTCTAAAGACCAGCAGGATTTTACAAATTCAGAGTTGTTGGCAAGGAAGCAAGATGATGTTTCCTATTGTAAACTGAAGGGAATTTGACTCATGATTACTATTTTTAGAAAAATCCATCCCTAATCCATGTCTCTCTTTTCTTTTGTCAGCTTTCTTTGAGGACAAATGCAGTCAGGCTTCAGCTGAAAGATTCTGTCTTGCAGCCTTTTCCTTGGATACACAATGCCATTTTCTCGGGGTGTTTTGGAAAGTCAATACAAATATCATATTATGTGAATGCACATAGGAAGTAAAACTCTTAAGAAGCCACAGTTTTGATGTTGGGACCCTGTCAATTATATGCAGTTCCCTTTATTCCAATAGATAAAATCATTCTGAGAAATTTCAAGCTCTTCTTACAACTTAAAAAGTTTTCCTTCTAAAGGATATGTCTGTGCTGACCCCACACGTCTCCCTGTTAGGTCTGCCAACAACCTGGAAATTAGGTAGAAGCACCCAAATTTATCCACATGCTGTGGTGACAAGCATTGCAGCTTGTAAGGACTTTTCAGTGAGTTTACCATTGCTTGCTACGCATGGGCTTCCTACAAGATGTAATCAGATTGCAAAGTTATCTTTGATGGAGAGATTGTGTTAAAACCATTAAATAACACTGAACTGTGATAAATAAGAAAAAATATTTCTGTGGAGTCAGCAGAAAGATGGAGAGAAACTCTGTAGTCCATAAACTGGTCAAATCAAGTTGAAAGTAACACAGATTTAATATACATATAATACCCTGTTTATTCAGTACAGGAGGCATTTTACTGTGACAGATAATTCAGCTTTGGAAGGGAAAGGCAATGTCACAGAGCAGAGCTGCAGCCTGAGGCTGGAGAAGTCAGCACTAACTTGTGCAAATCCTGTCCCAGCAGCTCTTTCACCAGATATTCAACTTTTTAAAACCAATTTTTTAGCATAGATAGGTGTAAATCCAGACAATAATGTTGTTGGTGAGCCTGAGGTGAGGGTTGCAGAGGAGCCTGTGGGAGGCAGATGGTCCAGCAAGGCTTATTATGAGTGCTGACTTGGAAAGTGCTCAGGCACAGCTTGAGAAGAGATCATACCATGGTATTTCTCCATTAATCCCTCACTTTTTACCTAGCTCAAGTCATAATGCAGCAATCAGCAGGACTGATTCCATGCCAGGATGGAAGAGATGCATGCAGAAATACGCATACCCAAGGTGTACATGTGCATCTGCATCTATGTGTGTGCATTCTGTAAACAGAGGGATGTGTGCTCCCGAGGTAACATACAGTCTGCTGTCACCATTCTCTGATAAACTGAAACCTTTCAGCAAACTATTACTGAATCTCAAAGGCATTTTATTGACAATAAAACATTCATGCATGATGTACGTTCTTAGATATCAAGAGTTCAAGCACCCAGCAATGCTCTATCTGCAGTTTCCAAAAGTCCCTATGTGGTCTGTGGCTGAAGTTTTGTACAAGAATGTTGTAACAAATGTACCATGTATTTATGTTTGCCTTAGCCCACAGAAACTACAGATGAGATCTTTTCCTGTGTGCAAGGAAATCTATTAGAATTAAAATAACACTCTGTATTATAAAATAACTGTAACTAAATCACAGGTGTTTTAAAAGCATCTTTCATAAACCCTTCAATATCTGAATTCCTGCAAGTCACCTACTAAGTATTATAGTCTATTTGTTCAGCACAGTGATGCTGATGGGAGCACTGAGCTCCCATCAGAGCTCAGCACTGAGAAACTGATGGGAGAAGCTGAGCATTCCAGCCTGCCTCGCTAGGCTGTGACACAAACACATTTGCAGTATCCACTGCTGACTTTTCAAGTATAATGTTCCGTGGATGCTTGGGGAAGGGCATCTCGAGAGCAACCTGCAGACTTTGTAAATAATGCCGCTAAAGCCCCTTTACTTAGATGCTGTGGATTAATTCAGTAAAACAAACAGTCATTGAGACTGCAATGAATGCTGATACCTCCGCCTCTACAAAAAGTTGTCCGGTTACTGCTCGTGCCCAGGCCAGCCGGCACACGGCTTGCAGAGGCAGATAGCGAACGGTGTAAGAAAAAGAGGAAAAACCTCACCTTTCTTTTGTGGCTGAGGAACCCCTGCTGTAGCCAGGCAAAGTCCTGTACAATCCAGTGAAATATTACAAAAGGCCGTAATGCATATCTGAAAAGCTGATAAATCCTTCTCCCTCTGCCCTTCCCTACTAATCCTTCTGCTGCCTCCCGCTTCCAGCGCGCAGAGCCGAAATCCTGCGAGCACCGCTCGGTGCCGTGCCCGGGGCTGCGGCGCTCTGCTCCCTCCCGCTGCCCCCGAACAGCACAGCACCGAACAGCACAGCCCCGAACAGCACAGCCCCGAACAGCACAGCCCCGAACAGCACAGCACCGAACAGCACAACCCCGAACCGCACAGCTCCGAACCGCACAGCCCCGAACTGCCCAACCCCGAACAGCACAGCACCGATCAGCACAGCACCGAACAGCACAGCCCCGAACCGCACAGCCCCGAACAGCACAGCACCGAACAGCACAGCACCGAACAGCACAGCCCCGAACAGCACAGCACCGAACAGCACAGCCCCGAACAGCACAACCCCGAACAGCACAGCACCGAACAGCACAGCCCCGAACCGCACAGCCCCGAACCGCACAGCCCCGAACCGCACAGCCCAGAACAGCACAGCCCCGAACAGCCCACCCCCGCACAGCACAGCCCCGACCAGCACAGCCCCGAACAGCACAGCCCCGCTCACCGCTGCCGCCGGTCCCTCGAGGGCTCCCTGCGGCTCTCCGGGCTCCCTGCGGCTCTCCGGGCTCCCTGCGGCTCTCCGGGCTCCCTGCGGCTCTCCGGGCTCCCTGCGGCTCTCCGGGCTCCCTGCGGCTCTCCGGGCTCCCTGCGGCTCACCGGGCCGGGGCGCCGGGGTCCTGCGCCCTGCGGGAGCTGGCGGGAGGGAGCCGCTCCATGGCCTCCTGCTCCAACAGGCAGGATGGAAGCAGCCTCCGCGCTGCGCTGCCAGAATCCTCAAGCACAGCCAGTGCGCTCGTGTTTCATAACGCTCCCCTGCCCGAGGAAGTAGCCTCTCCTCTAAGGCTGCTTCACAGCAGAGCTCTGCAGCCTTCTGCAGCTGCCGAGGTTTCCAGACCTACCCATTCCCTCTGCTTGGGTGTTTGTCCAAACGCACGGATGGCTGCATCGGCAGAGAGCTGAGTGGCGGCAGCAGCAGCGAGAAGCCCTAATTCGATCAGCTGAACGGATGCTCCGTGTTTGTTTCTCGTGCCTCTTCCCACTAGGGGCACATCCCTTCAGATCTGCCCCTCTGGAGACCCGGATCCCTTCCCAACAGGTCGAGAGGGTACCGGGAAAGCAAGTCCCTGACGGCGCCCCGGCACCAGCTTGGAGACTTCAGGCAGAAAATTGTTATTCTGGGCACAGGTGGCTGGAAATAATTTATTTATAAATGTGAGAGCTAAAAGGCTGGTGTCCTCAGGACTGCCTGTGCTGCCGCCTTTCCTGCATGTTCCAGGTCTGTTCTGCTGCTGCTTCACATGGAGATTGAGCAATTTATAATTATTCTTAAAGCATCTGCATTCAAATGGGGGCTGGCTGCACCCCTGCCTAGGGTTTTGAAATACCCTATGGTCTACATGTAATTAATGAAACCTGTGGAGATCCATCTCATGGAGTCAAAACAGAATGTGGTTATGGAACCAACCTTTGGTTTCTCTGTGTGCCAGTGTGGATCAGAAACATCACACCCAACACCTGCCTGGCTGTGAGAAAACAGTACTCAGGGGATTTCTTGAATTGTGGGAGGAAAGAGGGAATTGGGATGCCACGTGGGGGCTGATCCCATTTCCTCTCTGTATGCTGTACAGTGCTTCATGCTCTAGCCAGTCCCATGGACTTGAGTGATGCAGGTGCGAGTATCTCTCCAAGCAGAGTGCCCCGTGAGTGGGGTCTGAACCCACAGTGGGATGCTGACACTACTTAAATGACACTTGGCTTTCCCATCTTCATGTGACATTGGAGAAGAGGAACCTGGTTGTTCAGCTCAACATGAACAACCAAAGTGCTTTTGCTCATAACAAATGTTCCCTGGGACCTGATGGACCAATAGGGCTGCAATCCTAGAGTGATTTGGTGAATTTTGATTAATGGAAAACCTTGAAGCTTAGCAGTGTAACATTCAAATGTTAAAATGCTGACAGGTGGAGGTCTATTCTTAACCCCAAGAAGCTGTGCATCTGTTAGATTGCAACCCATCCAACCTTCATGTGGGTGTACAGCATTAAGGCTGTAAAATTGTGAAATTAATTTAGTTTTACTGAAATTAAATTAATCAAATGTTAAATGTAATGACATTTTAAAATGTGCTTAGTTGGGGCCTAAATCAAGAGAATTCCAGGACTGTGCCCAGGTGAAGCAGTGGTAGAAAATTCAGTCAGCATTCTCAGTGAGAAAAACAATGCTGAAAATGTACCAAACTCCTGACATGCCCACAGCGTGTGTGTGGGCAGCAGAGGTGCATGGAGGTGTGTGTGGGCAGCAGAGGTGCATGGAGGTGTGTGTGGGCAGCAGAGGTGCATGGAGGTGTGTGTGGGCAGCAGAGGTGCATGGAGGTGTGTGTGGGCAGGTGCTCAGCACCTTTGCTGCCCGAGGGACGGCTGGAGGGGCCTGCAGCCACCTGGCATGCTCAGAGCTCCGGAGAGACCTGCTCGGTGTGAGGAGCATCCCAGGGACATGCTGTCACTTTGACTTATGAGCTGTTTGCACAGATTTGACATGAAAACAAGCACTGTTGTTTGGGGGTCTCACAGCTGCTCTGCCTCGATTTCTAAGCACAGGTGAAGCCCAGACAAACTGCCGGTGTTTGTGAAACGAGCCCTGCTGCACTGAGCCCTGTCTAATGCCAGTTTGTTTCCAGGACTTTGCATACAAAATACCACGTGGGGAACTGCAAGACCCGCTCCATCCCTGGGCAAGAGCCCTGCTGCCACAAAGTTCCCGGCTGAGGGGTTACGGGCTGCAAAGAGCAGTGTCAAGCCGCTACTCAAGACTCACACCAGCTCCATTTAGGGGAAGTTAGCAAGACAATAAAGGAAGGGTAGTGTTGTATCTAGGGGAGATGGCAGCAGTCCCCTCTCCTGAAATTACTGCGGTGGAGTATTTCGTGGTGGGGGTAGGAGGTGTCCCCTGCTGGCTGATGCTGTGTCACACAGCCGCAGCTGCCACCGGGGCACGGCCAGCCCGGGCCCTCGCTGGGAGCACCGGCAGCTCCCTGTCTTGGCCATAATAGCTCCGACTCCCTGATTTCCAGTCTGGTTAGTAATGCAGTTTTTGAATGGGGGATTTTTCCGTCTCTCACAGGGAGCTTTGCGCGAGGTTGGCTTTGCGATGCACACTCCTCCTCACAGCTGGGAGATGCTCGGCTTTGTTTAACGCAGCCTGATGGCGGATGGGGGTGGTGTGTTTGCTTTTTGTGCTTTATTCACAGCTGCAGTTTAAATGCCTTAAAGAGAAATATCTGTTCAGTGTTTCAGGCCCCAGCACAGACATGAGCATGGCAGAACAAAGCCGTCGCTGTGAAGGCTGAGCAGAGGAGCCCACCTGAAGCTGTGTGGTGAAGGTGAATATTGTGCCTTCAGCACCCACCAGCGGCAGCCCCTGTGCCACCACCCCGGCCCCGTGAAGGGGGGACTTCAGGGAACACCCGCTGTTAGCATGGAGAAGTTGGAAGTGTGATGCACTGTGGGAGAAGAGGCACGAGTGGCACTGATGATGAAGAGGGATGTGTGAGATTGTTTCAAATGATTTCAGGGTCAGACCTACAGGAAATTATTCTCCTGATTTAGTCTCATTGTTTTCTCACCTGTGTTACCCCACTGTCTGCAGAGAAGTTGTACCTTGTCACTCACCCATGTGAGTGTCCACTACAGCTCCTACTAAATTAAGAGGGAAGTGGGTCAGACTGTAAATCCAAAGGGTGTTCTGACCAGGGTGCAGACATGGAAAAATGATGCTTAATAACACTAAGAGAAGAGAGGCAAAACTTGGGGAAAAAAAGCCTGTGTACATTATGGTCATGTTGTGAAATCAGTCACTGATGGGAGGAGTGGCAGCTGGAGGCAGTCTGTGTCTCAGTAAAATCCCGGGCACTTTCTTTCTCTGCTTGATGGTTCTGCACGATTGTTGCACAAAATACAGCAAAGAAATTTGGAATGAGTGGCATTATTTTCAGAATCCTGTTGTGGGAGCAGTTCTTGTGCTAAATGACTCAAACTTTCAGTCACTTCAGAAAATAGTCTCAATTGTAACAGTAAGGATCAGTTCAGGAAAGTGACAGGTTTTGCCAGTGCGGTTTCAAGAAGAAATATCTAAAAGACTGTGTGGTTTCATAAAGGAATGTAATGTAGCAAATAGTTTTCTTGTCCTTTTCATTTAATAATCCTAAATACTCAGGGATTAAGTACTCCATATAATGCCTACTGACAATTTTTAGTTATTTCATGAAAGAAGTTTAGTGACTACATCACTCTCTTTTCACAATGCCTATGTTTATAACATACATGTCATATTAGGTGTAACATAGGAAAAACTGTGAAGTCTAATATGATTATTGGCAAACAACTGCATCTCAGAGCACCCAATAAATATGCCAAGTTCCAGGCACAGAACACTTGTTGAAGATTGTGCAGATCAGTGAGGGATCTTAATACTCCTGAGATAACTCTCAGAGTCTGCTTTGGCTGCTGAAGTAAAGGCAGATGCTACAGTGGCAGTGTCGTGTGCTCTGTGCAAGTGATGCTGCAGCACAGGGGCTTCTGCTGCTGCTGCTGGCTCAGGTGATGGTGGAGGGTGGCTCAAAAGGGTAAGAAGAGGTGCTGGGAGGTGCTGCCCAAATCCCATCTTTGGTATTGCATCTTCAGGTGGCTCAAACAACATTTAATTACAGTCTTTCTGTTAATGCTCTGAGCCAAGAGGTTTGAATTCAGCCCTCAGCACCAGGCAGCTCAGGACATTTTGGGGACAGAGGCTGACAGAAGACATTTGGGATAGTGTGAGGTTGTGAAATTTTGGGGCCAGTTCTCCTCACTAAATGGGGGGAAATAAAACTCTCAGCTCTTTGCACAGCTTGGATAGAAGCTTAAATTTTTACCAGCTCAACTCACAGACTAAATTAAGTGCATGTTGTGCCTAATTCTCATTTAGAACAGTAATGGAGGTAACAAAACAGCTCATTATTAGAAAAGCGTAATGATATCCTTGTGCAGAGTTAATGGAATGAAAGCTCTGGTGAAGCTCTGGACGCAGTCAGAGTTGTGGGTTTTTCAGCCCGGAAAGGTTGGGTCCTAGGATATCTGTTTTCTTCTTTCCACTGCTAGATCCCTGGGCTATAGGAAGTCCTGCAAAGCATTCCAGTGTGCCCAATGCATACGAGAATTGTGAATGTTAACTAGAATTTTGTTTGCTGTTTGCCTTAGTTTTAGTAATATACATCAAATTATGCTTATAGTTGCACCCACATAAACCCAGAGCTCCTCTGCTGCAGCTACTGGGCTGATTTCAGATCTTCCTCTTCTCCTTGTTCCTCCATCCTCTGTCAGTGCAAGATTGTCTTGCCATCCTCACTACTTCCAAAGGCTCAGCTAGTTCTGGAGGCCACCCTGGGTGGAGGGTCCTGGCTCCACACACTGTGGTGTCTCAGCTGTCCAGACTGCCCAGCTGCACTCACTGTCCTGGAAGGGCAGAGCCACAGGCTCTGCCTCCCCTGAATTTGGACGCGCTGCTGGCAGCAGAGCAGGTTGCTTGGTAACTGCAGCCACATTTCAAAAATGTACCCTTTTGCAGCCAGCTTCCCAAACTAATGTCTTTGAAAGGAAGAGTTGTTCTTTCAGGATCATTTTAATTTTGTTCTTTCTTTAAAAATGGGGGGAAAAAAGAGCCTTTCAGCTCCAGCTCTGCTTTTCTTCTCTCCTCTCTTTCCCTGCATCTGTTACCACAAAGGGGAGCAGTGTCACATGCCCAGGAGCGAAGCCCTTTCATCCTCCTCTCCTTAGGGTTCAGCCATTATAATTTTTGCCTTTCAGGCTGAATGGAAGGAAATGTTGAGCACTTCCCATAACATCTGCATTTGACATTTTCTCTTTCCTGAGCATGGTTTTCCTCCTCTAAGAGTTCTATCTTTCACTGTTCCCATGGCTGACAGGTCAGTATGGAAGGTGAGACTGGTGTCATAGAAATGTTTGGTCTGTTCTCAGCGCTTGTGATGCTTTTCTGGAAGTCCCCATTGGACACACCATGTGTTCCTCAGGCCTTGCTGCCCCTGTCCATGTGGGGATGGGGACAGGTCAGGTTCTTTGTGCAGATTCAGTGCTGGTGATCTGGAGGCTGATGGAAGAGCCCACTGCCATTCCTTGTGCACAGGACAATGTAACTTGCCAGGATGCGCAGGGAGCATTAGTTACAGCGCTGTGCTGAGAGGGCTCCTGAGCAGAGATGCACAACCCCTGTCCAGTGCTACCCTGAGCTCTGACTGATGGCCAGTGGCAGAAGTAGGACAAGTGAGATCATACCTTGTGCTCTGAAGGTCGGTGCCATATCTTGGGCTCAGAGGTCAGTTCTGCCATCGTGCTGAAGCCATTTCATGTGTCCGAAGAGCTGTGTTCAATTCGTGCTGGCTCTATCTGCTTGAAAATTGAAATGATGGTGTCACATCAACACTTGGTGTAGGCTGTCACCTTTTATCTCACCACTGCTGCCCCACCACGTAGAAACACAAACAATCAAAAAGGAAGTACAACACCCAGAGAAACAGGCTGCTGACACAATGGGAGTACTGGGCATAGACACAGCCTGAGAACATGAGCTGGGCCTGCTGGGCATGCTGGGCACTGTGCTAGCTGGGCAGAGAAACAGGAAAGCTGTGGTGATGAACGTGGTGTGAAAACAGAGCTGGCAGAAATCATGAGGAAAGGAGTGAGTGCTGATAAATACTGCACTAATAACAAGAAAGGATGACTCACAGCTCAAGCTGACTGTATGCTCAGCCTTCCCAGCAAGTTCAGAACCATGCACTCATTACTGGGCTTTGTTCTGCCTGTTTGCTTTTAATTTCTGATTCTCTGTTCCGGATGGCTGCAGTCATCTGAGCCTTTGGATGCATGAATATTTAAACAGGATGGGCAACAGAAGGCTGTAAAATGTCGGTTGTGTCTGAAAATCAGGAGGGATTTGGAAGTAGATGATGGGTAGGTAGTCACCTAATTCAGCAGTGTAACAGCAGAGCTAGCACAGACTCCTCCCTCGCCTCCCCTCCCACATGCACTCACTGAAAGGAAAATAAAAGACATTTGCGTTTGTTGGCAGTTGGTGATGCATTCAAAAGGATCCTTACTGAGCAGATAAACAGTCATGTCTCTCTCCCCTTCAGCCAGTTCTGGGTTGATGACTAGTTTCCCTTTGTTTCTTAGGTAGATAAGGCTCTTCAAAACATAACTATTGATGTGTTAAATCAGAGAAAGGAAAAAAGTGCTCACTCATACCTCTGTATCTCATGGCTTGCTTGGGGCACACAGAGCTGAAGTCAAACAGCAGCTGCTCAGAGCTCGCATTTTCAGAAAGCTGGAGTCAGACCTTCCAAGTCCACCGTTAGTGTCCTTTTAAGAGCTGTACATTTATCAGGGTATTTAATATAATCTGACAGGAAATTATATTTACGATGCTTTTAACTCCATTTGGGACATTTTTTTAACACTACTTCTGGGATGTAAATTATTTAAAAATCATCATTTTAGTCCTTCGTATGAAGAGATGAAAGCTTAACTAAAAAGCTTTCCTGTTCATGGTAGTCTTAAATTCTCCAGCAGATCTCTAGACTTTTGCTTAATTGAACACCTAAAGAATAAAAAGACCTTGGCCTCATAACACTTTTAGTAGAAGTAAATTTTAGATTTATTTAGCCCCATTGACTTTTGAAATACAACCACTAACAGCATCTCTTTAAGCACCATCCTTCCGAATGGATAAAGTGTTTTATCACCAGGCATTAAATTTACTGATGGAGCATTTTATGCACCCCTCTGCCCCTTGCACAGCTCTCCTGGCCACTCCAGCCCTGTACTCCCAAGGCATGGGTGCAGCCATGGGAGGTGGCTGTGGCTGCTCTGCCCCAGTGAGGGGGTGGCCACAGCTCCCAAGGCCTGTCTTAACCAGTTGTGCACACCAAGCTCACGTGTCCCCAGCTCGGAGCTCTGGCTGTAGCTCAGGGCAGTGCTTTGTGCCAGCCCCCAGCAGCCAGGCTGCTCAGGATGCCAGCAGGGCCTTCCTCTGGTCTAACCTGCTGCTCACACATCCTCCTCAGGTGTCACTTTTGGTTGTGTGTGATTCCTTTGTCTTGACAATCCTTTCAAAGCAATGACTAGGAAATACTTGAACTCCTAGCAGATATATTTCAGCTGTTAACAACCTCAAAGCCCAAAGATAAATGTAATTGAAATGAAAATTGAAAATAAAAGGTGTCTGTATGGATGCCATTTTCCTCCCTGAACAGTTCCAGCCCTAAACCGATCCTCAGGAAGATGCAGGACAAAGCCACAAAACCAACTACTCTGAGAAAAGGGGCCACTCTAATCACAAGGGAACTGCAGTGAATGCTTTTGACATTCTTCTAAAACCAAAATACATCTGTCATGCATAAGAGTGTAGAAACTTGCTAAATATTCATGAATCTGGGATTTCCTTTGTTCCAGTTGTGCCTGGGGAGTATGGGATGTTTCCCCCCTACCAATTACTGGCTGTTTGATCCCTGTCAGTGCAAATCTGAGGGCAGAGGGACACGTTTCACATCAAGGTGCTGTGCTTGATGCTAACCTTAAAATCAATATGTGAGCAGTTGGTGGTTGCAGGTGAGTGACACTACAGATGCAACAGAGACACTGGGATTCCCTGTCATAATTAGCATTGATTCCCCTCTGGTTTGGGAGCTTTGTTGTCTGTGAACTCATTAAATTGTGACCTGCATGTAGGACTCGCATTTCTGCCCTGGAAAAGTCAGCGGATTTGCTATCGGTTATTACACCCCTGAGGCTGCAGTTGTTTAAATGCATGTGATGAGAGGACTGTTGAGAAATATTTCAAGTAAGAACTATAAAAGCAGGTTCCAAGGGTACTTTTTTTACAGCCAGAATCTGTTCTCTTGCCTAAATGTGACATACTAAAAAAGCAGCACTCTGTTTATCAAACCAGTGTGGAATTTCAATGTCTGCACTCATTGTTCCTGATGAATAGAGGGTGGCAACAGCCCTGGTAGAGCTTACTTGGAGGCTGATTTGGCTCAGTTCTTCCTTTCTGTAGGAGGACTTGACTCCTTTTTTTGTTCTGTTCTGACTTCTGGGTGATGCTGGAAAACCCAGGTCCAGCATGAGGTGCACCACACCAGTGGGGCTCTCTACAAGATGCTTTCCCTCAGCCTCCAGAAAATAAACAGCCTTTGTAGAAGACTAATTCAGTTTCGAAGCATTCCTGATACACAAAAACTGGGCTGTTTTAGTCTTGATTTCAAACTCTCAACCACCACTGCTGGTTTGATGCTGAGGCTGTGATAAATATAACATTGGATAAAAATTCGTGAAAGAGAATAAAGAATTATATGTTATATTTGTAATACTGTAAAGATGCAAAATGTAAAATAATCCAGAGATACCTTCCCCGGGCAGTAACGATCGGCAGCAACGCTTATCAACACAAAATAAAAAGCAGGACACAAGCAATCAAACCAGACAATGAGAGTGGCTCTGTCGAGATATCCATCTCCTCCGCACCCAAACTGGCCACTCCATTCTGGGAAATGCAATCGGAGGACACTCAGAGCCTCTCACATGTGAAAGGACTCTGCTCCACCGACCATTGACTCAGCTCAACGGATCCGGGAAGTCTATTCAAACTCTTTTGTTGGACAGTGCTTACTCCGGATTTTGCCCCAGGATACGAAAACCCCTATAAGAACCCCGGACTGCAGCGCCTACTTCGTGGATTTGGGTAAATCTGTACCTCCGGGTATAGACGTCTCCCTGTCCACCCAGCGCTGCGCTGATTTATTTTATTGTGGTTTTTTCTCTCGTTGTTTGTGATTGAAATTGTTTTATAATAAATCGCTTTTTATATTAACCCTATTTTGCCATTGCATTTATAACAAGGCCACTGGAGTTTGCCTGTCCATCACTGAGGTAGCTCCAGAGCTGGCTGAACAGAAAGATCTTACCAGACCTGGTGCTCTCAGCTCTCTCCATGTGCATATGTGAACGTCAGTCTTTTTCCTGAGTTTAGGGGACTTTTTACTGTTGGATTCAAAACAGAAATTTCACACAGTAAGGTAATTTATTGTCCCCATGCTTAGGCCAGTATTCACCAGGGGGCCAATTAAAATAGTGCAGTGCTTGTTAATAATAATTCAAAGCAACTTTTCAGTTCAGTTTGGGTTTATTTAGGGATGCATGCTGGGACACAGCCAGCACTCTTCAAAGGACTGAGCACACAGACCTGGCGCAGCTCAGGATCTCCACTCCTTTAACCATGACTTATCAGGGCAGCTGAAGGTCAGTTTTACTGATTCTCAGTGTGAATATGAATAATTTAAGGAGAAATTAGCACAAAGTTTATATATTGTTTGTGTCCCACTTAACTCCTAAGCACTGATGAGGAATTCCAGTTAAAAAGCTGTTCTGGTTCTTTGCAGCTCTGGCAGACAGAGTCTCTGTATTAGTGAATACACCACGTAATAAAACCCTGGCATGGTCTGCATTCTTTAGCAAGTAAATGGACACACATCCGTAGGTCTCATAAACTAGTGAAGCTCCAGTGACTTTACTCCTACAGTTAATGAGTTGCTACAATTAATTACAAATTTGGTTGATGTTATTCATCTCTATATAGCTCTGTTTAAAACTCTCCCCTCCAAAAAGCAAGTATGCACTTGTATTACTGCTGCAGAACGGGATTTGGGGCTGTGGCCATGTGGGACAGTGGGCAGGGGACAGGGCAGGAGCCCTGCAATGGCAGGAACCAACACATTTCCAAAGCTGGAGTTTGTGGTATGTTTGGATGAAGTGTCACTTTCTGCTTCCCTGAAAACATAATATCCCTTAGGGCTGTGACCTGCACCCCTGGGAGTCCTGTGTCCATGAGGTTTATAGGACATTTGCTCTGTGAGCTGGTGTTTAGTTACCCCATAAGGGTGTATCATAAGCTCCACCATTTTGGTGCACTGATAATTTTCTTTAAAAGGTGTCTGTAAGTGTGAATTTAATCTACTTATTTTTGATGTCTAGTGAAGCTTTAGACAGCAATTTAATCATTATTATTGGTATTGTACAGCTGCTCCCTGGAGGTGCTTAAACCATGTCATAAAGGATCCAACATAATGAGTCTGACAGAATTTCAGAGGGAGAGATTAAATTTAGGATAATGAGTTCTGCTGTGTTTTTAATGTTATTGTAACAATTCACACCACTGCATCCTGTTCATCTCTGGACTCAAAACTGAAAAGTTAGTTGGGAATTAGGCTGTGCAGATATATTCTTTTTCAAGTCTTTTCCTCCTATAAAAATTAAAAACAAGACAAAAGGAACACCACATCTCTTCTGAGATGGGGTGGAATAAATTGTCTGTGTAGGAGCTGGAGCAGCCTCTTCTTGCTTCTCTGAGTCAGACACCAACTTACAGCTTAACTTGAGCTTTGTGAACTCCACCTGTGGATTTTTAAGGCTCAGTGGTGACTCCTGGGTTGCATCCCTGCCTGTACTGGGGGCAATGAGAAGTGTGTGTGCTCACACAGCACGGAGGGCTTGGGCAGGGCTGCGAGGGGAGCTGGCTGCTCCCAAGGAGAGGAGGGTGTTTTTCTATAGACAGAGCTCCAAGCAGGGTTTGGGGTTCAGAAGGAGTGACAAAAGCCACCTTTCACTGGTGGAGTATTACTTCTGGAATTTTTATCCCTCAGCCCTCTCTACTGACAGGAGGAGCATCATTGTTTGGTATTGAGAACAGTAACTCCCTTATCTTGGGAGTTGAACAATGTGATGTAACAAATAAAAGTAATGACAATTTATTCACTGAATACCAATTAGTGTTCAGCTTTCTAAGTGAATGGAGACTGGAATGGAAAACAGGTTGGATGACACCAGATAAAGAAATAAATTCTTTGATGTAAAGGACATCAAGAAGGTTTTCATCGACGACAGGATGAGAAGTGAAGCAAGCTTTGTGGCAACTGTGAATATTTTCATCTGTCAGTGTTCATTCTTTAATGGAGACATGAGCATAGTCCCACACAAGCACCTCAATGTCCACAGCTTCCCTCATGGTGGGCTCTGCTCTGGGGCTGCCATCACTGGAACAGGATTTCTTCTGTTGGAAAAGATGCACTGGTGACAGAATGGAGAAAGCACAAACCAACTCAAGCTTATTAGGATAAAACAGAAGAAGCAGCCCCAAATGACATTGTTAGTTTGGTTTAATCAGCCTACCCTGCTGCTCCTGCCCTCACAGAGCAGCAGTCACTGAACCCATCTGTGAAATGTGGTGTTGGAGCTGCACTGAGAATGCACAACACAGCTAATGGCTGCTTAATCTGTTGTGTATTTTTTTATGGTGTGCTGAAATGCCAGGGTGGAATCTGGAATGCCTCGTTTATTAGCTCAGTATTAGGAAGAATAAAGATGCAATTAGGGTTTGAAAAATTAGGTTAAATACTTATTTGCTGGTACAGAGAGATTAAGGTTCCTCCTGTTTCATATTAGGAGGGCAGGCTGGACAGCTGCCTTATAATTGGTACAAATGGCACAGGACATGCTTGGAAGCACCTCAAGAGTCCAGCTTCAGCTCATCTGATTCCTGGAGAGCTGCAGTTGCACATCCTCATACCTTCACTACATTCTGGATTGCTTTTGTCCTCTCTTCTCCTGTTTGGCTAAGTCTCATTTGCAATTCAGATCTCTCCAGCTTCTTGACCAAAGGGTTCTTGACAATTCTTGGTTGCTGCCTGTCCTGCTCCTCTGGTTCTTCAACCCTTTTGTCAGTCTCTCACTTATCCCTCAGAACTGTTCCTGTTTGTTCTCTGATGCTCTGGCACATGAAATGAACTCAGCGCTGTTGTGAGAGGTGGCATGCTGCCCCCCTGCAGAGCCTTGAAATGGCTTCCAGGAGTCAGCAGCCATCACTTTGCAACAGAAAACCATCCTCTGTAAATATCCATCATTGTATTTCCTCTGAAATACTGATGAGTTGGCACAGCGCTGATGAAGTTTTTGCAGTTATTTGGTCCCCAGATAATTGCACTTCACAGTAAGACAAAGTCTTTTGTCCCAGATAGCATGTTTAGAAAATATTTTTTTCTTGAAACTACAATTATAAAAATATCCCTACTTTTCACTGTGTCCCCTGGCAAATGGAGCATGATGTTAAACTGTTCTTTGAAAAACATTCCTGAGCTAAGATCATTAGTATATAAAAATGCTTTCTTAGCAGAGGCAGCTTTTGTTGAAAAGCCTTCATTGGTGGTGGTTTGGGAATAAATAAGTGTAATGTAATGACTCAAAATTACAAACAAGCTCTGCATAGCTATTTATGAACACCCAGTTCTCCTGGGCAAACCTAATCTGACATGAGCAAAGTGTGAGGTGTGCTCAGGGTCACGGCAGGCAGGAGCTGTAGAATTGTGTCAGTGGCTGCAGAACGGGTTCTGTACCCCACAGCAAAGCCGTGCCAGGCTGGCAGCTCCTGCAGGGAGTCCATGACTTCGCTGCTCCCACATGTGTTCAGTCTGATCCTGACTGCACAATTGCCCTTTGTCTCTCCTGTTGGTAGCTCCTGGGGCCAGGGACCTTCACACAGCTCTGGTTTTGCATGTGGCTGTTAATATTATTTGCTAATCTGAGCTCCTGTGGCCTAACACCTAACCTGGCCACCAACACCTGTATATATACCTGTATCTATCTATATCTATATCATCTGTATCTACATCTATCATCATCTATATCTTCTCTCTGTGTACCTCCCAATCCATTACCTTCTGCTAAATGCAAGCAGTGGAGGTTCTACACTGAAGTGGAAAAACTAAAGTGAGAAATAGCCTTTCCAGTGATTTATACAGTGAATCTCCAGTGTGTGCATTTGCCTCCAGCCGTGCATTGGTGTCCCAGCGACAGGCAGTCCTGTGGTGATTTTTAAAACCTCTTAGAGACACATGATGATTGGAAGTTAATTTTCACGTCTCTTCCATGGCTGCTTTATAATTAATTTTTCTGAACCAGTTTGTTTTTCTGCTGCCAAACACTTCAATGCTTATATGTAAATTATCAACATCTGAAGCTGTCTTTCCTTAGAAAGAATACAAGGCAATCATCAGATAAAAGTCATTACATATTCACAGCTATTCTGCTCCACTGATAATAAAACATTCTTAGGCAAAGGTGACCTTTTTACAATAGACTTATTAATGTCAGGACTTCAGAATTGACTTTTCTCATTACAAGTCTTACCAAAAACATTAAAAAGAGTGAAGTTTATGATCTTAAAGATGTGTCAAAGCACAGGCATTAAGGACATTTTCACAGAATTTATATATTTATATAATCCTTTTTTCAAATTTTATGTGGAAAATATTGAGAGAATACAGACACTCTTGACAGACCTCTGTGTTCATGACTTCTTTTGATTTCTGATCATATTCTAGGGATTCCAGATAAGATTTCTAGCACTCACATTTATGGCCTTGGAAATCTCCCTGTCTCAAAGAAAAAGTTGCTCCCCTATGATGTTCCCACATGAGAACATCAGCTCCTTCGAATGCATAAACATTTTTGTGTTGTCCTGAGTTTGTGCCCCCAGTGGAGGGCAGATCCACTGAAATCCAAACTATCCCAGAATTTGCATCTGCTTTTCCCAGTCTCCATCCCACCCAGCAGAGTCAGTGATGCTCATCCTCTGTGCCAGCAGGATTCAGCCCCACGTGCCTCCATTTTGGTATCTCTCCAAAATCAATATTTTAAAGAAACTTAAATTATTCCTCCTACAGGAGTCATGATTCATGCAATGATAGCATCAATATTAATACAATAATCGGACTTTAAAGTCGGCTGCTAAGCAACCTGTCATGCCCACGGAGCAAACCGGACTCACCAGAACCACTGGAACTGGAGAAAACTCCACGTGAAAAAGAAAATACTAAAGGAGGGACAATGTCAGTCAAGTGCCAGATTTTGCAGAGCCACCCTCTGGGCTCGTCTGGAGACTGAGATCTGCCTTTTTGGGATGTTCCTATCCTGTCTGGTGTCCAGGCTGGAGCTCAGCCCCAGCACTGCAGGCTCTGAGCTCACCCTGCTCCCCAGGCTCTGCCCTGC